>NW_028270148.1:96341206-96702411 GCF_037043375.1 Chiloscyllium plagiosum
TGCTCACCACTGATGTCAGGTTCACTGGTCTATAATTCCCTGGCTTTTCCATACCACCTTTCTTATATATTGGCATCACCTTAACCAACCTCCAGTCTTCTAGCACCTTACCCGTGGCTATCAGTGGTACAGATATCTCAGAAAGGGGCCCAGCAATCACTTCCCTCTGGTGGGGAGGGGACAAACCGGAAGTTTAAGAAGGAAATTGAAGGGAAAGTTAGAACAAGAGAAGTCAAGAAAGACAACAGTATCAATGGAGCAGAAAACTCAAAAAGAGATCATGCCATAAGGTTGAGTGAAATAAGGATTGATAGGAAGGGTGAGGGCAGTAACAAATTAAAAATACTATACATGAATGCACGAAGCATTAGAAATAAGATGGATGCGCTTGAGGCTCATTTGGAAATTGGCAGTTACGATGTTGTGGGGATAACGGAGACGTGGCTTCAAGTGGACAGGGCCTAGGAAATGAATATTCAAGGCCATACGTGCTATCGCAAGGACAGACTGATGGGCAGAGGGGGTGGGGTGGTCCTGTTGGTAAGGAATGATATTCAGTCCCTTGCGCGGGTGGACCTAGAATCAGGGGATGCAGAGTCAGTATGGATAGAGCTGAGAAATTCTAAGGGTAGAAAGACCCTCATGAGAGTTATATACAGGCCTCCAAACAGTAGTCTGGATGTGGGGTGTAAGTTGAATAAGGAGCTGAAATTGGCCTGTTGCAAAGATGTTACTGTAGTTGTTATGGGGGATTTCAACATGCAAGTAGACTGGGAGAATCAGGATGGTACTGGACCCCAAGGAAGGGAGTTTGTGGAGTGCCTCCGAGATGGATTCTTAGAACAGCTTGTACTGGAGCCTACCAGGGAGAAGGCAATTCTGGATCTGGTGTTGTGCAACGAACCGGATTTGATCAGGGACCTCGAAGTGAAGGAGCCATTAGGAGGTAGTGACCATAATACAATAAGATTTAATCTGCAATTTGAAAGGGAGAGGGTACAATCGGAAGTGACAATATTTCAGTTGAATAAAGGGAACTATGGAGCTATGAGAGAAGAGCTAGCCAAATTCAATGGTGCAATACCTTAGCAGGGATGACAGTGGAACAACAATGGCAGATATTTCTGTGTATAATGCAGAAGATGCAGGGTCAGTCCATTCCAAAAATGAAGAAAGATCCTAGGAGGAGGCATGGGATGCCGTGGCTGATGAGGGAAGTTAAGAAACATATAAAGTCAAAAGAGAAAAAGTATAACATAGCAAAGATAAGTGGAAAAACGGAGGACTGGGAAGCTTTTAAAGAACAACAGAGGATTACTAAGAAGGAAATACGCAGAGAAAAAATGAGGTACGAAGGTAAACTGGCCAAAAATATAAAGGAGGATAGTAAAAGCTTTTTTAGGTATGTGAAAGCAAAAAATGGTTAAGACTAAAATTGGGCCCTTGAAGACAGAAACGGGTGAATATATTACGGGGAACAAAGAAATGGCAGAAGAGTTGAATTGGTACTTCAGATCTGTGTTCACTGGGGAAGACACAAGCAATCTCCCTGAGGTAACAGTGGCTGAAGGATCTGAACTGAAGGGAATTTATATTTGCCAGGAATTGGTGTTGGAGAGACTGTTAGGTCTGAAGGTTGATAAGTCCCCAGGGCCTGATGGTCTAGATCCCAGGGTACTGAAGGAGGTGGCTCGAGAAATCGTGGATGCATTGGTGATCATTTTCCAATGTCTATAGATTCAGGATCAATTCCTACTGATTGGAGGGTGGCTAATGTTGTCCCACTTTTTAAGAAAGGTGGGAGAGAAAAAGCAAGGAATTATAGACCAGTTAGTCTGACCTCAGTGGTGGGAAAGATGCTGGAGTCAATTATAAAGGATGAAATTACGACACATCTGGATAGCAGTAACAGGATAGGTCAGAGTCAGCATGGATTTATGAAGGGGAAATCATGCTTGACTAATCTTCTGGAATGTTTTGAGTATGTAACTCTGAAGATGGACAAGGGAGATCCAGTGGATGTAGTGTACCTGGACTTTCAGAAAGCCTTTGATAAAGTCCCACATAGGAGGTTAGTGAGCAAAATTAGGGCACATGGTATTAGGGGCAAAATACTGACATGGATTGAAAATTGGTTGGCTGACAGGAAATAAAGAGTAGTGATAAACGGCTCCCTTTCGGAATGGCAGGCGGTGACCAGTGGGGTACCACAGGGATCAGTGCTGGGACCGCAGGTTTTTACAATATACATTAATGATATAGATGATGGTATTAAAAGTAATATTAGCAAATTTGCTAATGATACAAAGCTGGGTGGCAGGGTGAAATGTGAGGAGGATGTTAGGAGATTACAGGGTGACCTGGACAGGCTAGGTGAGTGGACGGATGCATGGCAAATGCAGTTTAATGTTGATAAACGTGTGGTTATCCACTTTGGTGGCAAGAACAGGAAGGCAGATTACTACCTAAATGGAGTCAAGTTAGGTAAAGGGACAGTACAAAGAGATCTGGGTGTTCTTGTACATCAGCCAATGAAAGCAAGCATGCAGGTACAGCAGGCAGTTAAGAAAGCTAATAGCATACTGGCCTTCATAACAAGAGGGATTGAGTATAGAAGCAAAGAAGTTCTCTGCAGCTGTACAGGGCCATGGTGAGACCGCACCTGGAATATTGTGTGCAGTTTCGGTCTCCAAATTTGAGGAAAGACATTCTGGCTATTGAGGGAGTGCAGCATAGGTTCACGAGGTCAATTCCCGCAATGGCAGGACTATCTTACGCTGAAAGAATGGAGCGACTGGGCTTGTATACGCTTGAGTTTAGAAGGCTGAGAGGGGATCTGATTGAGATGTATAAGATTATTAAAGGATTGGACACTCTGGAGGCAGGAAGCTTGTTTCCGCTGATGGGTAAGTCCCGAACCAGAGGACACAGTTTAAAAATAAAGGGTAGGCCATTTAGAACAGAGTTGAGGAGAAACTTCTTCACCCAGAGAGTGGTGGGTGTGTGGGATGCTCTGCCCCAGAAGGCTGTGGAGGCCAAGTCTCTGGATACTTTCAAGAAAGAGTTGGATAGAGCTCTTAAGGATAATGGAATCAAGGGTTATGGGGATAAGGAAGGAACTGGATACTGATTGAGGATGATCAGCCATGATCATAATGAATGGTGGTGCTGGCTCGAAGGGCAGAATGGCCTACTCCTGCACCTATTGTCTATTGCCTATTGTCTATTCCTACAGAGTTCTAGGATACACCTGATCAAATCTTGATTTATTCACCTTTTTGCATTATAATTTGTCCAGCATCTCCTCTTCCATTGTTATGGATATTTTTCAAGAAATTGCTGTTTATTTCTCCAAGTTCTCCATATTCCTTTTCCTTTTCCACAGTAAACACGGATGCAGAATACTTGTTTCGTATCTTCCCCATCACTTGCGGTTAGGATCTTTAACGGGTCCTATTCTCTCCCTAGTTACTCTTTTGTCTGTAATGCATTTGTAGAATTCCTTTGAATTCTCCTTAACACTTCTTGCCATATCTATTGCATGTCACGTTTTTGCCCTCCTGATTTCCCTCTTCAGTATATGTCTGCTGCCCTTCTACTCTTCTAGGGATTTACCCGATCGCTGCTGACATATACTTCCTTCTTCTTCTTGACCAAAACCTCAATTTCTCTCACTATCCAGCCTCAGCTTTCTCCCTAACAGAAATATATTGGTTCTGGACTCTCATTATCTCATTTTTGAAGGCTTCCCTGTTTCAAGCTGTCCCTTTACCTGCGATTATCCGCCCCCAATGAACGGTTTGAAGGTTTTGCCTAATATAATCAAAATTAGCCTTCCTCCAATTTAGAACTTTAATTTTTAGATCTGGTCTATCCATTTTCATCACTATTTTAGAACTAATAGAATTATGATCAGTGGCCCCAAAGTGCTCCCCCACTGTCACCTCAGTCGCTTGCCCTGCCTTATTTCCTATGAGAAGGTCAAATGTTGCTCCTTCTCTAGTAGGTACATCCACATGTTGAATCAGGGAATTTTCTTGTACACACTTAACAAAGTCCCCGCCATCCAAACCCTGAACACTACGGCAGTCCAGGTCTATGCTTGAAAATTCAAATCGGCACAGTAGCTCAGTGGTTCACATCGCTGCCTCACAGCACCAGGGACCTGGGTTCAATTCCAACCGCAAGTGACTGTCTGTACGGAGTTTGCACACATTCCCCATGTTGTGTGGATTTCCTCTGGGTGCTCCGGTTTCCTCCCACATTCCAAAGATGTGCAGGTTAGTTAAATTGGCTATGCTGAATCGCCTATCGTGTTCAGGGATGTGTAGGTTAGGTGCATTAGTCAAGGTAAGTATAGGATAATATAGTAGGGGAATGGGTCTGGGTGGGTTAGGTTTTGGAGGGTCAGTGTGAACTTGTTGGGCCGTAGGACCTATTTCCACACTGTAGGGATTCTATGATCCCCGATCATCACAACCCTATTATTCCTGCAGATTACTGAGATCTCTTCAAATTTGTTTCTCAATGTCCCCACTGACTGTTGGGGGGTCTATAGTACAATCCTATTAAGGTGATCATCTTTCTCTTATTTCTCAGTTCCACCCAACTACCTTCCCTGGATGTACTCCCCGGAATATTCTCCCTAAGTACAGCCATATTGTTATCCCTGATGAAAAACCCCACTCCCCCTCCTCTCTTGTCCCCTTTTGATCCTTCCTATAACACCTATACCCTGGAACATTAGCTGTCAGTCTTGTGCATCCCTGGGACACATCTCTGTAATTACTATGATATCCCAGCCCCAAGTTCCCAACCACGCCCTGAGTTCAACTACCTGACCTGTTAGGCCTCTTGCATTGAAATAAATGCTGTTTAATTTATCAGTCCCACCTCGTTTTCTGCTTTGGCCCCATCTGCCTTGACTGTTTGACTTTCTCCTTTTCCCAGTTGTACCAGTCTCAGACTGATCTCCTTTCTTACCACCTGTCTGACTAGTTTAAATCCTCCCCAGTAGCTCTAGGAGTTTTCCCACCAGTATATTAGTCCCCTTCCAATTCAGGCACAACCTGCCCTTCTTGTGCAAGTCACTTCTACCTGAGAAGAGATTCCAATGATCCAAAAATGTGAATCCATCTCCTCTTCACGAGTTCCACAGCCACACATTCATCTGCTCTATCCTCTATTCCTATTCTCACCAACATATGGCACCTTGAGGTTCTACTTTTTAACTTCTTTCCAAATTTCCTATATTGTCCCCTCAGAACCTTGTCCTTTTCTCTTCTTATGTTTTTGGTTCCAATGTGTACAATGACCTCCTGCTGGTTCCTCTCCGCTGTAAGAAAATTCTGCACCCTCTCCGAGACATCCTTGACCGTGACACCAGGTAGGAAACACACCATTCTGATGTCTCATTCTTGGCTTCAGAAACCTCTGTCTCTGCCTCTGACTAGACAGTCACTTCAAGTTTCTCCATATTTCTGTTGTGTCTTCCCTTTGGTGCAGACACAAAGCCAGGCAGTTTGTTGTGGTTTCCAGCCATCATCAGTCAAGGGAGTGGACATGCAGCTGTGCAGCGTCGCACTGGCAAGCAGAATTAAGGAGAAACCCAAGGCCTTTTATTCTTATATAAGAAGCAAGAGAGTGACCAGAGAAAGAGTTGGTCCACTAAAGGATAAGGAAAAAAGGTTGTGTCGAACCTGAGAAAATGGATGAGATGCTCAATGATTAATTTGCATCAGTGTTCACTGAGGAATGAGAGGTGATCAATGTTGAGATTGGAGATAGAAGTCTGTTTACTCTGGATCACCTTGACATGAGGAGGGAATGTAGGCTAAAGGATATTAAGATGGACAAATCCCCAGAACCGGATGGGATCTATCCCAGGTTGCTGAGGGAAGTGAGAGAGGAAATAGCTGGGGCCCTGACAGATATCTTTACAGCATATACAAAAACACGGGTGAGGTGCTGGAGGACTGGGGGGGTTGCTCATGTTGTCCTCCTATACAAGAAGGGTGGTAAGGATATTCCAGGTAACTACAGACCAGTGAGCCTGATGTCAGTGTTGGGAAAATACTGGAGGATAATATCTATTTATATTTGGAAAAGAATGGAATTACCAGTGATAGGCAACATGGTTTTGTGCGGGTTAGATCGTGCCTAAAGAGAGTTCTTTGAGGAAGTGACCAAGTTGATAGATGAAGGAAAGACTGTAGATGTCATATCCATGGACTTTAGTAAGGTGTTAGATAAAGTTTCCCATGGTAAACTAATGGAGAAACTGAAGTCACATGGTGTGCAGGGTGTTCTAACTAAGTGGATAAAGAACTGGTTGAGCAACAGGAGACAGAGAGTAGTAGTTGAAGGGAGTTTCTCAAAATGGAGAAAGGTGACCAGTGGTGTTCCACAGGGGTCAGTGCTGGGGCCACTGTTGTTTGAAATATACATAAATGATCTGGAAGAGGGCATTGTTGGTCTGATCAGTAAGTTTGCAGATGACATGGAGATTGGTGGAGGAGCAGAAAGCATAGGGGACAGTCAAAGAATATAGGAGAATATAGATGGACTGGAGAGTTAGGTGGAGAAGTGGCAGATGGAGCTCAATCCAGACAAATGTGAGATGATGTATTTTGGGAAGTCTAATTCTCGCTAACCCTGCATGCCCTCAGCACTGCCTACTCACTCAGTCAGGGCACCTTCCCATCCGTACCAACAGCATCAGCTGTGCCACCCACTTTCATCTCCCTTAATACCGGCCTCACTCTCATTCCAGGAGGAGAACAGCCCAAACAGGACAGAAAGACTCAAGGCGGGAGGCAGGCAGCCTGCCATTCGATAGCTCTCCCATGATAAGGAGAGACTCCTGACTCTGACTGCCCCGAGCAGGCCCTGGACTGGTACTGGAGGCTGCCCCTGACTTACTGCACAGGGAACCCCTGAGAGAAAGCTCTCTGCCCTGACTTGACTGGGGCCTGCTGACAACTCTGACATGCTTCCTAGCTTTGTGTCTGTGCTCAATGGCAAGGTCAGACAGCAGTGTATGAGCCTGGCTGAGAGAGAAAATGAGCAGAAAATGTGAGCCAAAGCAATGGGAGGAGGGATGCTTGTACATCCAGGTGGGCTCCGAGTGAGTAAATGCTCTGAGAGTAAGTAGAGAGCTTGGAGATGCAGCTTGGTCCAGTCCATGAGCTGGGTGTGTGGCCCTGAATGTACAGGGTCCTTGCTGCAGTGTTATAATGAGAGTTGTCAGTGCACACCAAGGGGCAGCATTGAAGGGCAGAAGGGTCCTTTAAGTGGCATCGATATATGACATGGGGGTTTTTGAGGCTAGCACGTGTTGGGTGCCAATGTCCATGGAGGTGGTGAGCATGTGACCAATACCCATGGACTGTGTCCTGAGATTAGATTAGATTCCCTACAGTGTGGAAACAGGCCCTTCGGCCCAACAAGACCACACCGACCCTCTGGAGAATAACCCACCCATTTCATTATACTTACTCCTAACTAATGCATCTAACACTATGGGCAATTTAGTATGGCCAATTCACGTGACCTGCACATCTTTGGACTGTGGGAGGAAACTGGAACACCCAGAGGTAACCCACACAGACACGGGGAGAATGTGCAAACTCCACACAAACAGTCGCCCAAGGCTGGAATTGAACCCGAGTTCCTGGCGCTGTGAGGCAGCAGTGCTAACTACTGAGACACGGTGTTGGTTTCCGGTCTCCAACATGAAGGTCTTTCAGACCAAGCGGTGAGCTGCATCGATGAGGTACTCACTCTGGTTTCCTTGCTGCGTTTTCCCAGAAACTGAGCTTGTTTGTTGAGTTTGGTCAGATGTGAGGCTGAATATTAATGAGCTGAATTGGGATGCTAACAAGGTGGTGTTTAGCCGTCACTAATGCCCAGCAATTCCCATCTCCCTGCTGCCCAGTGAGCGTTTCCACATGCCTCTTATCAAAAACATGAAAGGTGGAGCAAGACCATCTTGATGTTTAGATGGGCCTCGCTGCACTGGTCACCTGATTCTGTCACATGACTTGCTATTGGCCACGTCACAAGATTCCGCCCAAAATTTATTCCCACAACATTCTGAAATGTACATACATTGGAAACACAGACACTCCCTCATGGACAGACACACAACATAAACAGACACATACACACAAACACACGCACATGCACTCTCACACACACATACACACATACACATAGACATGCATAGACATAAACAGACACACACAGGGACGCACACAGACACAACACACACATAGAGACACAAGCACTCATAAACATACATGCGCACAGACACACATGCACAAGCACACACAAATGCACAAACACACACACAAATGCACAAACACACACGTGCACAGACACACATACTGACACATAAACACACATGCAAGTACACACACTCAGACACGCACACACACACACACACAGACAGGAATACAGATGCACAAACAGACAGAGACACACATGCACACAGACGCAGACACACTTAGGTTAACACGTGCAGACAAATATTGGGGAAGAATGCATTCGTATCATTTACCAAAACACAAGATGTAACTTACATATTACAGTTTAGCTGCTGAGGATGCACATTTGGTAGAATGATTGACATTACTCTTGGGGGTCTATGAATGACTAGAAATGGGAAATGTTTGGGTTTCCAGGAGAATCACTGGGCAGTTTTATGGAGATATACCTTTTTGGTGATGGAGATAGATTCGGCCGTCTTGCTCAGTGCCCGAGTTGATTGGTTGTCCTGGCTGGGTCCTATTATTGATGTTAGAGGAATGGTCCCTGCAGTTCTGGTGGTTTCAGGACGGCCTTTCCCCAGGTTAGTTCTTGGAGTAATGGCCCAAGATTTCCATTGGCATGACAACCAACAAACGGGAAAAGTATATTTGGCTTCATCCTTACCAATCTACCGTCTGCAGAAGCATCTGCCCATGATATTACCGATAAGAGAGTGACTACTGCACAGAGCTTGTGGAGACAAAGTCCCGCCTTTACATTGAGAATACCCTCCATTGTGTTCTGTGGCACTATCACCGTGATAAATGGGATAGATCTGGCAACTCACGCCAGGGCATACCTGAGGCGCTATGGGCCATCAACAGCAGTGGCGTTATTTTCCCAAAAGTAGGGATTTCAAGACTGGGGATATAATTTTAAGGTGAAAGGAGAAAGATTTAAAAAGACACAAGGGGTGACTTTTTTCACTGGTTAGGGTGTGGAATGAACTTCCAGAGGAAGTGGTGGATGTGGGTACAGTTACAATATTTGAAAAACATTTGGATAAGTAGAGGTTGTTCTGTTATAATGCACAATTCATCCATGCATATTCGCTGAAATGCAATTAACAAATTGGGGATGCTGTTTCTAAAGTGCAAAATGAGATGTCATTCTGGTGAGTCTATCCAACAGGATTGCTTGCATGTTACACAACAAGAGAGCCAGTGATAGACAGAGCTAAACAATCCCAGAACCAATCAATCTGATCTATGCTCTGTGGCCTGTCAGATCCTGTCATGAATAATGGTGGACAATTAAACAACTCTTTCGAGGAGGAGGTCTCCACAAATATCCCCATCCTCAACGATGAAGTGCTCAGTACATCAGTGCAAAAGATAAGGCAGAGGCATTCACAGCAAGAAGTGCCAAATGGATGATTTGTTTTGATCTGATTGATTGTAGTCACATGTACCTAAGTACAGTGGAAAGTTTTGTTTTGCAAGCAGCCCAGGCAGATCACAGCAACCAAGGACAGACAGATCACAGGGTGCTCAGACAGAGTGAGGCATACAAGGCTATGGCTGCACAGGAAGCACACATAACAAGATCAACATTAGCAAGATCAACATTATTTGAAGTTAGAGAGGTCCGTTCAGCAGTCTAACAGCAGCAGGGAACAAGGTGTTCTTGAACCTGTGAGTGTGTGTTCGAGCTTCTGTACCTTCTGCTTGACAGAAGAGATTGCAAGAGAGCATTATCAAGGAGGAGGGGCAGGGGGTGTTCTTTGATGATGTTAGCTGCCTTTCCGCAGGAACAAGAAATGTAAATGGAGTCTCCCGATGGGAGGGTGGCTTCCGGGATGGTCCAGGCTGTGTACACAACCTTGTGTAATCTCCTATGGTCCTGGGCAGAGCAGTGCCATGTCAAGCCATAATGCATTTAGATAGAATGTTTTTTATCACACATCTGCAGACACTGGCGACAGTCCTTATGGACATGCTGAATTTCCTAAGCCACAGACTTTACAGCGACAAAACAAACTAAATATGTTTAATATTACATTCCATTGCACTGCAATCCTGTCTCTTATGATTCTGCTCCACAACCACCTGATGAAGAAGCAGCATTTCGAAAGCGAGTGATTCCGAATAAACCTGTTGGACTGTAACCTGGCGTTGTGTGATTTTTAACATTGTCCACCCCAGTCCAACACCGGCATCTCCACATCATAAGGAACAAGAGTCATTCTTGTGCCCTCTTGACCATTGCATCTACATGGAAGGTTCAAGACAGACTGTTGGTTATTGTCACCCCTCCTACAGAATGTGGCAGGTGAGTGACATGACACATGTCTCCGCTGGCTACATCTGTGGGAAGTGCACCCAACTCCAGCTCCTTGAAAACTGTGTTAGGGAATTGGAGCTGGAGCTGGATGAACTACGGATCATTCGGGAGGCTGAGGGGGTAATTGAGAGGAGTTACCGGGAGTTGGTCACTCCTAAGGCTCAGGACAAGGATAAATGGATTACAGTTAGGGGGAGGAAAGGGGACACACAGACAGTGCAGAGATCCCCTGTGGACATTCCCCTCAGCAATAAGTATACCATTTTGGATACTGCTGGGGGGGGATAACCTACCAGAGGAAAGCCATAGCAGTCAGTTCTCTGGCACTGAGCCTGACACTGTGGCAAAGAAGGGAAGGGGGCAGAATAGAAAAGTACTCGTGGTAGGGGACTCGATAGTTAGGGGAATCGACAGGAGATTTTGTGGTCAGGATCGGGATTCCCGGAAGGTATGTTGCCTCCCTGGTGCCAGGGTCCGGGACGTCTCCGATCGGGTGTATAAGGTTCTAAAAGGGGAGGGCAAACAGCCAGAAATCTTGTTACATATTGGCACTAATGATATAGCCAGGAAAAGGATCGAGGATATAAAAAGTGATTTCAGGGAGTTAGGATGGAAGCTGCAAAGCAGGACAAACAGAGTAGTATTCTCTAGTTTACTACCGGTGCCACGAGATAGCGAGGTGAGGAACAGGGAGCGGGCGCAGCTTTACACGTGGCCGCGCAGCTGGTGTAGGAGGGAGGGCTTTAGATATGTAGATAATTGGGATGCCTTCTGGGGAAGGTGGGACCTGTACAAGAGGGACAGGTTGCATCTGAACTGGAAGGGGACCAATGTCCTGTGTGGAAGTTTTGCATGAGTAGTTTGAGAGGGTTTAAACTAGTATGGCAGGGGGGTGGGAACCTGAGCTGTATACCGGAGGTGAGAGTTGATGCAGATGAGGCAATAGCAAGAGGTAGACCAGCTAGTGGGAAGGCTTTTCCTGGCAAGGAACCAAGGTATCAGTTAAAGTGTGTTTGCTTTAACGCAAGGAGTATCAGGAATAAAAGTGACGAACTTAGAGGCATGGATCAGTACCTGGTGCTATGAGGTTGTGGCCATAACAGAGACATGGGTTTCTCGAGGGCAGAAATGGTTGCTGGATATTCTAGGGTTTAGAGCATTTAAAAAGAATAGGGAGGGGGGAAAAAGAGGAGGGGGTGTAGCACTACTAATCAGAGAGGGTATCACAGCGACAGAAGCTTCCATTGTCGAGGAAGATCTGCCTACCGAGTCAGTATGGGTGGGAATTAGGAACAGCAAGGGAGCAGTCACCTCTTTAGGGGTTTACTAGAGGCCCCCCAATAGCAGCAGGGAGATGGAAGAAAGCACAGCTCGGCAGATTTTGGAAAAGTGTGGACGTAGTAGGGTTGTTGTAATGGGTGACTTTAACTTTCCCAATATTGATTGGAACCTCCTTTGAGCACAAGATTTGAATGGAGCTGTTTTTGTAAGATGTGTTCAGGAGGGTTTCCTAACTCAGTACACTGACAGGCCGACGAGGGGAGAGGCCACTCTCGACTTGGTGCTCGGCAATGAGCCGGGGCAGGTATCAGATCTTGTGGTGGGAGAGCATTTTGGTGATAATGACCACAACTGCCTCACATTCGACATATCTATGGAGAAGGAGAGGATTAGGCAAAACGGGAGGATATTTAATTGGGGAAGAGGAAACTATGATGCGATTAGACATGAGTTAGGAAGCATGGATTGGGAGCAATTGTTCCTTGGTAAAGGCACTATAGACATGTGGAGACTGTTTAAGAAACAGTTGTTGCAAGTGATGAATAAATATGTCCCTCTGAGACAGACAAGAAGTGGTAAGATAAAGGAACCTTGGATGACGAGAGCGGTGGAGCTTCTCGTCAAAAGGAAAAAGGTAGCTTACATAAGGTGGAGGAAGCTAGGGTCAAGCTCAGCTCTAGAGGATTACAGGCAGGCAAGGAAGGAGCTTAAAAATGGTCTGAGGAGAGCCAGAAGGGGGCACGAGAAAGGCTTGGCAGAACGGATTAGGGAGAACACAAAGGCACTTTACATTTATGTGAGGAATAAGAGAATGGTCAAAGAAAGAGTAGGGCCGATCAGGGATAGCATAGGGAATTTGTGTGTGGAGTCTGAGGAGGTAGGGGAAGCCCTAAATGAGTTTTTTGCTTCTGTCTTTACGAAAGAAATGAACTTTGTAGTGAATTAAACCTTTGAAGAGCAGGTGTGCATGCTGAAATGAATAGAGATAGAGGAAGCTGATGTGCTGAAAATGTTGTCAAACATTAAGATTGACAAGTCGCCAGGCCCGGACCAGATTTGTCCTCGGCTACTTTGGGAAACGAGAAATGCAATTGCTTCGCCACTCGCGAAGATCTTTTCATCCTCGCTCTCCCCTGGAGTTGTACCTGAGGACTGGAGAGAGGCAAATGTAATTCCTCTCTTCAAGAAAGGAAATAGGGAAATCCCCGGCAATTACAGACCAGTAAGTCTCACGTCTGTTGTCTGCAAGGTTAGAAAGGATTCTGAGGGATAGGATTTATGACCGTCTGGAAGAGCATGGCTTGATTAAATGCAGTCAACACGGCTTTGTGAGGGGCAGGTCATGCCTCACAAACCTTATCGAGTTCTTTGAGGATGTGACTAGAAAAGTTGATGAGGGTCGAGCTGTGGATGTGGTGTATATGGACTTTAGCAAGGCATTTAATAAGGTTCCCCATGGTAGGCTCATTCAGAAGGTCAGGAGGAGTGGGATTCAGGGGTACGTAGCTGTCTGGATACAGAATTGGCTGGCCAACAGAAGACAGCGGGTGGTAGTAGAAGGAAAATATTCTGCCTGGAAGTCTGTGATGAGTGGTGTTTCACAGGGCTCTGTCCTTGGGCCTCTATTGTTTGTAATTTTTATTAATGACTTGGATGAGGGGTTTGAAGGATGGGTCAGCAAGTTTGCAGATGACACAAAGGTTGGAGGTGTCGTTGACAGTATAGAGGGCTGTTGTAGGCTGCAGCGGGACATTGACAGGATGCAGAGATGGGCTGAGAGGTGGCAGATGGAGTTCAACCTGGATAAATGCGAGGTGATGCATTTTGGAAGGTCGAATTTGAAAGCTGAGTACAGGATTAAGGATAGGATTCTTGGTAGTGTGGAGGAACAGAGGGATCTTGGGGTGCAGGTACATAGATCCCTTAAAATGGCCATGCAAGTGGACAGAGTTGTTAAGAAAGCATATGGTGTTTTGGCTTTCATTAACTGGGGTATTGAGTTTAAGAGTCATGAGATCTTGTTGCAGCTCTATAAAACTTTGGTTAGACCGCAGATGGAATACTGCATCCAGTTCAGGTCGCCCTATTATAAGAAAGATGTGGATGCTTTGGAGCGGGTTTACCAGGATGCTGCCTGGACTGGAGGGCTTATCTTATGAGGAGAGGTTGACTGAGCTCGGACTTTTTTCATTGGAGAAAAGGAGGAGAAGTGGGGACCTAATTGAGGTATGCAAGGTAATACGAGGCATAGATAGAGTCGATAGCCAGAGACTATTTCCCAGGGCAGAAATGACTAACACGAGGGGTCATAGTTTTAAGCTGGTTGGAGGAAAGTAGAGAGGGGATGTCAGAAGCGGGTTCTTTACACAGAGAGTTGTGAGAGCATGGAATGCGTTGCCAGCAGCAGTTGTGGAGGCAGGGTAATTGGGGACATTTAAGAGACTCCTCGACATACATATGGTCACAGAAATTTGAGGGTGCATACATGAGGATCAGTGGTTGGCACAACATTGTGGGCTGAAGGGCCTGTTCTGTGCTGTACTGTTCTATGTTGCATGTTCTATCTGCTCCCTCCACTAATGACACTCAGTGACAGCAATGTGGACTACCGACTGCAGCAATTCACCAAAGCTCCTCAGACAGCATCTTCCACATCCACAACCACTTCCTTCTGGAAGGTCGAGGGAAGTAGTACATGGGAATTCAATCACTTTCAAGTTCATCTCCAAAAACCTGACTTGGAACCTTCCCCTTCACTGTTGCTGGGTCAAAATCCTGGAATTCTCCCCCCCACCCCAACTTAGTCATTGTGGATCAACCCTCAGCACATGGACTGCAGAGGGTCAAGATGGCATCTCCCCACTACCTTCTCAAGGGCAACTAGGGACAGGCAATAAATGTTGGGCCCAGCCAGAGAGACACACATCCCGGGAGTGAATAAAGAAACCTGCATAATTCACAAAGTACTTTATAAATGAGTCATTGTTATAATGGGCGGCACGGTGGCTCAGTGGTTAGAACTGCTGCCTCACTGCGCCAGAGACCCGGGTTCAATTCCCGACTCAGGCGACTGACTGTGTGGAGTTTGCACATTCTCCCCGTGTCTGCGTGGGTTTCCTCCGGGTGCTCCGGTTTCCTCCCACAGTCCAAAGATGTGCACATCAGGTGAATTGGCAATGCCAAATTGCCCATAGTGTTAGGTAAAGGGGTAAATGTACGGGAATGGGTGGGTTACGCTTCGGCGGGTCGGTGTGGACTTGTTGGGCCGAAGGGCCTGTTTCCACACTGTAAGTAATCTAATCTAATCTAATCTAATAATGCAGCAGTGAATCTGTACACAGAGAGACCTCACATTCAAATGGTCAAACAATAATCTGTCAGCTATGTTGGTTAGAGGATAAATATTAGCCAGAAGACCATGGATGACATCACCGCTTGTCCTCAAAGGAGGGCTGTGGGAAATGTTACACCCAATGAGGAGCGTGGACTGGTGCAGTGTTACCAGCTCAGCCTCAGTTATGTGCTTGATCACATGACCCTGTGATGCAGAGGCAGGAATATCACCACAGAGACAAAACTGTTACTTGTAGTTAGTACAGATTGATGAGGATAGAATTGTAATATTCAGAAGATTGATGTGAATATTTTGCAATGTTTTTTCCAGTCACTTCTTGAAAATCAAATTGACACATTGAATAATTACAGGAAATGGATACATTATGGCATTTCTCAATTTTTTTCTGAATTTAGACTGAGCCAATGCATAGACACATGTGTTTGTACAAGAGCTCAGCAGTTGAAACATATCTCCCGTGTAGTCTGCTATTAGTAAGGGATCAGTATAATCATCAGGCTCATAAAATGTATCTGTAATTCTAGAAATGAGGAAAAACGTAGTATATGGCATCCACAGCACGATGAAAGTGCCAGAAATGGCAAAGAGTAAAGTGATGGATTTCCTTCGGCTCTGCATCTCTGGATCGTCGCTGTTCTGGGTGTTGCGTTGACCTTGCAGTGCTCTGCGGGTTCGATTCGCCATCACAATGTGTCGGACAGTCAGTGCATTGAGCAGTAAAATGAGAAAGTATGGCAATAGTGGGTTTAAAATTGTATCAAGCAAGTCAAAACTGATCCATCCTGGTAAGATAAAGTAGTCTGGTTTAAAATGGGCACCCCACTCCACATTGTTAATTATATAGATTGGCTCATAAGCATAGTACAAGGGGATGTTTTTGAAACAGAACACAACACACATAGTCACTATCACCACAGCTGCAGTTTCCTCCCTGCAATACTTTGCTCTCAACCTCTGGCAACAAATGAGGACAAAGCGATCGACAGTGAAAGCGACCGTGAGCCAAACAGAGCAGTCAACAGCTGTGTAGTTGATCACCTCATTGATGCTCCTTATTGAGGTGAAGTGTAGAAATGAAAATGGGAAATAGTAGTAAAGCATGTAGTAGATTATCACATTGGAACTAATGACCAGGAGATCAACTGTCGTCATACCCACCAAATAAAGAGAGATCCCTTTGGATAGACCACAGCCTCCACGAATTAGAAGGACAATTGTCAGGAGGTTAGCTACAAAGAAAAGAGCAGAATCCATAGATAAATACCAAAACGTTACTTGGAATTTGGCGCACAAACCAGGTCATTTGGCCCAATAAATCTACATTGAGGTTCACACTGCACACATGTTTCCTCCCACCGACTTAATCTTACAATATTGAGATATTATTTCTTTCAGCCTCATGTAGTTACTGTGATTTGCCATCAGGCAAACTCACAAATGTGCAGAAATATTGCACAGATTGGAAGGAAGCAAAATCTTTTACAAAAAAGAATCCCTTTACAGAGATGGATTGAGTGGGTGTCCCCCGACCACTTTGCCTTATGCCAATTAATAATTAAACAGAAGGGTGAGTGGGGGTGGGAGGGGCTGCCCCCTTTGAACCTTGACTAATTTACATACACTGAGCTCATTGTGACCACAGTTGACCATTCAGGGATTCAGAGGTTGCACAGGCAAAGCTTTATGGGGAGAGGGCTTTGAGCAATATTATGTCATGGGCACTGAGATGGATAAAAATCCATCAAAACATTTGCAGGCTGAGAGGTTGGATGTAATCAGTGACTTTCTGCATGAAGGTGGAAGTGTTGATCTGTATTTGGTTTTAACAATTTTGTGTTGTTCATTTGGAACAATAAGAAACATACCAGAGGAGAGAGAGGGCTTGAGGGCTCGGGATAGACCTGTTGTTAAGTCTGAGACTCAGACAGGAGTCCAGGGGCAGCTGTCCCCATGGGGATTGTAAAAGTGGGAGGAGATAAAGACAAGAAGGTTCAAGAGGGCAGATAGCCAGGGAGAGGTGGGCTCTGTGTAACGTGGACATCATGGACCTCGTCCTGTGTAATGAAACCATTGAGAATAACAGCAGCCTGAAAGGAGAATGTACAATCAGTGCCTTGAGTTTACAAACAGAGGGCAAACTATCTGCAGCATCTGGAGTCCCAGTGTCTGCACAGAGTGTGTGTCTCTCCAGGGAGTCAGTGATGTCTCTTTATGACACATCAGTGTGACTGGGTATTCAGAATTCTGAGTTTTAATGATCACCCATGGCACTGAGCCTTTGTGCCTCTAGCTCTTTGTAAGCATTAGACTGAGATCTTTACAGTGGGCTGTAAGCTCCTGTACAACACGATATGAAAGGGAGATCATTGGCAAAGGTTTGGTGTGCTCACACCTACATCACTTTCACCACAGATGAGGTTCACCAGGTAGGAAGACGGTCACAGGATTCAGGAATCTTTCTGGATTTTCAAAACTGGAAGGTGTCATCGATTACAAGCATGTTGTTGTTGAGGTTTCAGTGAGACAACCAGGGGCATTTGTAAATATTAAAGAGGTTCATTCCCTAAGTGTCCAATTAGTCAGCAATTATCGACAAAGGCTTCTCCAGGTATGTGTGTGTATTCCAGGGAGAGGTCATGACCCATACAACCTTCAACACCTCTCGGTTCCACAGTGGGAAATTGGAGAGCCATTGGAGAGATGGATTCTGGGAGGGATGGGCTGTCTATTGAAGTGATGGCTCATGACCCCAGTGAGTCACATGAGACCAGATGTAGATTGATATTGCAATAAGATTCACATAAGCCCCAAGGTGATCTGTCAAAGGGATTAACATCCTGCTGAACTCCACAATGTCACCTCAAACTATGATCAGTGACAGGACCGTTGTGTATATGGCAAAGGTAAGGCAGGTACTGAAAAGGATGCTGGGACACGCATTAATAAACACTCCAATCAACATGCATCCATAAGACTTGTCAAATGTACAAAAGCAATAACTACACATCCATCCTCATGTGCCTGTATTTAATGAAGGTTATCAGCAATACCATTCCTGTAAAGACATCATACAATATTCTCCGTGTTCTCCCATATGGACTCAGTGTGATTTCCTACATTGTTCCTGCCTGCTGCACTGCAGCCTTCCCCATGTGCTGCCAGTGGTCCTGGAGGCAGGCGGCTGACTCTAATATCCCTTTGTCTGAAATGGCCTTGGGGGTGGTCCTCTGTTTGGCTGAGTCTGTCTGGACCCTGACATGGTGAGGTTCTCCTGCACAGTGTCAGGGACCTCCTTCATCACCATGGCTCTCTGAAGCACTGGTGTCAGTGGCAGAGGGTAGAGGAGTAACTGTCCCCATCAGGAGTGCCCTGACAGGTACTTCCCGATGGTGACTGCTCCTCCCCATGTCCCACTCTGAGGTTCACTTGGCCCTCCGTACTTTCCTGACTGAGGGACAATGACCTGACGATGATGTCAGATATCTTCATCCTCTTTTCTTTTGCACATTGAGTTCAGTGACAACACAGTGGATCACGTCAGCCCAAACCCTAACCCTAACCCAAACCCTAACCCTAACGCTAACCCTAACCCTAACCCTAAGCCTAACCCTAACCCTAACCCTAACCTTAATCTAAGCTTTACAACTAACTCTAATCCTAACTCTAACCTAATCTTTAGACCTAACCCGAACCCGAACCCGAACCTGAACTTTGCATCTAACCCTTATCCTAACCCTAACCTAAACTTTACACCTAACCCTAATCCTAACCCTAAAAGTAAACAAACCCGACACAATCCCGAAAGCTAACACTAACCCCTAAACCTAAGCCTAATTTTACCCTAATAGTAAAATTAAACCAAAGGCTAACCATCACCCTATCCTTAAAGCTAACCTTTCTCCTAAACTAAACCAAAACCTGAACCATAACCCTACCGCTAAAATTCTAACACTAACCCAAAATCTAATTCTACCCTCAAATCCAACCCTATCGCTAACCCTCACTCTAATCCTAATCAAGCATTAAATCAACCTAACTCTGAACTAAAACCCTCACCAAAACCCTTGCCCTAATCTGAAACTAAATCCCTGCTTAAATCCTAACCTAACATGAACCCTTACCTTAACCCGAACCCTTACCTAATCTAAACCCTAACCTGAATCCCAATCCAAACGCTGACCCTAACCCTGACCTGAATCTGAATTCTAACCTCAAGTGCAGCCTTAATCTTAACCCTACTGTAAATCTCACCCAAATATTAACCACAACGTTAACCAAAATGCTAAACTCGAGACATGAACCTCATCCTAACCATAACTCTAGACCTAATACTATCCCAAATCCAAGACCTAACACCAACTCTTGTCTCTAACTCCCACTCTAACTCTATTGTTATTCAGAGTGCATATTCCACAGCACCTGGCTGATCAGCCCCCACCAGAGTTTGGGTATGATTGTGTTTGAGATGATCTTTCGGCTGTGTGAGCACGTGCACCTATTGTCTATTGTCTATCTCATCGACCTGCCTGATCCCACTGACCAACATCAAATCCAGGCCCATGTCCCAGCAACAGACCCAGACACATGGCAATAAAAACCCAGTCGGAGAGAGCTTTGGGATCCAGAAATCTGAAAGTACCTATTCCTCCCAGACAAGGACCATTTAACACACGTCAGGTCACAGATTCCTCATGTCCTCATGGAACTAAACTAAAATTCACAAATTACAGCATGAGCTGTTTCTTGTAGGAACACCTGAAACTGGATCCAGCAAGAGGAGAGAAAGAGGGAGGGTTTATACACTGAGAGATATATCAGGGGAAAGAACAGAGTGAAAGTGGGATTGAAAAGATAACACAACCTGCTTCAGCTTCTTACCAGGAACTCCGAAGATTGTGAGGAAATGGTAGTAAGTGAAAGCTATCTGTTCAATTGTTGGTAATTCCATTTTCAGAGAGGAGGGCGATATCAATTGTTGTTGACAGATCTGAATCTTCAGGCATTCATCCGTTATATAAAGCAACTAAATCTCCCCTGTGATTTTGTGCAGTTGCAGAGAGAGTGAATTTAGTTTGTGGTCTTTAAACAAATAGGTACAGTTAATTTTAACAGATATTACACAATACAATCTTCACCTACACCGGAAGATTGAAGGAGAACAATTGGGCCAGGTCCATCTCAGGACTCCTTGCTTGTTCTCTTAGTGCTCTCTACATGGATGCTCACACCATCCCTGCCTTGCCTTGCCTTTCTCACTTTGCCCCCTCACCCACAGTTAGAGTATCATAGAGCTGTACAGCATGGAAACAGATCTTTATGCCCAACCTGCCCATACTGATCTGATATCCTAAATTAATCTAGTACCAATTGTAAGCACTTGGCCCATATCCCTCTCAACCCTTTTGGTTCAAATACCCATCCAAATGCCTTTTGAATGCTGTGATTGTACCAGCCTGCACCACTTCCTCTGGCAGCTCATTTCACACACACACCACCTTGTGCATGAAAAAAATGTTCCTTAATTATTTTTAAATTCTTTCCCCTCTCATTTTAAACCTATGACTTCTAGTCTTTTGCTCTGGGAAGAAGACCTTCCCTATTTACCCTGTCCATGCCCCTCATGATTTTATAAACCTCTATAAGGTCACCCCTCAGCCTCCGATGCTCCAGGGAAAATAGTCCCATCCTATTCAGCCTCTCCCTGTCACTCAAGCCCTCCAAACGTGGCAACATTTTTGAAATTACTTTCTGAACCCTTCCAAGTTTCACAACATCCTTCCTATAGCAGGGAGATCAATATTAAACACAGGATCCTGAAGGTGGCCGAACCAATCTCCTGTACAGCCCCAATATAGCCTCCAAATCCCTACACTCAATGCATTGACCAGTAAAAGCAAATGTGCCAAATGCCTTCTTCACTATCCTATCTATCTGTGACTCCATTTTCAAGGAATTATGAAGCTGAACTCCAAGGTCTCTTTGCTGAGCAACACTACCCAGGACCTTATCATTAAGTATAATAATCATGCCCTGATTCGCCGTTCCGAAATGCAGTACCTCACATTTATCTAAACTACACTCTATCTGCCACTCTTCGGCCAACAGGCACCTGATCAAGGTCCCACTGAACTCTCAGATAACCTTCTTGGGCCCCTTGTTGAGATATTTGTATCATCGATCATCACAGGTGAGGTGCCGGAAGACTGGAAGTTGGCTAACGTGGCGCCCCTGTTTAAGAAAGGTGGTATGGACTAACCAGGGAAATATAGACCAGTGAGCCTGACGTTGGTGATGGGCAAGTTGTTGGAGGGAATGCTGAAGGACAGGAATTACACGTATTTGGAAAGGCAAGAACTGATTAGGAATAGTCAACATTGCTTTGTGCATGGGAAATCATGCCTCATTAAACTGACTAAGTTTTTTGAAGGAACAAAGAGGATTGATAAGGGTAGAGTGGTAGACGTGATCTATATGGGCTTCAGTAAGGCATTCAACAAGTTTCTCAATGGGAGACTGGTTAACAAGGTTAGATCTCATGGAATACAGGGAGAACTAACCATTTGGATACAGAACTGGCTCAAAGGTAGAAGACAGACGGTGATGGTGGAGGGTTGTTTTTCAGACTGGAGGGGCCTGTGACCATTGGAGTGCTACAATGATCGGTGCTGGGTCCATTACTTTTTGTCATTTATAAATGATTTGAATGTGAGCATAAGAGGCATAATTTGTAAGTTTTCAGATGACACCAAAACTGGAGGTGTAGTGGACAGCAAAGAAGATTACTTTGGGCTACAATGGAATCTTGATCAGATGGGCCAATGGGCTGAGAAGTGGCAGATGGAGTTTGATTTAGATAAATGCGAGGTGCTGCATTTTGGGAAAGTAAATCTTAGCTGGACTTATAACTTAATAGTAAGTTCCTAGGGAGTGTCACTGAACAAAGAGACCTTGGAGTGCAGGTTCATAGCTCTTTGAAAGTAGACTCGCAGATAGATAGGATAGTGAAGAAGGCGTTTGGTGTGCTTTCCTTTATTGGTCAGAGTATTGAGTACAGGAGTTGGGAGGTCATAGTGCTGCTGTACAGGACGTTGGTTAGGCCACTGTTGGAATATTGCATGCAGTTCTGGTCTCCTTCCTAATAGAATGCTGTTGTGAAACTTGAAAGGGTTCAGAAAAGATTTACAAGGATGTTGCCAGGGTTGGAGGATTTGAGCTATAGGGAGAGGTTGAATAGGCTAGGGCTGTTTTCCCTGGAGTGTCAGAGGCTGAGGGGTGCCCTCATAGAGGTGTATAAAATCATGAGGGGCATGGATAGAGTAAATAGACAGTCTTTACCCTGGGTGGGGGAGTCCAGAACTAGAGGGCATAGGTTTAGGGTGAGACGGGAAATATATAAAAAAGACCTAAGAGGCAACATTTTCATGCAGAGGGTGGTACGTTTCTGTAATGAGCTGCCAGAGGAAGTGGTGAAGGCTGGTACAATTACAACATTTAAAAGGCATCTGGATGGGTATATGAATAGGAAGGGTTTGGAGGGACATGGGCCGGGTGCTGGCAGGTGGGACTAGATTATGTTGGGATAGCTAATCGGCATGGACAGGTTGGACCGAAGGGTCTGTTTCCGTGTTGTACATCTCTATGACTATTACAGCACCAATTTTGAGGTCACCTAGAAACTTACAAACCATACCTCGCTTACTAACTATGTTCACATCTGAATAATTTGTATAAACAACGAAAAGCACTGGACCAACACAGCAGCAAATTTACGGCACACCGCTGGCCACAGGCCTCTAGTCTGAAAAGCAGCCCTCAACCATCACACTCTGTCTCCTACCATTAAGCCAGATGAGGAGATACTGACGAGCATTTTGCATAAGTTCTCCCTGTATTCCATGTGATCTAACCTTGCTAACCAGTCTCCCATCAGAAACCTTGTCGAATACCTTACTGAAGTCCATACAGATCACATACACCGCTCTGCCCTCATCAATCCTCTTTGTTACTTCTTCAAAAATGCAATCGTGAGTGACACATGATTTCCTACACACTAAGCCATGTTGACTATCCCTAATCAGTCCTTGCCCTTCCGAATACTTTCAAATCCTGTCCCACAGAATTCCTTCCAACAGCTCACCCATCGCAATGTCAGGCCCCTTGGTCTATAGTTCCCTGGCTCCACCTTTCTTAATTAGTGGCAGTACATTTGAGAATCCCCAGTCTTCTAGCACCTCACCTGTGACTATCGATTATACAAATATGTCAGCAAGTGGCCCAGGAACCACTTCCCTAGCTGCCCACAAATTTATCAAGTACATATGCTGTGGTTCTGTTCGCCGAGCTGGACGTTTTTGTTGCAAACGTTTCATCCCCTGGTTAGGCAACATCATCAGTGCTTGGGAGCCTCCTGCGAAGCGCTTCTTTGATGTTTCCTCCGATGTTTATAGTGGTCTGTCCCTGCCGCTTCCGGTTGTCAGTTTCAGCTGTCCGCTGTAGTGGTTGGTATATTGGGTCCAGGTCGATGTGTTTGTTGATGGAGTTTGTGGAAGAATGCCATGCCTCTAGGAATTCCCTGGCTGGCTTGCCCTATGATAGTAGTGTTGTCCCAGTCGAATTCATGTTGCTTGTTGTCTGTGTGTGTGGCTACTAAGGATAGCTGGTCGTGTCGTTTCGTGGCTAGTTGATGTTCATGTATGCGGATTGTTAGCTGTCTTCCTGTTTGTCCTATGTAGTGTTTAGTGCAGTCCTTGCATGGTATTTTGTACACTACATTCGTCTTGCTCATGTTGGGTATCGGGTCCTTCGTTCTGGTGAGTTGTTGTCTGAGTGTGGCTGTTGGTTTGTGTGCCGTTATGAGTCCTAGGGGTTGCAGTAGTCTGGCTGTCAGTTCCGAGATGCTCCTGATGTATGGTAGTGTGGCTAGTCCTTTTGGTTGTGGTATGTCCTCGTTCCGTGGTCTTTCTCTTAGGCATCTGTTGATGAAGTTGCGCGGGTATCCGTTTTTGGCGAATACCTTGTGTAGGTGTTCCTCTTCTTCTTTTTGCAGTCCTGGTGTACTGCAGTGTGTTGTGGCCCTTTTGAATAGTGTCCTGATGCAGCTTCGTTTGTGTGTGTTGGGGTGGTTACTTTCATAGTTTAGGACTTGGTCTGTGTGTGTGGCTTTCCTGTATACCCTTGTGGTGAATTCTCCGTTCGGTCTTCTCTGTACCATGACGTCTAGGAATGGGAGTTGGCTATCCCTTTCTTCTTCTCTCGTGAATCGGATTCCTGTGAGTGTGGCGTTGATGATCCGGTGTGTTTTTTCTATTTCCGTGTTTTTAATGATTACGAACGTGTCATCGACATATCTGACCCAGAGTTTGGGTTGAATTTGTGGTAGGACTGTTTGTTCTAACCTTTGCATAACTGCCTCTGCTATGAGTCCCGAGATTGGTGATCCCATGGGTGTTCCGTTGATTTGTTCGTATATCTGGTTGTTGAAGATACAGCCAGACTACTGCGACCCCCTAGGACTCATAACGGCACACAAACCAACAGCCACGCTCAGACAACAACTCACCAGAACGAAGGACCCAATACCCAACATGAGCAAGACGAATGTAGTGTACAAAACACCATGCAAGGACTGCACTAAACACTATATAGGACAAACAGGAAGACAGCTAACAATCCGCATACATGAACATCAACTAGCCACGAAACGACACGACCAGCTATCCTTAGTAGCCACACACAAGACAACAAGCAACATGAAGTCGACTGGGACAACACTACTATCATAGGGCAAGCCAGACAGAGAACAGCCAGGGAATTCCTAGAGGCATGGCATTCATCCACAAACTCCATCAACAAACATATCGACCTGGACCCAATATACCAACCACTACAGCGGACAGCTGAAACTGACAACCGGAAGCGGCAGGGACAGACCACTATAAACACCGGAGGAAACATCAAAGAAGCGCTTCGCAGGAGGCTCCCAAGCACTGATGATGTCACCTAGCCAGGGGACGAAACGTTTGCAACAAAAACTTCCAGCTCGGCGAACAGAACCACAGCAACGAGCACCCGAGCTACAAATCTTCGCACAAACTTTGATCAAGTACATATGATCAGATCCCAGGTATTTATCCACCTGAATGCATTTTATGCAACACCTTCTCCTCTGTAATATGGACACTTTTCAAAATATTGTTATTTATTTCCCCAAGTCCTCGAGCTTCCAAATCCTTCTCCACAGTAAACACTGATGCAAAATACTCATTTAGTATCTCCCCATCTCCTGTCACTCTCCACATAGAGGGCCTTGCTCATTTTTAAGATGCCCCATTCTCCCCCTTGTTACGTTTTTGTCCATAATGTATTTGTAGAATCCCTATCAAAGCTATCTCATGTCCCTTCTTTGCTCTCCTGATTTTCCTCTTAAGTACACTTCCACTTCTCATATCCTTCTAAGGATTCACTCGATCCTTGCTGACTTGAAGAGTGTGGCGCTGGAAAAGCACAGCCGGTCAGGCAGAATCCACGGAGCAGGAGAGTCGGCATTTCAGGCATGTCTACACCTGACATCTGCTTCCTTCTATTACTTGACCAAAACCTCAATTTCTCCAGTCGTCCAGCATTCCCTACAGCTACCAGCCTTACCCTTCACCTGAACAGGAGCATGTTGTCTCTGGATTGCCATTATCTCATTTTTGAAGGCTTGCCATTTTCCAGTCACCCCTTTACCAATGAATATCTGTGCCCAATCAACTTTTCAAAGTTCTTGCCTCATATCATCAAAATTGGCCTACCTCCAAATCAGAACTTTATCTTTTAGATCCAATCTACCCTTTTCCATCACTAATTTAAAACTCATAGAATAATGATCACTTGCCCAAAGCGCTCGCCCCACTGGCACCCCAGTCACATGCTTTGCCTTATTTCCAACAATAGATCAGGTTTTGTTCCTTCTCTCATAGGTACATCCACATCCTGAATCAGAAAATAATTCTTGCACTCACTTAACAAATTCCTCTCTATTCAAACCCTGAACACTATGGCAGTCCCAGTCTGTGTCTGCAAAGTTAAAATCCCTGACCATTACCACCCTACTATTCTTACAGATAACTGAGATCTCCTTACAAATTTACTTTTCAATTTCCCACTGACTGTTGGAGAAAAAGGTCTGTCATACAATCTCAATAAGATGGTCATCCTTTTCTGATTTCTCAGTTCCATCCCAATAACTTCACTGAATGTATGCCCTGGAATATCTTCCTTAATTAAAGCCGCAATGTTATTCCTAATCAAAAATGCCACTTGCCCTCCTCTCTTTCTCCTTTTCCATCCTTCCTATAACATCTAGAACATTAAGCTACCAGTCCCAACAATCCCTGAGCCATGTCTCTGCAATAGCTATGATATCCCAGTCCCATGTTCTCAACCATATGCTGAGTTCATCTGCCTTCTCTGTCAGGCCTCTTGCATTGAAATGAATTCATTTAATTTACCGGTCCTGCATCATTTTCTGCTTTGTTACTACCAGCCCCGACTGTTTGACTTGCTCGGTTTCCCGACTGCACCAACCTCACCATCCCTTTTCTCACCACCTCTCTAACTAGTTTAAATCCTCCAGCGCAGCTCTAGCAAAACTCCCTGCCAGTATATTGGTCCCCTTCCAATTCAGGTGTGACCTGTCCTTCTTATGAAAGTCACTTTTACCCCAGAAGAGATTCCATAAATGTGAACCCTTCTCCCCTGCACCAGTTCCTTCGACACACATTCATGTGCTCTATCCTCCTATTCCTACTCTCACTAGCACATGGTACTGTGTGTAATCCAGATATTACTATTCTCCTGGACCTATGTTTTATCCTCCTGCATAATTTCCTATATTCTCTCCTCAGAAACTCATCCTTTTCACTTACAATGTATGCAACAACCTCCTGCTGGTCCTTCTCCCCTTTGAGAATATTCTGAACCCACACTGAGACATCCTTGACCCAGGGACCAGGGAGAAAATGCACTATTCTGATCTCTCATTATCAACCACGGAAACCTCTTTCTGTGCCTCTTGAGAGTCACTTGAAGGCAATTAATATTTCTGTTGTATCTTCCCTTTGGTGCAGACACAAAGCCAGACAGTTTGTCGTGGTTTCCAGCCGTCATCTGTCAAGTTGCTGTGCAGCACCGCACTACATCAATCTTACACCCGCACCATGTGACAACAGTGTCCAGTTTGTATGAATGGTGTCATCCACAGTGGAATAAAATGAATGGAACGATATTGGTATCATTTACAGTCACACATCACACCCCGTGTAAGGTGATCGTCCCTTTCTTAGTCACTTCCTTGACAAATTGCCTTATCTCGATTTCTTCTCTCTTTCGAGAGCTAATAGGCCCTACCTACTTTGTTAGACATCACTCTTTCTCTCTCGGAACATGATGAACTGGGTCTTTGATTCAGGATAACAAACAATAATTTTGGCAGATTCCAGGTTTGGCCTTCATCTGTTTTAGAGTTATAGAGTCATAGAGTCATACAGCACGGACACAGGCCCTTTGGCCCAAACCAGTCCATGACAGCCAAAATGGCCGTCCACACTGAGCCCATTTCCACGCACTTGGGCCAGAACCTTCTAAGTCAAGATTAGAGTGGTGCTGGAAAAGCACAGCAAGTCAGGCAGCATCTGAGGAGCAGGAGAATCGATGTTTTGGGCTGGAGAGAATCATTCCTGATGAAGGGCTTTTGCCCGAAATGTCGATTTTCCTGCTCCTCAGATGCTGCCTGACCTGCTGTGCTTTTCCAGCACCACTGTAATCCTGAATCTAATCTCCAGCATCTGCAGGACCCACTTCCGCCCAGATCCTTCTAATCCTTGTCGATCCATGTATTTGTCCAAATGCCTTTTAAATATTGTTAATGTACCCTCCTCAACCATTTCCACTGGCAGCTCATTCCATACCTCTGTGTAAAAAAGTTGCCTCTGTGCAAAAAGTTTGCCCTCTAACCTTAAACTGATGCCTTCTAGTCCTTGATGCTCCAATCTTGGGAAAATGATGGAGTGCATTCACCCTATCCATGCCTCTCATGATCTTATACATCTCTGTAAGGACCCCCTCAGTCTTCTACGCTTTGAAGAAAGAAGTCCTAGCTTGTCCAATCTCTTTCAATTACTCAGACCATTGAGTCCTGGCAACATCCTTGGAAATTTCTTCTGCACTCTTTCCAGTTTAATAACATCCTGGAACAAGGTGACCAAAAGTGAGCACAATGCTCCAAGTGCAGCCTCACCAACATCCTGTACAACTGCAACATAACTTTTCAACTTCTGTGCTCAATGCCCTGACTGATGAAGGTCACTGCTCTGTCTACCTGGGACTCCACTTTCAGAGAACAGTGCACCTGAACTCAAGGTCCCTCTGTTACACAACATTCCTTAAGGCCCTATCATTCATCATGAAACTCCTACCTTGATTTGAATTTCCTAAATGCAACACTTCACACTTAGCTATATTAAGCTCCATTTGCCATTTCACGGCCCACTTCCCCAGTTGATTAAGATCCTGATGCAATTTCTGATAAACTTCCTCACTGCCTACGATGCTGCTTATTTTAGTGTCATTAGCAAAGTTAGTAATCATGCCTTGTCACATTTTCATCCAATCATTGATCTCGATGTCAAACAGCAAAAGGCCCAGCACCGACCCCTGAGGCACTCCATTAGTCACAGGCCTCCAGTCCGACTAGTAGCCATCCACTATTACCCTCTGCTTCCTGCACCAAGCCAATTGTGTATCCAATATGTCAGCTGCCTCTGCATTCCATGCGATCTATCCTCCCAGAGTTGTGTACCATGCGGAGCCTTATCAAAGGCCTTACTGAAATCCATATAGACAATATCAACCTTCCTGGTTACTTCATTAAAGAACTCTAACTAACTTGTGAGGCATGACCTCCTCCTCAAATCGCTATGCTGACTACTCCGAATCAAACCCTGTCTTTCCAAATGCAGGTATTTCTTATCTCTTAGAATCTTCTCAAGTAATTTGCCTCCCACAGATGTTAGGCTCACTGACCTATAGTTCCCAGGCTTTTCTTTGCAGCCTGTCTTGAATAATAACACAATATTCGCTGCCCTGCAGTCTTCTGGGATCTCATCCATGGCTAGTGATGATGCAAAAATATTAGCCAGGGCCCCCACAAAATCTTCTCTAGCCTCTTGCAGGATTCTTGATTATATCTGGTCAGGACCAAGAAAGTTATCCACTTCCATACATTCTAATACATCCAACACCTCCTCTTCTGTGATATGGACTGTCCCCAAGATATTACCACTAACTTCCTCAAAGTCCCAAGAAACTTCTGTTTCTATTTAGAACCAAACATTCGAGTTTCTGTTTAAAGAATAGCCTCATCCTCAACAATTATCTCCATAGCAACCTCAGGACTGTCTTGCTTCTAGAAGCCTCTCAGCTGGGTCAAAGGTTTAAACATTCTTTATCAGCTCACACAGGCATCACAGAATAAATTCAAAGCTAACAACCTCTAATCTACCTTAAACTGAACCAAATCTCCACATTTTTAGGCCTTAATACAATCCGCAGTAGAGTCAGCTCTAACAATGCCCATCTTTATAATGACTCAAATGTATAAATATTGTTTTATACACAGCAAACTTTGGTTTACCCGGCACCATGTGAACTGGCACTCTCTATAAACCAGTAACAAGTATATCCCTGAAATACTTGAAGGATCATCGCAATCTCTGCAAATTCTGAGCAGTTACTTGAGGATGAGAGTTAGAAGGCTCTCTGTCAGTAGGCTTTTTTTTTGAAAAGCCAAAATGTTTTTTTTTTAATGAGGAGTTGTGTTTTCATTTTGCGGAGTCCTACACATGGTCTGGTCTGGAGAAGACTTTTTTTAAGAGGTATTTATTGAACAGGAGTCATTTTAATTCAGTTAATCAGCCCAGTGAATAATTTTATTTAGGATTTATATGTTTGATTCAGATGTATATTTCATTTTTTTTTCCATTTTGACATTTCTTTCTGGAGGTAATGAAAGGTGGTCTGTTCTATAAATCAGGTGTTATTGGAAGTTCCTTTCTTTAGGCTTCAGGTGACTGCACTAACCCTTCCCCATAAACGCAATAAAGACAGGGTCCCCCTTGTCCTCACCTGCCACCCACCTGTCTCCACTTCCAATGCATCATCCATAAACACTTCTGCCAACTCCACCAAGATCCCACCACTAAAAACATCTTCCCCTCCCCACCCCTCTCTGCTTTCCACAAGGAACATTCCTTTTGCCAATCCTTGGTTTGTGGCAGTCTCCCCACCAACAAACTCCCACCATGGACCCCGTATCTTCCCCAGCAACGGAAAAGATGCAAAAGCTGCCGGCACACCACCTCCCTCACATCTATCCAGGGTCCCAAACAGTCCTTCCAAGTGAGAGAGGGGTTCACCTGCCCCTCCTCCAACCTAGTTTATCCATCTGATGGGGTCTTCCACTGTGGTCATTGCCACTGTGCTGCGGTGAGGGGTTATTGCCACTGTGTTGGGGTCAGGGTCAGGAGTCAGTGCCCCTGTGCTGGGGTTGGGGTCAGGGGTCAATGCAGCTGTGCTGGGGGTGGGGTCAGGTGTCAGTGCTGCTGTTCTAGGGTCGGGGTCAGGGGTCAGTGCCGCTGTGCTGTGGTCAGGGTCAGGGTTCAGTGCTGCCGTGCTGGGGTCAGGGGTAAGGAAAAAAACTGTTAAGAAGGCATACAGTCCATTAGGTTCCATTGGTAGAGGGATTCAGTTCCGGAGCCACAATACCATGCTGCAACTAAACAAAACGCTAATGCGGCCACACTTGGAATATTGTGTACAGTTCTGGTCACCATATTTCAGGAAGGATGTGAAAACATTGGAAAAGGTGCAGAGGAGATTTATCAGGATGTTGTCTGGTCTGAATGGAAGGTCTTATGAGGAAAGACTGAGAGACTTGGGTCTGTTCTCATTGGAAAGAAGAAGGTTAAGAGGGGATTTGATAGAGACATACAAGATGATCAGAGGATTAGATAAGGGAGACAGTGAAATTCTTTTTCCTAGGATGATGACGTCAGCTTGTGCAAGGGAGCATAACTACAAGTTGAGGGGTGATAGATTTAAGACAGATGTCAGAAGCAGGTTCTTTACTCAGAGAGTGGTAAGGGCGTGGAATCTCCTACCTGCCAATGTAGTTAAACAATCCTTGGAAAAGCACATGGATGATGATGGTATGGTGTCGGGGGATGAGCTGAAAATAGTTCACAGGTCGGCGCAACATCGAAGGCCGAAGGGCCTGTTCTATGCTGTATTGTTCTATGTTCTATGTTCCCTACATCAGGGAGACCAAATGTAAACTAACGGAATGCTTCAGCAAACATCTCGGCTGGACCCTCAGAGGTCGACCTGACTCCCCTAGTCACCATCTATTTTAATTCCCCTTCCCACTCCCTTTCCCACATCACCATCCTTGGCCTCCTCCATTGCCACAAAAAATCTGACCACAAATTTGAGGAACAACACCTCATCTTCCCCCTGGACAGCCTACAGCCCAGAGCACCCAACACTGGGTTTTCCAATTACAAATAACCTTCCTTCCCATGACTCGACACACCTCCTAGCCCCTCCCACTCCCTTCCCAGACCCTCCCTTCCATTCCTCACATTGACTCTTCCTTCCAGCCATCAAATCGAAATCATTCCACCCATCGACCAACCAGGTTGAACCCTCTATGTGTGTTCACCTATCCCCACCTCACCCACCCTGCTCCCCCATACCCTTTATCTGCAGCTCCCCTTACACCCACCCCCTCAGTCCTGAAGGATGGTTACACCCTAAACGTTGACCTCTCCACTTCCTGATGCTGCCTGGCTTGCTATGCTCTCCCAGCCTCCTGCTTGTCTACCCTGAATTGTTACTGGGGGTTTATACGAGGTACAGAGTGAGATGGCGAGCAGATTTAGCAAAGTGATTACACAGCAGGATCAGTCAGATAGATGGGTGACTGTGAGGAAAGGTAAGAAGGTAGTTCAAATGTCTCCGGGAGATATTCCTCCATCAAATCGATGTTCATGTTTAAATACAGCTGGATTTAATAGAATTGTTATCGGGGACTGTCCTGTCAGGGGCATAGACAGGAGATTCTGTGGCAGCGAGCGTACATTTCGGATGGGATGCTGCTTTCCTGATGCTGGGATTGAGAATGTCTCTAAGTATTTCAACCATATTGCTCAAGGTGAGATTGAGATGCCAGAAATTATTGTACACATTGGTAGGAATGTTTTATTTCAGAAAGGATGAAAGCATTAGCGAGTGAATTTAAGAGGTAAGGTGGAAGATTAAAAGTAGAATCTTTAAAATCGTAATCTCTGGTTTATTCACAATGTTAAACTCAAATGAGGGAAGGAACAAAAGGATAAAGGAGATAAAGGAATGGCTGAAGAGCTGGTGCATTGTTCAGGGATTCAGGGTTTGGGATAATTGGAATCTCTTTTAGGACAGAAAAGACCTGTTCAAAGAGAATGGGTCTAACCTGCACTGGAAAGTAACCAATATCTTCCCAGGGAGATTTGCTCATTCCATTATAGGGGACCTATTACAGATAGAGAGGACGAGTAGAGGAATTCTAAGGAGCAGTGCAAATAGAAGGATTGATGGGGGAGGGTCTGAATGTGATGAGAGCACGTCAGTTAGAAAAGAAAGACAAGAGAGCGTCAGAGTATGTAGCAACTCTGAAGAACTAAATTACATTGATTTCAACACAAGGGGTCTTACAGGTAAGGTTTATGAACTCAGGGCATGTTTATGAAAATGGGATTGAGACGCCATAGCTATTACGGTAACTTGGCTGAGAGATGGACAAGACTGGCAGCTCAATGTTCCGGGTTTTAGATTCTATACAGAGGATAGAAAAGGAGGCAAGAAAGGAGGGAGAGTGGTGTTTTTACTTCATGAATATATTACTGCTATAACTAGAGAAAATATTTCTGAAAAATTATCCAGTGAAAATATATGGATAGAAATTACAAATAATAAAGGAATAAGATGGGATTGTACTATAGGCCCCCCAATGGGAAGAGGGAAATTAAGAAACAAATATGTAGAGATCTCAGATATATGTAAACAAAATTAGGTTGTTAGGATGGGGATTATTAATTTTCCAAACATTGACTGGGGCTACCATAGTATTAAAGGTTGGATGGGGAGGAATTTGTCAAATGTGTTCAAGAAAATTTTCTTGAGAAATTCATTGATGTTCCTACTAGAGAAGGAGCAAAACAAGACCATGTGTGTGCAATGAGGCAGGGCATGTGTCTGAAGTAAAAGTGGGGGAACACTTTGGGTCTCATCAATCAGAATTCTGTCAGCTTTGAAATGGTTATGGAAAAGGACAAGCCTTCCATAAAAGTTAAAGTTTTTAATTGGATGAGATATGGATAAAGGTTTAATGGTATGAGACAAGAACTTTCACAAGTTGATTGGAGTAGGCTGCTCACAGGGTAAAAGGACGTCTGACAAGTGGGAGGCTTTCAAGGGTGCGATGGTGAGAGTTCAGAGGCACTATGTTCCTGTTAGAGTGAAGGGTAAAGTCAGTAAGATTAAGAACCAATGGATTAATATAAATATTGAGGTTCCAGTCAAGAATAGAAGAGAATCTCACTGTAAATAGAGACAATTTGGTTCAATTGAATCTCTTCATCAATGTAAGGAGTGTCGGACATTCTTCAGAACAAAATCAGGAAGGCAAAGGGGGGATATGAGATAGCATTGGCAGATAAGGTGAAGGATAAAGCAAAAAGATTCTACAGGTATATTAAAAGCAAGAGGGTAACTGGAGAGAAAACAGCTTTGTGCTGAACACCAGGAGATGGGAAAGATACTAAATGAATATTTTGTGCCAGGCTTTACTGTGGACAAAGAAATGGAGGCTGGAGAATGCAGGGAAATAAATTTTGATTTTTAAAAATAGTTCATGTTACAGAAGAGATAGTTGGGGAGGTCTTGGAGAGTATAAGGGTTGATAAATTTCTGGGACTTGATCAAATGTATCCCATAACATTGTGGGAAGTAAGGGAGGAAATTGCGAGACCCTTTGCAGAAATAATTACATCATCTATAACTACAGGGGAGATTCCTGAAGACTGGAGGATGGTTAACGTTGTCTCTTTGTTTCAGAAAGAATGCAAGGAGAAACTGGGAACTACAGACCTGAGAGTCTGCCTCTGGTTGTGGATAAATTGTTGGGGTGATTTTAAAAGATAGGATTTATGGACATTTAGAGAATTATATATTGATTGGGTATAGTCAGCATGGTTTTGTGTGAGAATAACTGTGTCTCGCAAATCTAATTGCATGCTCTGAGGAAGTTACCAAAATGATTGATGAGGACAGAGGAGTAGACTTTGTTCACTTGGACTTTAGTAAAGCCATGACACAGTTCTGCGCGGTTGACTAATTAGTAAAGTAAGGTCATATGGGATTCAGGATGAGCTTGCCAATTGGATACAGAATTGGCTTAACGGCAGGAGACAGCGTTTGGTGGTGGAGGGTCACTGTTCGGAGGCCTGTCACCAGTGGGGTTCCAAAGGGATCTCTCTTGTTTGTCATTTACATAAATGATTTGGATGAGAATACAGCCGGCGTGGGTAGTAAGTTTATGGATGACACCAAAACTGACAGCATGACAGTGAAGAAGGTTTTCTAAGATTACAAAAGGAACTTGATGAAATGGGTCAATTGGCTGAACAACGGCAGATGGAATTGAAACTGGATAAATACGAGGTATTGCTTTCTGGTTCAATAAACAAGGATAGGACTTGCGTCGGGTTGTAGACCAGAGGGTCATAGAGATTCACGGACATGTTTTTGAAGTTTGTGTTGTACATACACAGGATGGTTAAAAAGGCATTTAGCATCGCCTCGTCCTTTGCGTCCAGGAGTTGGGAGTCCTTTTCTGGAATACTACGTCCAGTTCCAATTATAGGAAGGATATCATTAAGCTGGAGAGGGCTCAGAAGAGTTTTCCCAGGATGTTGCTGGGTATGGAAGGTTTGAGTTCCAAAGAAAGGCTGGATCGGCTGGGACTGATTTCACTGGAGCGTAGGAGATTGAGAGGTCACCTTACAGACATTTATAAAACAATGAGGTGGGTGGGTAGATAGAGATAATGGTAGTTGTCTCTTTGCTAGGATGGGCGATTTCAAGACTAGGGACACATTTTTAAAGTGAGAGAGGAGAGATTTAAAAAGGACACAAGGGGCAAATAATTGACACAGAAGGTGATTCATGTGTGGAATGAACTGCCAGAGGAGGTGGTGGATGCAGGTACAATGACAACATTTAAAAGATATTTAGATAAGTAGATGATGAGGGGCAGGAGAGGAGACCTCGACACCAGACCATGCCAGCCCTGTCTGAGGTTCCCATCTGGATCAGTGCAGTCTCAGCCACCTGGAGGGATGCCCAGCGCTGTCCAAAGAAGGTCAATGTCCTTCTGTCGAAACGGAATTTAATCAGCAGGGATCTGTGAGGGCAGAAGCAATCAACAATACTCAAAAAAAATCAATTGAACTGACAATAATCAGCCTTTATTGAAAATACTGCAGCATGGAACTTGAGGAGAGCAAAAGATCCAAGTGGTTCCCTATTTCTCTTCCAAGTTTCGCGCCTTTATAAAAAAGGAGTACATTATATACTTTAACATATGCTGAGGAATTTCCGATTATCATGAAATGTACGTCATCGGCAACACTGAACTTAGCCTTAAAAAAAATTAATCATTTGAGTCATTCCATAACTCTGTTTCTGTTATACAAACATTTTGTTTCGACTAAAATCTGCAATTTGAAATATCCAAGGAGCAGTTAAGAAGATTACTGAAGTTTTATCAAACTGATGGCATTTGTTTACATTCAGCCTGGTCCTGAAAACTGTTTCTGACCCTTTCCCACAGTCCTTTTCACTTACTGAACTATAACTCGAAAGTTGACCCATCTTTTTCCCATCATGTATTGTTAAATGTTCCCCACAATACCACGTTTCCCCTTTTTGTCATATCATGACAATCAGTCATAGAGGCATATTGAAAATGCGATTGAAAATGCATTGACACAAGCAAACGAGTAACCCTATTCCCACTAGTAATAGTACTATGAGCAAAAAGGCTTTAAAGATCCAACTAAACATTCTGTGACCCAACCAACTTGGTTGCCAATGTCTTGTATGTGGTCAGCATTTATTTAATATATTCAGCTTGGTTGGTCATATTTTCAGAAGGATCTGGAATATAAGTACACACTCCTGGCCCACAACAGCCCACGCTCCTTCTTGTGAGGCGAGCAGATAATCCAAGGCCAGTCGATTCTGCAATGGCACTGTCCGGGCAGCCACTAGCTCAGCTGAGACCTCAGTCAGGGCTTGTCCAGTTGCCTTGGCTTCGAAGGCTGTCTCATTGGCCAGGTGTTCCAGTGCTGAGGCTGTGTGAATCAACTCGCTGGATTCCCATCCCATTCAGTACAACGCAAAAGACAACATGAGGAACTGGTCTAGCCCAGTAATGGCTCTTGTAGTTTGTGGATGTTAGTGCTTAAGGGAGGTAAGGTGATGCATGTAGGGTCCAACATAACCTGGACAGCAGGATCCTTTCCAATTGGTAGAAAGCCATGGGGACCCTTTGGTTCCACATATAAAGTATGTGCCATTGTGAGCTGTAAAATCACCAGCCAATGGCATCCAAGGATGCATGGTGGAATAGACCCAGGGACTATCAGATGTAATATTCCATATCCTGGTCCAATCACAATTAAACATCCTGTTTCTTGAAATATTGACTACTGGGCCTTGCCTGTCAAATGTGAGATTAAATTTGCTTTGCCCCATTAGCATTCCTTGTCCAAATTTATTAAAACATAGGGACCCTGTAGCATTATTGGAATGGACTGTAAGGGAAGGAGGAACTGAGTCATGATTATATGCAGGCTGATACCATGCCGAAAATGTTATCATTTCCTAACCTGCCGATTCCCATATCCTCATTTCCCAATTAAGGCCTGTGTTATGCTGTTGTAACATCCACTCAACTATTTCTGACAGATAGAAAGGGAGGGGTTGGAGAGGTATTCCTTCGTTTGAACAGATGGGAGTGTATGTACAAACCCAACACTTACTTATATTCAATTTCTCGGCAAACATATATGAGATATGTAAATAGGTGTTTGCATGCAGTTCCCAAGCAGACCGGTTTGATAATGTCAAAAAATTCTAAAAGTCCAACAGGACCGAAATGATGTTCCAGCTGTGTCGTTGACCGGTTGAGGAGTAATCTTCTTACAATCAGATAGATGAACACAATTGGAACATCCTCAATTTGTGACAGAGGTGGGTGTTGCTAGTAGGACTTGAAAGGGGCCACCCCAGCGATGTCCTAATTGGTTTCTTTCTCAATTCTTGACCAACACGCAATCCCCTTGGTTTACTAGTGGGTATTGGGAGGCGACTGTCTTTTCCTCAGCTGGGCAATGTGATTGTTGGACCTGCGAGTGAAGAAACTTCTTGGAAATAGTGAACTGTTTCAAGTGATTCTGCATTTCCTCATCCATTACATGGAGATCGACACCCTCAAGGAGTTTACCATGAGCATCCCACAGAGTCCTCATTGGCCGACCAGAAACTATCTCTGCAGCTGATAGTCCGGCCCGCAAATGCAGAGTCACTCACATGTGAAAAAGTGCTAAAAGGAATACTTTGAGCCAATTTAGCCTCTGTCTTTGACTAATTTAGATCATTTTTCTTTTAAGGTAGAGATGGCCTGTACCACAATCCCCGTTGCCTGTGGGTGATACACGCAGTGAAGTTGCTGTTTAATTGAAAGTGATTCAGTTTTGATTCCAGCTACAAACTGTGGTCCATTGTCTGAGCTTATCACCTTAGACAACCCAAAGCAGGGAATGACTTCAGTCAGCAATATGTTCACTACTGTATGTGCAGTACAATTAGTGGTGGGGAAGGCTTCAATCCATTTGCTAAATACATTGACCATCACAAAACAGTATTTATAACATTGTATCTTCGGTAATTCAATAAAATCATGCTGTATACAGGCAAAAGGACCATCTGGCAGGGGGTTTAGTCCTGGAAGGGCATTTAATCCTTTGACCCTTGTTATTTTTTCATGTAAATAAGGTTTCTATCCAGTTGCATTTGAGCTGCTGTATTCAAATCCTGGTGCCACCGGGTTTTTAAAAGTAACTATACCGATCCTTCCTTGCTAAGATGGGTACAAGTGGCAAGTAATCAATACGCACTGGGAACAAAGACTCAGGAATACAAACTTGACCGACCGGGGTTAGCCAGAAGTCTCATGTCCAGAATTGTGAACCCGCCATTGACTTCCAAAGTGTATGCTCAGATTCAGAGGCGTCCCTCTGTAAAGTCTGAATCACAGTAAGATCTGGCATGCCCTTCGACCCTAAAGTAGCTCCTTGATTTAAAGCCTGATTCCCGTTAGCTGGAACAACTAAAATGGCGGATGCAGCCACCTCCTTAGCAGCCGAATCTGCACAGGCATGTCCTCATTGTACTGGAGTGTCCCCTTTTGCGTGTACAATGTGTTTAATAACAGCCAATTGATGAGGAAGCAGAATAGCATCGAGGAGATTTTTAACCCAAAGAGCATTATGAATGGGAGTCCCCGTAGCAGTCAGGAAGCCGTGTCACTGCCGGAGGCAGCCAAACTCCTGGGCAACACCGAATGTGTCCCTGGAATCAGTGTAAATGTGAGCAATTTGATCAGTGGCTAAAATACAAGCTCTGGTCAGGGCAAAAGGCTCAGCTTTCAGTGCGGAGACAGGGCTCTGAAAAGCAGCAGACTCCTGAACAGCAGTGTCTGTTGGGATAGTATCGCCTGACTGCCAGACACCATCCAGGGAAACGGAGGAAAGACCATTAACATAAGGATTTTCAAATGGGAGCTCTGCCAAATATGGGTGAGGAGCAGTAAGGAAATGATTCCGAATCAAACAGTCATGTGGGGGATCAGGGAGATTGTCATGGGGTTGCTCAAGGAACGGAGAAGGATTCAAAGTGGAGCAGGACCGAAACGATAGGTAAGGGTCCGGCAACAGTGAGATCTCAGAACCAGCTTGGGCAAGGTGCTGGGTCTGCTGAGGTGTGAGGAGGGTGACAGCAGAGTGTGAGGTGTACACCCGTACGGGCTGGGGAAGGTTCACATTAGAAGCTGCCTGGACTAACAAGTAGACAGCAGTTAGGATTTGGGTGCAGGGAGGGAGGCCACAGGCAACAGGATCCAATTTAATGGAATAACAGGCCACTGGGTGATGATGGTCACCATGCTGCTGAGTGAGGACACCAGTGGCACCTTCACCTTCAATCTGCATATTCTCCACAACGTCCCTGACCATTCTGACTTGGAAGTGAATCTTTCACTGTTGCTGGATCAAAATCCTGGAATTCCCTCCCTTCGGGCATTGTGGATCCACCTACTGAACATGGACTGCAGTGGGTCAAGATGGCAGCTCCCCACCACCTTCTCAAGGGCAACTAGGGACAGGCAATAAATGCTGGGCCCAGCCAGAGAAACACACATTCCGGGAGTGAATAAAGAAACCTGCACAACTCACAAAGTACTTTAAAAAGAAGTCATTGTTGTAATGTAGCAGTGAATCTGTACACAGTGAGGCCTCACATTCAACAGTAAGAGAAATGATCAAACAATCTGCTTTCAGTGACAAATGCTTAATTATAGTTCATATCAACCTCTGAAGACAGAATTGTTGTATTGAGTAGATTGATGTAAAGGCTTTGCAACTTTGTTTCCAGTCACTTTCGTAAAATAATATTTGACACATTGAATAATTGCATGAAATGGAGACATAATTGCATTTCTCAACTTTTCTCTGAATTTAGACTGAGCCAATGCATAAACACATGTGTTTGTACAGGAGCTCAGCAGCTGAAACATATCTGCAGTGTAGTCTGCGATCAATATGGGATCAGTATAATCATCTGGCTCATAAAACGGGTTTGTAATTCTAGAAATTAGGAAAAACATCCTATATGGCATCCACAGCACAATGAAAGTGCCAGAAATGGTGAACAATAAAGTGATGGATTTCCTTCGGCTCTGCATCTCTGGATCGTCACTGTTCTGGGTGTTGTGTTGACCTTGCAGTGCTCTGCGGGTTCGATTAGCCATCACAATGTGTCGGACAGTCAGTGCGTTGAGCAGTAAAATGAGAAAGTATGGCAATAGTGGGTTAAAAATTGTGTGAAGCCAGTCAAAGGTGATCCATCCCAGTAAGATAAAGTAGTCTGGCTTGAAATAAGCACCCCCCTCCACATTGTTTATTATATACATTGGCTCAAAAGCAAAATATAGGGGAACATTCAGGAAAGCGAACACAACACACACAGTCACTATCACCACAGCTGCAGTTTCCTCCCTGCAGTTGCTCTCAACCTCTGGCAACAAATGAGGATAAAATGATCGACAGTGAAAGCGACCATGAGCCAAACAGAGCAGTCAACAGCTGTGTAGTTGATCACCACATTGCTGCTCCTTATTGAGGTGATGCGTACAATGCCATCATTGCATTTGCCTTCCTGGACTGGAACTCTCAAGACTCTTTGCACTTCAGAATTCTGACTTTACTCCTAATTTAGAAAATAGTCCATGCCTCTATTCTTCCTACCAAGGTGAATGACCTCACACGTTGTACTCCATCTTCTACTTCTTTGCCCACTCTGCTAATCTGTCCAAATCCTTCTGCAGCCTCTCCACCTCCTCAATGCTGCCTGTCCCTCTGCCTATCTTTGTATTGTCTGCAAACTGAGCCAGAATGCGCTCAATTCCTTCCTCTAGATCTTTAATGCATAAAGTGGAAAGTTGTGGTCCCAACACTGAGCCTTGTTGAACACCACTTGTCACCAGCTGCCATCCTGAGAAGGCCCCTTTTCTCCTTGCTCTCTGCTTTCTGCTAGACAGCCAAGCCTCTATCTAAGCTAGCACCTTGCCTCTGACAGCATGGGCCCTTATCTTAATCCATAGCCTCCTGCGTGGTCCCTTGTCAAAGGCCTTCTTGAAGCCCTGGTGGATAATGTCCATTTGCTCTCCTTGGTCTAACCTGCTTGTTATTTCCTCAAAGCATTCTCACAGATTTGTCAGGCATGACCTCCCCTGATGAGACCATGCTGACTTTGCCATATTTTCTATCCAAATATTCAGAAATCTCATCTTTCACAATAGATTCTAAATCTTAACCACAACCGAGATTTGTCTAATTGTTCTGTAATTTTCCATCTTTTGTATTTTCCCTTTTAAACAGGGATGTCATGTTAATTTTCCAGACCTCAGGCAGCCTCTGTGATTCTCATGATTCCTGAAAGATCACCACTGACACCTCCACTATCTCTTCAGCTATCTCCTTTCACACTCTGGGGTGTAGTCCATCGAGTCGAGGTAATTTGTTCACCTTCAGGCCGTTCAGTTTTTCTCGTACCTTCTCCTTGGTGATGGCCACAATACTCAGGTCTAGCCCCTTTAAGTTTTAGGATATTACTCATGTCTTCTACCGTGAAGACTGACACAAGGTAATTGTTCTGTTCCTTAGCCATTTCCTTGCTCCCCACTACTGTCTCTTCAGCGTCATTTTCCAGCGGTCCAACATCCACTTCTGCCTCTCTTTTGCACTTTATAAATTTATAGAAACTCTTACAGTCTTCCATTATAATATGACCAGCTTACCCTCATATTTAATCTTCTCCCTCCTTATTTCTTTTTTTGTCGCCCTCTGTTGGTCTTTGTAAACTTCCCAATTCTCGGGTTTCCCACTGCCCTTCACCACATTATATGCTTTCTCTTTTGCGTTGATGCTGTCCCTGACTCCCTGGTCAGCCACGGTTACCTCATCCTCCCTGTACCTTGCTTCTTTTTCCTCAGGATAAATCTCTGTTGTGTCTCCTGAATTACTCCCAGAAACCCCTGCCATTGCTGTTCCATGGTCTTTCCTGTTGGGCTCCTCTCCCAAGCAATTCCACCCAGCCCCTCCCTCATCCCTCTGTAGTTGCCTTTATTCAACTTTAATACCGTTACCTCTGATTCTATCTTTTCCCTCTCAAATTGCAGAGGAAATTCAATCATATTAGGATCACTGCCTCCAAAGGGTTCCTTCAGCTTAAGCTTCCTCATCGAGTCTGCCTCATTGCACAATACTAAATCCAGTATTGACTGTGTCCACCATAAGCTGCTCCAAAAAGCCATCTCGGAGACATTCCACAATCCCCGACCAAACTGATGTCAGCAGTCCACCTGCATATTGCAATCCCCCATGATCACTCTCACTCTGCCATTCCTACACATTTTTTCCAGGTGTATCCTGCACCCAGCTCCTGTTTACTATCTGTAGCTCTGTACAGAACTCCAACTATGGGTATTTTAAAACTCTGCAGTTCCTCAATTCTCCCCACACAGATTCTACACCATCTGACCCTGCTTTGTTTCTTACTACTGATATAATTTCATTTCTTCCTAATAAGGCATCCCCACCCCCTCTGCCCTCCTGCCTATCTTTTCGATCGGGTATATATCCTTGAATATTCAGCTGCCCATCCTGATCCCCTTGCAGCCATGTCTCCGTGATGCTCACCGCGTCATACCTGCCCATTTTGATCTGTGCCACAAGCTCATTTACCGTATTCCTTATACTGCGTGGGTTCAGATGGAACACCTTCACTCCTGTATTAATCGGCCCTCTTCTCATTGTCAATCGTTTGTCCAGTTTGCTTGAAGACTGATTGCTCACCCTTTCCATACCCTCTGTCCTGTCTGTGCTGGAGATTTTAATCACCTCTCCTGAGTTCTGCGCTCTTACCTCCTCCTTTTATTTGGGTTTTCTAATTTCCCCGATAACTGACCACTCCCTCTCTCCTATTTAGTTTCAAGCCCTGTCTGCAGTCGTGGTTTTGTGATTCGCTCGGACTGTGGTCCCAGCACGGTTCAGATGAAGACCATCCCATTAGAACAGTTCACTTCCTCCCCAGTACTGGTGTCAATATCCCATAAATACAAACCCATTTCTCCCACACCAAGCTTTGAACCGCACTTTTACCTGTTTCATTCTAAGGTGACTCATACCTTTGAGATTTCATGCCTCTAGCTGTTTGTAATCATCAGACAGAGATCTTTACAGTGGTCCATTAGCTCCTGTCCAACACTGTATGAAAACGGGAACATTTGCAAAGGTTTGGTGTGCTCACACCTACATCACTTTCACAACAGATGAGGTTCACCAGGCAGGAAGATGGCCACAGGATTCAGGATTCTTGCTGGATTCTCAAAACTGGAAGGTGTCATCGATTACAAGCATGTTGCTGTTGAGGTTTCAGTGAGACAACCCGGGGCATTTGTAAATATTAAAGGGGTTCATTCCCTAAGTGTCCAATTAGTCAACAATTATCAAGAAAGGCTTCTCCAGGTGTGTGTGTGTATTCCAGGGAGGGGTCATGACCCATACAACCTTCAACACCACTCAGTTCCATAGTGGGCAATGTACCACAGCCATTGGAGAGATAGATTCTGGGAGGTAAGGGCTGTCTATTGAAGAGATTGCTCATGACCCCAGTGACACAAAGATCAGATGTTGAGTGACATTGCAATACGATTCACACAAACACCAAGGTGATCTGTCAAAAGGATTGACATCCTGCTGAACTCCACAATGTCACCTCAAGCTATGACCAGTCACAGGACCATTGTGTATATGGCAAAGATAAGGCAGGCACTGAAAAGGATGCTGGGACACACACCATCAACACGCCCAGGATAGTAAACCCTCAAGTCAACATCTATCCATAAGACCAGCCAAATGAATGAAAACAATAACTACACATCCATCCTCATGTGCATGTATTTAATGAAGGTTATCAGCAATACCATTCCTGTAAAGTCATCATAAATTCAGTGTGATTTCTTACATTGTTCCTGCCTGCTGCATTGTAGCCTTCCCCATGTGCTGCCAGTGGTCCTGGAGGCAGGCGGCTGACTCTAATATCCCTTTGTCTGGAATGGCCTTGGGGGTGGTCCTCTGTTTGGCTGAGTCTGTCTGGACCCTAACATGGTGAGGCTCTCCTGCACAGTGTCAGGGACCTCCTTCATCACCATGGCTCTCTGAAGCACTGGTGTCAGTGGCAGAAGGTAGAGGAGTAACTGTCCCCATCAGGAGTGCCCTGACAGGTACTTCCCGATGGTGACTGCTCCTCCCCATGTCCCACTCTGAGGCTCACTTGGCCCTCCATACTTTCCTGACTCAGGGACAATGACCCAACGATGACTTCAGATAACCTCATTCACTTTTCTCTTGTACATTTAGTTCAGTGACATTGCAATGGATCACATTCTCCCTGACCCTAACATTCACCCTCATCCTAATCCAATCCTAAACTGTAGACCTCACCCTTACTCTACCCCTAAACTAAACCCACATCAAATCCTAATCTACCCTGAACCCTTATATTAATCTGACCCCAAACCCTAATCGTAAACCTGCCCTTAACCAGAACCTGAATACTAATTAGAAACTCAAACTCAAACCTAATCTTAAACCTAGTGAAAGTCCAACCCAAAACTTAACCACAACCCTAACCATAACTCTAAACTCTAGACCTAAGCCTAATCCTAACCATAACTGTAGACTTAACACTGATCCAAATCTGAGACCCAACCCTGACCTAAGTCTAACTCCCAGCCGAACTCTATTACAAGTCAGCATGTATATTCCATAGCATCTGATTGATCAGCCTCCACTAGAAATTGGGATGGGCTTGTGACCACCCTCCCACCCCCTACCCCTCAGCACAAACCCATCAAGATGTGATTCTTCATCAGACACAAGCCCAAAGCCCCTGTGTAGCTCCCTGATTCCCCTCAATGGGCAATGCTGCTCACTGAGGAGTGGTTACAGGGACCAACTGTTAATGTGTTATAAAAAAGAGATTAATGATGATGATATCTTCATCTGTGATCATTTAAGAGGACACATGCCCTCTCTGTGAAATCAGTTGAACAGAGTCACAAACGTCACCATTTCAGAGGAGATGCCATCATTCTCCCTCTTAAAATGGTGACAACATCTCCCTTCATCGACCCTTCCTTTCGGGAATAAGTCTTATCCCTTTTAATCTCACCACGTGCTCCTGCACCTGCCCCCTCCTGTCTCTCAGCCTCCAGCCTCCCAGTGGGTCTCTAGGTGAGTGACCAACTACAACATCTCCTCCTCCTCCATCACAGTCAGTTTGGCCACACCTCCACTGGTCTCATTCTCTCAATCAGCCTCTTGCAGCACATCAACCACATTAACCAGATATGCTCATATCTACTGCCCACCTCTGCCAACTCTACCCGATAACTGAGACATAGGGGAGGGCTCACTCCTCGGCTTTGGACCTGCCCTGGACGGGGTGGATGATATCTCCACCTTGGCAAAGGGTTTGTGAAAGATGGCGCTGTCACAGGAGACACCAGGGTTAAAGTTCATGGTCTAACCTGCTTCCTCAACAGTAAAAGTTCTGAACTCTCCATGCTGCTTCCCCACAGCTGAAGGATATTTACACAATCCCACTTCCCCTCAGCTGCCTACTCATGCCCACAGCCCTGTACAATGATGGCTGGAGCTGTTTGCTGTTCACGGCCTGACCCTTCTCCCAGTAGATACCCACCATCACCGTGTGCTTCACTGAGAAGCGCCCTGGCACCATGTGACTTGGGTGACCAGCTCTTGGCCCCACTGTGAAGATCATTCGGCTGTGTGAGCATGTGGACCGGGTTCTATCCCATCGACCTGCCTGATCCCACTGACCAACATCAAATCCAGGCCCATGTCCCAGCAACAGACCCAGACATAGAACATAGAACATAGAAAAATACAGCGCAGTACAGGCCCTTTGGCCCTCGATGTTGCGCCGATCCAAGCCCACCTAACCTACATTAGCCCACTATCCTCCATATGCCTATCCAATGCCCATTTAAATGCCCATAAAGAGGGAGAGTCCACCACTGCCACTGGCAGGGCATTCCATGAACTCACGACTCGCTGAGTAAAGAATCTACCCCTAACTTCTGACCTATACCTACCACCCCTTAATTTAAAGCTATGCCCCCTCATAATAGCTGACTCCATATGTGGAAAAATGTTCTCATGGTCAACCCTATCTAAACCCCTAATCATCTTGTACACCTCTATCAAGTCACCCCTAAACCTTCTTTTCTCCAATGAAAACAGCCCCAAGTGCCTCAGCCTTTCCTCATACGATCTTCCTACCATACCAGGCAACATCCTAGCAAACCTCCTCTGCACCCGTTCCAGTGCCTCCACATCTTTCCTATAGTATGGTGACCAAAACTGCACACAATACTCCAGATGCGGCCGCACCAGAGTCTTATACAACTGCAACATGACCTCAGGACTACGGAACTCAATTCCTCTACCAATAAAAGCCAGTACGCCATATGCCTTCTTCACCACACTATTTACCTGGGTGGCAACTTTCAGAGATCTGTGTACATGGACACCAAGATCCCTCTGCTCATCCACACTACCAATTATCCGACCATTAGCCCAGTACCCCATCTTTTTGTTACTCTTACCAAAGTGAATCACCTCACCTACATTGAACTCCATTTGCAACCTTTCTGCCCAGCTCTGCAGCTTATCTATATCCCGCTGTAACCTGACACATCCTTCCTCACTGTCAAAAACTCCACCGACTTTCGTATCATCCGCAAACTTGCTCACCCAACCTTCGAACCCCTCCTCCAGGTCATTTATAAAAATAACAAACAGCAATGGTCCCAAAACAGATCCTTGTGGAACACCGCTAGTAACTGCACTCCAAGATGAACCTTTACCATCAACTACTACCCTCTGTCTTCTTCCAGCCAGCCAATTCCTAATCCAAACCTCCAACTAACCCTCAATGCCATACCTCCATATTTTTTGCAGTAGCCTACCATGGGGAAGCTTATCAAATGCCTTACTAAAATCCATATACATCACATTTACCGCTTTACCCTCGTCTACCTCCTTAGTCACCTTTTCAAAGAATTCAATAAGGTTTGTGAGGCACTATGTTTTTTTTTTAAAAGTTACTTTTAGAGGGATGGCAGTGAAGGCAGTGCAATGTTCCTCTTGCAACATGTTTGAGGTGAGGGATGCCATAGTTGTCCCTGCTGATTACACTTGCAGGAAGTTTATGTTTACATAAGGGTCGTGTGAGGGAGCCGTGGTTTAATAAGGAATTGGAATCCCTTGTTAAAGGGAAGAGGGCGGCCTATGTAAAGATGAGGCGTGAAGGTTCAATTGGGGCAATTGAGAGTTATAAGGTAGCCAGGAAGGATCTGAAGAGAGAGCTAAGAGCAGCAAGGAGGGGACATGAAAAGTCCTTAGTTGGTAGGATTAGGGAAAACCCAAATGCTTTCTATAGGTATGTCAGGAATAAAAGAATAACTAGGGTAGGAATAGGTCCAGTCAAGGATAGTAGTGGGAAGTTGCGTGTGGAGGCTGAGGAGATTGGGGAGACACTGAATGAATACTTTACTTTAGTATTCACTCAGGAACAGGACATTGTTGCCGATGTGAATACTGAGTCACAATTAATTAGAATGGATGGCTTTGAGGTATGTATGGAAGAGGTGTTGGAAATTCTGGAAAGGGTGAAAATAGATAAGTCCCCTGGGCCTAATGGCATTTATCCTAGGATTGTCTGGGAAGCAAGGGAGGAGATTGCAGAGCAAACATATGGCAATAAAATCCCAGTCGGAGAGAGCTTTGGGATCCAGAAATCTGAAAGTACCTATTCCTCCCAGACAAGGACCATTTAACACACGTCAGGTCACAGATTCCTCATGTCCTCATGGAACTAAACTAAAATTCACAAATTACAGCATGAGCTGTTTCTTGTAGGAACACCTGAAACTGGATCCAGCATGAGGAGAGAAAGAGGGAGGGTTTATACACTGAGAGATATATCAGGGGAAAGAACAGAGTGAAAGTGGGATTGAAAAGATAACACAACCTGCTTCAGCTTCTTACCAGGAACTCCGAAGATTGCAAGGAAATGGTAGTAAGTGAAAGCTATCTGTTCAATTGTTGGTAATTCCATTTTCAAAGAGGGGGGCGATATCAATTGTTGTCCACAGATCTGAATCATTAGACATTCATCTGTTATTTAAAGCAACTAAACCTCCCCTGTGATTTTGTGCGGTTGCAGAGAGAGTGAAATTAGTTTGCAGTCTTTGAACAAACAGGTACAGTTAATTTTAATAGATATTGCACAATACAATCTTCACCTACACTGGAAGATTGAAGGAGAACAATTGGGCCTGGTCCATCTCAGGGCTCCTTGCTCACTCTCTTAGTGCTCTCTACACGGATGCTCACACCATCCCTGCCTTGCCTTGCCTTTCTCACTTTGCCCCCTCACCCACACAGTCAGAGAATCACAGAGCTGTACAGCATTGAAAAAGATTTTTTCATTCAACTTGTCCTTACTGATCAGATATCCTCTATTAATCTCATCCCTTTTGCCAGCATTTCACCCATATCCCTCGAAACTCTTCCAATTCATATACTAATCCAGATGCCTTTAAAATGTTGCTATTATACCAGCCTCCACCACTTCCTCTGGCAGCTTATTCCATACATTCACCACTCTCTGCGTGAAAAATTTGTTCCATTGGTCCCATTTAAATCTTTCATCTTTCACCCTAAATCTGGGTGAATGACCTTGGCTATTTACTTTATCTATGCCCCTCATGATTATATAAACCTCTATAAGGTCACCCCTCAGCCTCCGAAACTCCAGGGAAAATAACCTTAGCCTTTTCAGCCTCTCCCTATAGCTCAAATCCTCCAAACCTGCCAACATCATTGTAAATCTTTTCTGAACCCTTTCAAGTTTCACAACATCCTCCATGTAGCAGGGAGACCAGAATTGAACACAGTTTTCCCACATCCTGTCAAGCCACTCAACCATCCAATTCTATACTCAATGCCAATAAAACCAAGTGTACCAAACCCCTTCTTCACTATCCTATCTACCTGGGACTCCACTTTCAAGGAACTATCAACCTGCACACCAAGGTCTCTTTGTTCAGCAACACTCCCCAGGACCTTACCATTAAGTGTATAAGTCCTGCCCTGATTTGCCTTTCCACAATTCAGCACCTCACTTTTATTGAAATGCCACTCCTCAGTCCATCAGCCTATCTGATCAAGGTCCCTTTATACTCTGAGGTAACCTTCTTCCTGTCCCTTCCAAAACCAATGTTGGTGTCACCTTCAAGCTTATGAACCATTCCTCCAACACTCACCCTCAAATCATTTACAGAAACTACAAAAAGCCATGGACCCAGCACCGATCCTTACAGCACACCGCTGGTCAAAGGCCTCCAGTCTGAAAAGCAATCCCCCACCACCATCCTCTGTCTCCAACCAATAAGTTGATTGTGTATCCAATAGGCAAATTCGCACTGTATTCCATGTGATCTAACCTTGCTAACCAGTCAAATATGCAGAACCTTGTCGAATGCCTTACTGACGTCCATGTAGGTCACGTCCACCACTCTGTCTTCATCACTCCTCTTCCTCACTTCTTCAAAAACTCAGTCAAGTTAGTGAGACATGAGTTCCCACACACAAAGCCATGTTGAGTATCCTGAATCACCCATTGCCTTTCCAAATAAATCTCAGTCCTGTCCCTTAGAATTCCCTCCAACAACTTGCCTGCCACTGATGCTAGCCTCACTGGTCTATAGATCCCTGGCTTTTCCTTACCACCTTTCTTAAATAGTGGCACCACATTAGCCAAACTCCAGTCTTCTGGCACCTCACTTCTCACAGTCTATTATATAATTATCTCAGCAAGGGGCCCAGCAACCACTTCCCTAGCTTCCCACAAAGTGCTCAGGTATATCTGATCAAGTCCCAGGGATTTATCCACCTTTATGCATTTTTAAATGTTCAGGACTTTGTCCTCTGTAATATGAACATTATTCAAGATGTCATTATTTATTTGTCCTTGTTACATATATCTTTCATATTCTTCTCCACAGTAAATAGTGTTCCAAATACTCGTTTCGTATCTCCCCCATCTCTTGCGGTTCCACATACAGAGGTAGCCTTGCTAATGTTTAAGGGCCCCTATTCTCTCCCCAGTTCCTTTTTTGCCCAATGTGAGTTTGCCAATTTCCTGTGAATTCTGCCTAACCCTACTTGCCAAGGCTATCTCATGCCCCTTTTTGCCCCCCTGTTTTCCCTCTTTAGTATATTGATTTTTTACTCTTCTCGGGATACACTCGATCCCTGCTGTCTATCCCTGACATATGCTTGCCTCCTTTTCATGACCAAAACCTCAAATTCTCTCACCATCCAGTAGTCCCTGCAGCAATCAGTCTCACCCTTCACCCTCACAGGAACATATTGTCTCTGGACTGTCATTATCTCATTTTTGAAGGTTTCCTACTTTCCAGCTGCTCCTTTACCTGCAAATGTTCGCTCCCAATCACCATTTGAAAGTTCTAGTCTCACATCATCCAAATTGGTCTTCTTCCAATTTAGAACATTTACTTTTAGATCAGCTCTATCGTTGAAATTGCTATTTTAAAACTAACAGGATAATGATCACTGGCCCCAGTGTGTTCCCCAACTGACCCCTCAGTCACTTGGCCTGCCTTATTTCCCATGAGAAGGTCAAGTTTTGCTCCTTCTTTCATCGGAACATTCGTACTGAATCAGAAAATGATCTTATGCACACTTAACAAATTCCCCTCCATCCAAACCCTTAACACAATGACAGTTCCAGTCTCGGTTTGGAAAGTTAAACTGCCTGAACATTATCACCCACCAGTTCTTACTGGTAACTGCGATCTCCTTTCAAATTTGCTTCTCAATTTCCCACTGATTGTTGTGGGGGCCTGCTGCACAATCCCAATAAGGTGATCATTCCTTTCTCATTTCTCAGTTTCATCCAGATAACTTCTCCGGTCATATTCCCAGGAAGATCCTTCCTCAGTACAACTGTAATTTTATCCCTAACCAAAAACGCCTCTCCATTCCCTCAGTTCTATTCTTCCTATAAGCATCTATATCCTGTAAAATTAAGCTGCCAGTTCTGTCCCTCCCTGAGCCAAGTCTCTGTAGTAGCTATGATATCCAGTCCCATTTTCCCAAATATACCCTGATTTCATCTGCCTTACCTGTCGGGACCCTTGCTTTGAAATAAATGCAGTTTAATTTCTGACACCTATCTCATTCTCTGCTTTGTTTCTGCCTGCACTGACTGTTTGACTTGTTCCTTTCCCCAGCTGCAACAGTCTCAGTCCGATCTCTTTTCTCATTGATCTCTCTGGGTCCCATCTTGTGCCCCTGACTAATTTAAATCCTCCCGAGAAGCCCCAACAAATCTTCCCAACAGTTTATTAGTCCCCTTACAATTCAGATACAATCTGTCTTTCTTATACAGGTCAATCCACACCAGAAAAATTCCAGTGATCCAAAAATGTGAATCCTTCTCCCCTGCAACAGCTCTTCGGCCACGTATTCATCTGCTCTATCCTCATATTCCTACCCTCACGAGCATATAGCAATGGGTGTAATCAAGACTTTACTCCCCTCAAAGACCTACTTTTTAACTCCTGCCTTATTTCCTGTATATTCTTCTCAGAACATCATCCTCTTCTTTTCCTATATCGTTGGTTCCAATGTGCACAACAACCTCCTGCTGGTTCCTCTCTCCTTTAAGAATATTCTGAACTGACTCTGAGATATTCTTGACCCTGGAACCAGGGAGAAAACACACCATTCTGATGTCCTGTTATCAACCGCAGAAACCTCTGTCTGTGCCTGAGTCACATAAAGACTCACAATATTTCTGTTGTGTCTTCCCTTTGGTGCAGACACAAAGCCAGACAGTTTGTTGTAGCTTCCAGCCGTCATCAGTCAAGGGAGCGGACATGTTGCTGTGCAGCACCGCACTACATCGATCTTACACCCGCACCATGTGACAACAGTGTCCAGTTTGTATGAATGATGTCATCCAAAATGGAATAAAATGAATGGAACGATATTGGTATCATTGACAGTCACACATTACACCCCATGAGACACACATCGACACTTCCTTGGCAAGTCTTCTGTGCCTAGATTTCTTCTCTCGTTAGAGAGCTAATTGGTCCTCCCCAATTTACTCAACCTCGCTGTATCTCTCTCTAAACATAAATTACCTGAGCCCTTTGGTTAAGACAACAGACCATGTTTTTGACAGATTTTAGGTTTGGCTTTTCTCTTTTTACTCATGTTTCTTTTTAGAACCGAAACCTCCCAGTTTCTGTTTAAATAATAGCTTCTTTTTCAATAATTATCTCCATAGCAACCTTAGGACTGTCTTGCTTCTGGAAGCCTCTCAGCTGGGTCAAAACATTTTTTTTATCAGCTCGCACAGGCACCATGGAACTAACTCAGAGCTAACAACCTCTAACCTACCTTCAAATGAACCAAATCTCCACATTTTTAGACCATAATACAGACCGCAGTAGAATCAGCTGTAACAATGCGTGACTTTATGAATATGTAAATACACATTTTTGGGTTTTGGTAGGGGGTACAAATCACAGCAGAAGCTGAATCTTTGAAGACCTGAGTGATATATGTTTTGACGAGAGATGAATGGAGTTGAGGAATAGGTCAGCCATAATCGAATTAAATGTCAGCAAAAGCTTGCCTTCTGCTTTCCTATGAGTAGCGCTGTGTCACTAACTGCAGCCCAACAATGTCTCTTTCTCTGAACTCTAGTACCATGGCCCTTTCACCTTCCCATTGGTGATTGTGCCTTGAGCCATGGGCACCATGCTTTGCAGTTCACTCTCCTCAAACTCTTCAGTGCATTGAAATCTTTGTTCCTGAATAAATCTTTGCTCTCCTTTTCCCACTTCCTCATCCCATTTCTTCTTCACTTGCTCATCCCAGCTTTTTTTGTCTTTCTCTTTACACTTGATTATGTTTAACTCCTGAGTTGGTACAGATTGTACTGTTGTTTACATGTTATCTGCAGAACAGGGGATCCTTGGGGTTCAGGTACATACTTCTTTGAAGTTTACATCACATGTAGATGTGGTGGATAAAAAGGCTTTTGACATACACACCTTCATTGCTCAGACCTTTGGGTACAGGAGTTGGGAAGTCATGTTGAGGTGAGGCCTCTTCTGGAATACTGTGTCCAGTTCTGGTCGCCCAGTTACAGGAAGTTATACTTAAATTGTGTGGAGAAATGGAAGAATTTGGGTTTGTTCTCTCGTTCAAAATTTTGAAACATTTTGATAGATTGAAGAGAGACAAAATCCATTGAACAATGAGTCAGTCACCAGATGTTAGATAAAATCTCTTTACCCATTCCATTCTTAATCTCTCTCCTGTACTTTCTGTGTTCTGCTTGGATCGGGACTGAATGATGAAGCTGTCAGTGTGGAGCTGCCCTGCACAGTTGCTGATATTTGCCCCAGGAATGGCAGACAGGGGGAAATCGGGTACCCAACACTGTGGGCAGGCTCCTGCTGGATGGGGTGCTGCTGACACAGGACTTTCTCCAGCTCCAGGGGCAGGAGAGGACACCCCAACACCAGACCATGCCAGCCCTGTCTGAGGTTCCCACACAGGTCAGTGCAGTCTCAGCCGCCTGGAGGAATGCCCAGCGCTGTCCGAAGAAGGTCAATGTCCTTCTCCACTCTGCCAGGTTACGTTGCACCATCTTCTCCCCAATACCTCACACTCACTCTGTTTCTGCTCCTGTACCCACCACCCACTAAGGCTCATCCTTTCCCACTCTCACTATTGTCCGCAACATCTCCCCCACTTGCTGTTATCCAGCCCAACACCCAATACCACTAACCCTGCATGCCCTCTGCACTGCCTACTCACTCAGGCAGGGCACCTTCCCATCCGCACCAACAGCACCAGTTGTGCCACCCACTTTCATCTCCCTTAATACCTGCCTCACTCTCATTCCAGGAGGAGAACAGCCCAAACAGGACAGAAAGACTCAAGGTGGGAGGCAGGCTGCCTGCCATTCAATTGCTCTCCCATGATACGGAGAGGCTCCTGACTCTGACTGCCCCGAGCAGGCCCTGGACTGGTACTGGAGGCTGCCCCTGACTTACTGCACAGGGAACCCCTGAGAGAAAGCTCTCTGCCTTGACTGGGGCCTGCTGACAACTCTGACAAGCTTCCTGGCTTTGTGTCTGTGCTCAATGGCAAGGTCAGACAGCAGTGTATGAGCCTGGCTGAGAGAGAAAATGAGCAGAAAATGTGAGCCAAAACAATGGGAGGAGGGATGCTTAAGCATCCAGGTCAGCTCCGAGTGAGTAAGTGCTCTGAGAGTAAGTGGAGAGCCTGGAAGTGCAGCCTGGTCCAGTCCATGAGCTGGGTGTGTGGCCCTGAATGTACAGGGTCCTTGCTGCAGCGTTACAATGAGAATTGCCAGTGCACACCAAGGGGCAGCATTGAAGGGCAGAAGGGTCCTGTAAGTGGGCAGGATATATGATATGGGAGTCTTTGAGGCTGGCACTTGTTGGATGCCAATGTCCGTGGAGGTGGGGTGCATGTGACCAATGTCCATGGACCGTGCCCTGAGATGTTGGTGCCCGGTCTCCAATGTGATGGTCTTTCAGACTAAGCACTGAGCTGAATCCATGACTGGATGAGATGTTTTTTGTGTGACTTGAAGTATGTTTGAAAGTCTGGAAGTTACAAGTCAGTACTGTTGTTTGCACTTTTGAATTCAGAGTGTCATTATACAGCCCCCTCCAAAGACAAGACTACACCTTGACCAAGCTCACGACGTTGGAAATCTGTGTGACTTCATCCAGGGTCCTCATATGGAGAATTGAAGATACCATATCCAAATTACCAGCTAAGTCCCCAATTCCACTGTTTAAAGAAAATAAAATCAATTTATTTTTGAACTCGAAAAGTGAACATGAAACAACAACTATTCACTACTCTAAGCCCCCCTTTCTCTTAACTGCTTACTGTCTGCCTCCAACTCTATAGCAATATGCTGTTCTAATAAGACACTCATTAAAATTACACCAACTTCATTTCAAAACCACACAGCCGCTGTCGTCTTCTGTGTCTTTCTCCTTCCAGCTGAGGATCTCCCTGGGTCTCCTTCTGCCTTTTTACTGCAAGTATGTTTCACATTTAAAGGTACATTTGATCAAGAATGTTTCCTCATTTCTTGGAGAGCAAGATGTTAGCTCTCTATGCATTTCTTTCTCTATGGCAATTGCTCCCTGACCAATTTTCAAAATGTCTGCATTGTATTCCCACTCAACATTGGATTGTCTCATTGGTTTGATGTTGGCAAAACAATAAATTCAAACTCGATTGGGTTTTAGTATCTCTTCGGATGCTACCTGACCTTCTGTGCTTTTCCAGCAACACACTTTTTGACTCGCATAACTGAACTGATTGGCTAAATGTGAATTGTAGTCAAAACAGCAATCAAGTCAGGTATCCATTTCACAGCTAAATGTTGCACATTTTCAATTTTCCAGTATACTCTGGGATTGCCATCCACTCCATATACACAGGTGTTTGTAGTCTCTCAGTTCAGAACAGTATTCACTCTCTCTTCAAGGTACAGTACATGCCTTCAACTTCATAACACATTGAACACCAGGATACCTTGAAATGACCTGCATAACCATGTGTGAAAAGTGCCTCTGGTTACTCAAGGTCAGGGTTCCTAGCGTTGAGTCTCTCCAAGACACACAGGATGAGAATTTCCTGCAGAATAGGTTCCAGGAAGTGGAACCCCTGAGAATACTAAATGGGTAGCCTATCTGTCAGCGGGCTAGCCAGTCAACAGTCACCCATCATGTTAATGTATAATATGTTGATTTGAACTGAGCACCTCACTACACTGACAGGCTCAAGAGCAAAGTACGGGTAAAGATTTTGAAGCAGAACGCAATACAGATAGTTGGTATAACCACAGCTGTAGTCTTCTGCCTGCAATACTTCCATTTGAACTTTAGACAACAAATGCGGACAAAGCAATCCACAGTGAAAGTGACTGTCAGCCAGACAGAGCAGTCAATGTCTACACACAATGATCACCTCATTGATACTTTGTATGGGAGTGTAGTCGAGAAATGAGAAGGGGAAGCAGCATCCAAGCATGGAAAAGATTATCACATTGAAAATAATGATCAGTAGGTCTGTTGTTGTCATATCCACCAAGTAAAGGGTGATCCCTTTGGACAGACCACAGCCTCCTCGGGACAGAAGGATAGTTGTCAGGAGGTTAGCTCCAAAGAAAAGAGCAAACTCTCCAAATTAATGACAGAGCATTGTTTGGAGGTTATAGCTCAACATTGGGTCATTTATTCTAACATGTCTGTGTGGGTCTTCTTGCTCCACAAGAACATGCACCATGTCACTTCCTCTCAAATATCAAAATCAGAAGGTGCTGGAGAAACTCAGTAGATCTCGTAGCATTTGTGGAGAAAGAAACAGAGTTAATGTTTCAAGTCCAGTCCAGTAAAACTCTTCTTCAAAGCACTTCTTCAGGTTTCCAGCATCTGCATTATTTGACTTTAATATTAAAACGTTACTTTCCTCTTCACTTCCACAGTGACTAGCCCATAACTAATCAACTCACCATATCTGTATGGGGGTGGCAATACTGCATAGATTACAATGAAGTAAATTCCTCCCTCAAATTGGGAAGTTTTATGAACATGACCTGGGACACAGGAATTTATAGACAGAAGAAGAGCAAAGTCTGTTGATGATTTGGAGATGCCGGTGTTGGACTGGGGTGTACAAAGTTAAAAATCACACAACACCAGGTTATAGTCCAACAGGTTTAATTGGAAGCACATTAGCTTTTGGTGTTGTGTGATTTTTAACTTTGTACACCCCAGTCCAACACCGGCATCTCCAAATCATGACTACTTTCAACACCACTAACCATCGGCTTAAAGTGGAGAGGGTCTCCAAGAAGATCGCACATATCGACACAGACATCAAGTTTTTACAGGAATGCAGGCAAGCAGGAAAGATCCCAAAAGGATTACGGATCACGAACCCACTTAAGCCGACCCACAACACAGACTATGCAGAGAGACTTTGCCACCGCACCTTTCGTAAACTCTTCAATCATCTCGTGCACCAACTCTACAGCAGGCACCACAACCTTAAAATTCAGATGGAGTCCACACTCTCAGCCTGCACTCAGGATACATCAGTACAATTATGTGACATTGCCAAACAGACAAGGCGACAAAACTACACCATGTACATGCACGCCAAGAACAAAAAACTGGAGAAACTTGGCATTCTCACCAGTATTAGCAAAGCCCACCCTGGAACCGCAGTAGACAACATTATCACTGCGGGGAAGTCTATTATCAACTTATCGGACCACACCCTTCGATCGGAAGAGATTGAAGTCCTGAGTAGGGGTCTCAACTTCTGCCCCATCACCAAAATGGACCCGTTGGTTTTTGCAGCAGGTACAGAGGAGTTCATCAGACGAATGAGACTCCGGGAATTCTTTCAAGGTGCCAGCAGTGATCCCAATGAGCCCACTGATGAACTAGAACAGTCATCACAGGGATCTGTAGAGGAGCGACCAAAGAAGGTGTCAACATGGACCCGACTGGAGGGCCGCTGCCCTGGGCTTGACATGTACGCTCAAACTGTCAGGAAATATATAAATGCCAGATTCATCAACCATACCCACAAGGTAGAGCAAAACATCACCCATTCACAACGCAATGCCATTCAGGCTCTCAAAGCCAATCACAACATTGTCATCAAACCAGCAGATAAAGGAGGAGCCATTGTCATTCAGAATAGAACGGATTACTGCAAGGAAGTGTACCGACAACTGAACAACCAGGAACACTACAGGCAACTACCAACTGATCCAACCAAAGAACACACCCGTGAATTAAACACATTGATCAGAACTTTGGATCCAGTCCTTCAGAGTTCCCTATGTGCCCTCATGCCATGTACTTCTCGTGTAGGCGACTTCTACTGCCTTCCAAAGGTACACAAAGCCAACACACCAGGACGTCCCATCGTGCCGGACAATGGGACCCTATGTGAGAATCTCTCCGGCAATGTGGAAGGCATCTTGAAACCTATTGTACAGGGGATCTCCTGTTTCTGTCACGACACTACGGATTTCTTACAGAAACTCAGCACCCATGGACTAGTCGAACCAGGAACACTCCTCGCCACAATGGATGTTTCCGCACTCTACACCAGCATCCCCCACAATGGCTCTATCATGGCAACAGCCTCAGTACTCAACACCAACAACTGCCAGTCTCCAAACACCATCCTACAACTCATCCGCTTTATCCTTGTTCACAACATCTTCACCTTTGACAACCAGCCATTTGCCACCACAATATGCACCACAATATGCCAACATTTTTATGCACAGGTTCAAACAAGACTTCTTCTCTATGCAGGATCTCCAACCAACATTATACACCAAGTACATTCACGACATTTTCTTCCTCTGGACCCATGGCGAGGAGTCACTGATAAAACGACACAGTGACATCAACAAGTTTCATCCCACCATCAAACTCACTATGGACTACTCTCGACTATCTGTCTCATTCTTGGACACATGCATCTCCATCAAGGATGGACACCTCAGCACCACACTCTACCGCAAACCCACTGACAACCTCACAATGCTACACTTCTCCAGCTTCCACCCAAAACATATTAAAACAGCCATTCCCTATGGACATGCTCTACGCGTATACCGGATCTGCTCAGATGAAGAGGAACGTGATGGACACCTGGAAGTACTCAGGGATGCCCTCACAAGAACGGGATACGATGCCCAACTCATCGGCCGCCAGTTCCGACGTGCCACAGCATGGAACCGTAATGACCTCCGCAGGAGACAGACACATGCTGCAACCAACAGGGTACCCTTCATTGTTCAGTATTTCCCAGGAGCTGAAAAATTACGCCATGTTCTTCGTGACCTGCAACACATTATCAATGAGGATGAGCACCTCACCAAGACCTTCCACACACCTCCACTACTTGCCTTTAAACAACCGCCAAACCTCAAACAGATTGTTGTTCGTAGCAAGCTGCCTGGCTCTCAGGACAACTCCATACAACCCTGTCACGGTAGGCGCTGCAAAACGTGTCAGAGTGTGAACATAGATACCACCATTACGCGTGGGGACACCTCCCACCTTGTACATGGCAGGTACTCATGTGACTCAGCCAACGTTGTCTATCTTATACGTTGCAGGCAAGGATGCCCGGAGGCATGGTACATTGGGGAAACCAAGCAAAGGCTACGACAACGGATGAATGGGCACCGCACAACAATCAACAGACAGGAGGGTTCCCTGTTCCCTTCAGTGGTCCAGGACATTCGACCTCAGACCTTCGGGTGACCATCCTCCAAGGTGGACTTCGGGACAGGCAGCAGTGAAAAGTGGCCGAGCAGAGGCTGATTGCTAAGTTCGGTACCCATAGGGAGGGCCTCAACCGGGACCTTGGGTTCTTGTCACATTACAGGTGACCACCATTGCACTATATACACACACAGATACTCCTACACACACACACACACACACAGAGGCACTCCTATACACATATATACACATGGACACACATATACACAGACACACACACAGACACCCACACACACCCTTACAGACACACACACTCCCACACTCACACATGCACCCCCTCACAGACTTAAGACACTCTGCACTCACTACACACACACACACACACATTCTCACACTCACAACCCCCAACCCAGACAGACACACACACACAGAGACAGACAAAGACCCACATGCACACATATATTCTGTGGGGTGAATTTGTACTTGCAGGGTTACATTGTACTTTGCTCAAAAACTGCATGCATTCATGTAGAACTCTGAGCTCAGAAGCTGCATGAATTTATGTAAAACTCCGTTATCTCACTTTTTAGATTAGAATCAATCTAAACATCATGGCATCGACAGAGAACACAGGGGGCTAACACCTTCAACATATTGTCTAGCTATCACCATTGTTAACAGCTAATCTGAGAATGCAACTTTTAAAAAAAAGGTTTTATGATTTACACATCAAAGAAGTGAAACCATCATGATAGTCTAACAGATGAAAGTCTTAACAGACAATCAATTTTTCAATGTATAATTTCAGTTACATCACACTGTAAATTATTGCTATAAATTCTGTGTGTTAGGATTGAGCCCTCCACTACCACCTGATGAAGGAGCGACTCACCGAGAGCTAGTCTGCTTCCAATTAAACCTGTTGGACGAGAACCTGGTGTTGTGTGATTTTTAACTTTGTAGTCTGTTGAGTTTGCCTTCTCCCATCCTGATATTTGCATGTTCCAGGATAATGAAGTTGTTGATTAATCATAGCGATCAATCTTTATCCCATGGATCAACAGCAGACCCAGACATATATGAGGCAAGGAAAACCTGCAGTGGTAGAATCCTCTCAAGCTTGGTTAATTTATCATTAATCTCCTCCCAAACATCTGATACTAAATGCCAAAATGTTTGCTGAGAGAGAATAAATTTAATAAATAGCAGAAAGAGTTGTTAATTGAAAGAATATCCTGAAAGTGAACTCAGCGCAGAGAGAGACTGAGGTGTCGTACGTTGAAGGATACATCAAGAACAAGAACAGACTGAAAAAGTGATTCAGATAAAAACAATCAGGTTTAGCTTCTTCCCAGGGACTCCGAAGATAGCCAGGAAATTGCAGGAAATGTAAGCTGTCTGTTCGATTATCGAGCGTTCCATTAGACCCAGTTTTTTGGGAGCAGAGATGACAGAAATCAATGAAGACTGACCCTGAATCACCAGGTGTTCTCTGTTTGTGACAGTTCCCTAAACATTTGGCTATCCTGTTTCTGAAAAATAGAAATAGTCTGAAAAATGAATAAAAAATAGGACCATGTTTCTGTTCCCCGAGACCATTTGCTCACCTCATATCCGCAGCATCAGTGCAGGAACTCTCCACATGCCACGATAGATATAGAGGTTACTGCCATGTTGTTACAATGCAGTTTAACACAGTTATTACTCATTTATCTGAGACCGTATATTCTGCATTGTTTACCTCTTTCAGGTCTTTTCCATTAAATTGATAAAAATGAATTTGAACATGAAATGAGACTGAAGTTTCAATTTGAGGATCTGATTTTCCCTGGTCTTTATTTACTCAGTAGAAAATAATCTATGTGGCTTTGGCTGGTTTTATGAAAGAGTTATCCAGTCATTCCCGTTCCCCTGTTCCTTCCCTGTAAATATTTCCTTTCCAGGTGTAACTGTGTCTCAATTGGGATCCCCTCTGTCTGAATCACATGGCTCTGGGTTCCAGTCCCATATGATCAGGAAGCAATTCTTCACTCAATGGCTGGTGACCCAATGTCATTCTCTCCCACAGGAGGCAGTGGAGGCCAAGTCACTGAATATCACCAAGAAAGAGATTGATAATGTTTTAGGTATTAAAAATATTAAGGAGTATGGGGACAAAGTAAGAATATGGCATTAGGATAGGGGATGAGGGATGGTCATATTGAACAATGTCCTCGTTCTCCCAGTTTCTGTTTCTGTGCTTGAGCAGAAATGTCAAGACTGATGGTCCAGTGCAGAATTGAAGGAATACTTCACTTTTTGAGTTTTGAGGTTCCATTTTCCATATGACGCACTAAACAAGGCTCTCTCTTCCTTGGCGAGTTGTTGTAAAAGATCCATGGCACTGCTTTGAGGTTATGCTTGGAGGGAGACTGAAGCATTTGCTGAAACCGTCACTTGTTCCCGTTACCTCTTGACTTAACCATGCCAATGTACAGATTGCTGGCCTCCCATATTTTACCCTTCATAATCTTACGACCATCAAAAACATTGCAGTCCGTATTTACCTTGCACCATGTCCCATTCACTTATCAACTGACCCAAAACAACCCCCAGTCAAACACTTTTAAAGGTATCATCTTTGTTTTCACATCCCATGTAAATCCCAGTGGGGAATGGCGATGCTCACTTGTACAATAACCAAAGGAAGAGACTCCACAAACATCCCCATCCTCAATGATGGTGGACAGTGCTCTAACGGGGCATTGAGTCAGTAACAACCTGCTGTCTAATACCCCACTCGGAGTTGTCTTTGGCCATGCCTGTCTGAAAATAACATTTTTCTTTTGTATTTTTGATTGTAAATTAAAATTGGAAAGGACTGTTTTACAACAAAAGACTGAGGAAGGTATTGCTGTACTTTTAAAAAGCAAGTTACTGAAAATCATTGTAGGTGGAGTTTGCACTGTTGCTTTTCACTGGGGAATAAAAGATGAGGAGGCGCTTGCTCTGTGTACAAAGTGAGATGCAGCCAGCAGGAGGTTGCTGATTGGTTTGTGGAGTTGTGACTGTTTGTGGATACCAAAGGCCATCAGCTTCACAACAACCATCTGATTGGCTCTTCACCTCTGACAGTGCAGTGAGTGTGTTTGTGTATTGAAGAACATGGCGTCAGGCACAGAGAGAAGAATACTGCCTTATGGTCACTTTCAATATAAACTTCAAAGACAGAAATTAAGATAGAATGCAGTAAAATTATTTGAATCTATGCTTCTTTATTTCATGTAATGATTATTTTGTATATCTAATAATTGCAACAAGTGGATATGGTGTCACATTTCTCAGTTTCTGTCTGAATTTAGTCTGGGCCAATGCATAAACGCATGTGTTGTACAGGAGCTCATCAGTAGAAACTTATCTGTGGTGCAGTAATGGATCTGTGGATTGATCTGGCTCATATTGACGTTCCATAATGATGTTCTTTAATCCTGGAAATGAGGAAAAATACAACATTTGGCATCCACAGCACGATGAAAGTGAAAGAGATGGCGAATAGTAAAGTGATGGATTTCCTTCGGCTCTGGATCATCGCTGTTGTGGGTGTTGCATTGACCTTGCAGTGATCTGCGGGTTTAAACTCAGTGAATTATATTGTTATAGACTAGGCCAGACCACTCAAACCATTCTTAAGTAGGCATCACAATTAGGTTAGTACTTCCCAGTTTATTTCCACATATCTCCCATGTGATCGTAATAACTCTTTCAGGTTATTTCGATTTTCTTGTGGAAGGTAACTCAACAATTTATCCCAACTTTTGACAACTTCCTCATTGTCCAATTTGATTTGAGGAATGTCCAATTCAGAATCCTCTGAACTTGGTTCATCCTTCTGCGCTGTAATCATTAACACCTTCTCCTCTTGCTTTCCTTCCCCATCAAAATACCTTTTGAGCATATTCACATGACACACTCTGTGAGATTTCTTCCTGTCTTGGGTCCTTGTCAAGTAGTTCACCTCACTCAATTTCTTCACGATTTTATAAAGTCCAATAAACTTTGCTTTTAAAGGCTCATCTGTTACAGGAAGTAATACCATTACCTTATCCCCAATTGCAAAATTGCACATTTGTAATTTCTTATCAGCTTCCTGTTGCAATGTATGCTGAGATACTTTTAAATACTGTCTAACCAACTCCCCAGCTCTATTTAATCATTCTCTAAAAGTTAGCATAAAGTCCAAATGGGTGGTTTCTGAATTCTGACTTATTAATTTCTCATTAATCAATTTTAACAGTCTCTTACTTCATGTCTAAAAATTACTTCAAATGGACTGAATTCAGTCGATTCATTTGGTGCATCTCTGATCGCAAGAAGTACAAATGGAACTCCCTTATCCCAATCATCTGGATAATCCTGACCATAAGCCCTCAACCTGGTCTTTAGTGTTTGATGCCATCTCTCGTGCTTCTGTGATTCTGGAAGGTACGCAGTAGATTTGAATTTCTTTATTCCCAAATTATTCATAATCTCCTTGAATAGTTTGGATGAGAAGTTTGATCCTTGATCTGACTGGATCTCTATTGGGAGTCCATATCAAATAAAAAACTTAAGTAATTCTTCTCCAACCCTTTAAGCTATGATGTTTCATAATGGCATTGCCTCTGGAAATTTAGTTGATGCGTCCATTATTGTTAATAAATATTTATTCCCACTTTTTTGTTTGAGGTAGGGGACAGACACAATCAATCAAGACTCCTGTGAAAGGTTCCTGGAATAGGTACTAAAGGTGCAGGCTTTATTACTGCCTGTGGTTTTCTGATTAGCTGACATGTATGACACATCTGGCAAAATTCAACTCCATCCTTGTGTCGTCCAGGCCAGTAAAATTGTCTTTGTATTTTGGCCTGTGTTTTCCTCACTCTTAAGTGACCTCCGAGTGGTAGCTCAAGTGCCACCCGCAGCACCTTCTTTCTATACCCTACTGGCAAAACAATCTGATGAACCTCTGCCCATTTCTCATCTGCTTGAATGTGTGATGGTCTCCATTTCCTCATTAAGACATCATTTGTTAAGTAATAACACACAGAGATGCATTCACTCTCCTCTGTTTAAGCCTTTTGATATAACTATTTTAAATTCTCATTTCTCTGCTGTAACTCAATCAATTTAGCAGGGCTGAAAATACTTGCATGTTTACCTATTTGTTCCTGCTGTGTCACACTTATCTGATTAAAACAAAACTCCGATAAAGCTATGTCAGCTTCCTTATCTGTGCCTTTTGGACTCTCCTGCTTCAGCTTGTGCCTCTGTGGTCTTGTGACCACACAATCAGGGAAAATTTCTGGATAAACATCTTCCATTTCTTCAGTTGCCTGAGTCTCCATTGGCTTTTCAACTAGAGTAGGCAACACACCTACCAGTGAATCAGCGATATCATTTGCAAGGATCAAATTGTATTCCTACATCTGAGAGTTTGTCCAGTGCTCCAACCACAAATCCTCTTCACTGGACTCTCTGGCCTCACTTTACATAATTGAGCACTTTTTGTCTCACCATGAATTCCTGTTACCAGTAGCTTTTCCAGCAATAGTCCTTCAGGAGTACATATTTCCTCATCCTTCAGCATTACAGACTGAGAGAAACCTGTGTTCCTTAATACTGTAACCTCTTTGCCTGCTACTCCTGGCCTATGTGAATAAACTTTACCCTTGCATGGATATCTTTTAAGCAGATCTGGCACTTCTGTCTTAACGAACCTCTGATCATCTTGTACACTCTGAGGCAGTTGTCTAACCTTCCTTGTGCTTTTTGTTACTAGTCCAATAAAACTTCCAGGCTTGTCTGGTTTTCCTACATCAGGCTTTCTCCTGGCCCACCAACACTGTGACTTCGTGTGGCCCACTTTATTACAATGAAAACACCAGAGCTTTTTAACTTCTTTGTCCCCCTCAAGGGTTTCTTTTTTACCCTGTGGTAAGTTATCCTTATGATCTTTTCTGAGATCTACTTTTCCCTTTCCAGGTGAGGATTTCTCTTTGCCCCAATTTCTATCCCTCATGGACTGAAATTGATTCTGGAAGCCAAACCGAGTTTTATGGACCAGCTCATAATCATCAGCCACTTCAGTTGCCAACCTTGCCATTTTAACTCCTTGCTTTTCTACATGAGTTCGCACTACTTCCTCACTAAGGTTACCCTCAGCCTTTATCTCCAGCCTTTTAAGCTGACTTTCCTGTTTAAGTGCCAGTTTTTGAAGTTCAAATGCTCTCTCTTTTTCTCTCTGTTTTACTGCTCTCTCTTTTCCTTTCTCTTCTGTCTCTCTCTCTCTCTCTCTTTCCCTCTCTCTATTGCTCTCTCTTTTTACCTCTCTTCTGCCTCTCTCTTTTTCCCTCTCTCAGCTGCTCGCTCCGTTTCCCTCTCTCTCTGCTGCTCTCTCCTTTTCCCCTCTCTCTGCTGCTCTCTCATTTTCCCTCTCTTCTGCTTTTAATCATAACTCAAGCTGTTTCATTTCTGCTTCCCTTTCCTTATCTCTCACCTCTAACTCAAGCTGCTTTATATGCAATTGAATTCTTGACATCTCTATAGATTCTGATGGTTGCTCTGGCAAATTTAAATGTTGAGCTCTCCTTTCCTCACAGAAGCAGGCAAGTCCAATCCCAGCTGGTCTGCACATTCCTGCAGCTTGGTCTCATAACACCTCTGGGACATCTGGACCAGCCAACCCAACCACCCCATGGCTCAACACTTCAACTCCCCCTCCCACTCCACCAAGGACATGCAGGTCCTTGGACTCCTCCATCGCCAGACCATAGCAACACGACGGCTGGAGGAAGAGCGCCTCATCTTCCGCCTAGGAACCCTCCAACCACAAGGGATGAACTCAGATTTCTCCAGTTTCCTCATTTCGCCTCCCCCCACCTTGTCTCAGTCCCAATCCTCAAACTCAGCACCACCTTCCTAACCTGCAATCTTCTTCCTGACCTCTCCGCCCCCACCCCTACTCCGGCCTATCACCCTCACCTTAACCTCCTTCCACCTATCGCATATCCAACGCCTCTCCCCCAAGTCCCTCCTCCCTACCTTTTATCTTAGCCTGCTTGGCACACTCTCCTCATTCCTGAAGAAGAGCTCATGCCTGAAACGTCGATTCTCCTGCTCCTTGGATGCTGCCTGACCTGCTGCGCTTTTCCAGCAACACATTTTCAACTCATTCTCCTTTTGCAAACCTTCCAAAGTCACCACATCCACTTACAGAAAACCTTTGGCGATTGAAAGAGCCATTCCTATGCCAAGCTTTGTCCACCCAACCAAACCAAATAAAGAGCCTGGCACCTGCCACTCGCTGTTTAAAATCCCACTAAGAGCCCCCAGTCTGTTATGGACTAGGCCAGAGCACTCCAAACATTCTTAAGCAGGCAGCTCTGGGAGATGAACTGAAGCAATTCCCAAGTGACCCTGCAGCAGGACCTGAGTAAACATTGCTGCAGCAGATAGCAACACAAAGCTGATGATGGAACAAAGGAAAGAACTACTCTGAACCTGAATGAATTCATGATAACAAATAATGACACCATGAAACTATGAAGAAGGATTTGTGCTCTGGAACATAAAGTGAAGCTTGAAATCATTGAAGCAATTGATCTTGCGAGAAAGAACTGGACATCTCTTGTGCTGAATGGAAGAATTAAGACAAAAAGAATTTGTGAACTGATGAGAAACAAGTGATCATTGATTACTTGAAATTCTTGAGGTAAATATAGAAGATATTATTCATCAAAGCACTGCAGACAAAGAAAACCACAATTTCATATCTCCACTTGTTGGTAAAGGTTGAATAAAGAGAACTAAATTACAATTAAAGGACAATTCTGCATTTAAACAGGATGAGGTCCATTTGGATGGTTGATAAGCTTCTGAAAAACTTGGACATCAAAAGGAAAACAAAGTCCCTGCAGACATGGAAGAGAATCAGAAGCGAACCTGTTCAGGGTGGTTCAGGGACTGTGTTAAAAAGGTCAGCACGGAGATGACAATGTAGTGTCGGTTTCTAAAGAAGTATACATGGAGCTACTGAATTTAGACAGGAAGAGGATTATGATGGAGAATTTCTTTTCGGTTCATATCACACAGCTGCTGGTCTGTGAAAGCAGAGGGTCTGTCAGAAATAAGCAAATTCTTGATAAATCTGACCCAAACTAAGTGAGCAATTTTCAAAAAAGAGGATGGAAAAGCTGTCAGGATTACAGGAAGAGAGAAAGGTGATTTGCTGTGCTGGGAAACGGAAAGTGAAGCCCAGCATTTCTGGTCTCCTTCCTATCGGAAAGATGTTGTGAAACTTGAAAGGGTTCAGAAAAGATTTACAAGGATGTTGCCAGAGTTGGAGGATTTGAGCTATCGGGAGAGGCTGAATAGGCTGGGGCTGTTTTCCCTGGAGCATCGCAGGCTGAGGGGTGACCTTATAGAGATTTCTAAAATCCTGGGGGGATTAGATAGGTTATGTAGACAAAGATTTTTCCTGGTGTGAGGAAGTCCAGAACTAGAGGGCATAGGTTTAGAGTGAAGGGGAAGGATTTAAAAGGGACCTTAGGGGCAAATTTTTCACACAGAGAATGGTGAGTGTATGGAATGTGCTGCCAGAGGAGGTGGTGGAGGCTGTTACAATTATAACACTTAAAAGGCATCTGGTACATAAATAGGAAGGGTTTAGAGGAATATGGGCCAGGTGCTGGCAAACGGGACTAGATTAGTTTCGGATATCTGGTCAGCATGGATGAGTTGGACCGAAGGGTCTGCTTCTGTGCTGTACATCTCTATGACTTTACTGCTTTGAATGTTGAACATACTGTAGCCAAATCCAAAGGCGTCTGGCCTACCTGGTTCTTCATGGGAAGGTCTGCCCCAGGAGCCAGCAGCAGAGCACGGAGTTGTGTCCTTCCTTTCTGTGCTGCTTCATGCAATGGAGTGACAGCCCGTTTATCAGTTACATTGACACGGGTGTTGTATTGGATCAAAAGTGCTGTAATATCCACACGCTGAAAGGAAAACCAAATAAGGACTTAGAAATGTAATGTTCCCCATACACTTCTCGTTTAAAGTTGTGACTGCATTCATGAAAATTGCAATCTTTCATGAAACAATTTTAAGTGAATCATGAGTTCCATAGGAGTCAATGGGCTCCTTTTGACATTCCTCACCCTAAACTGAGATAACACACTGTGTATGTGCAGCACTGCATTCTGAGCTGAAATAATTCACAAAACAAAATGCATCACACAATGTTTTAAAAAAAGATACTTACCTCGTGACTCCATCTGGTGGCAGAGGTTGGTTAGTGCAGGCAGCAGCTGGACATTGAACCCAGGAGCCAGGAGGAAGCCATTCAGCTGCACAGGCTGTCTCACCATTCTCAATCAGGGCTGAATGTCTACCTCAACACCATCTTCCTGCACTATCTCCTTATCCCTTGATGTCATTAGTAACTAGAAATCTAGCAATCTCTGTCATAAATGTCCTCAATGACTGAGCTTACTAAACCCTCTGGGAGAGAGAATTCCAAAGATTCACATAATCTCTGAGTGAAGAATTTCACCTCATCTCAAACCTGAATTGTTTGCCTTTGATACTGTGATTAGTTCTGGGGGATTCTGCATCCATCAGAACTGACTGACTTCAGGTGTAGAGGTAATAGCAAAGAGAAGAAGAAGCAGTGAGGAGGGGAGGGAAAGCCAAGGCTGGAGAATGAGGTGCGGCAGCTGGGGGGGGGGGGGGGGGCGTCATGATAAAGACCAGACAGGAGAGGCTGGGCAGGGGAGGCTAGTAGAGGAATGGGCAGACCTATCGCATCCTCAGCTACCTTGCCCCAGCCCCACCCCCTCCCATTTATCTCTCAGCGCCCTGACCCACAAGCCTCATTCCTGATGAAGGGCTTAGGCTCAAAATGTCAACTCTCCTGCTTCGTGGATGCTGCCTGACCTGCTGTGCTGTTCCAGCACCACACTCTCCACCCTGATCTTCAGCGTCGGGCAGTACTCACTTTCTCCTCAGACGTAACCACAGCCCTATATCTAGGCCTAAAGCCTTGTCTCTCCTCTGTTATGTTTTCTATTGTCCTCACTGAACATCACAAATTTGTCAAAATAAAATGCAGCTCATTATTTCCACCTTCATGAGGAAAGTCACTGACTACATCCAACCTCTCCTTTTACAAAGACTTTGACTGATTTTTATCTGTCTCAGTGCCCCTGACATAACACTGCTAGAAAACCTTCTCCCCATTCTGTTATTGCCTATACAATCTCTGTAAGATTGAATGGATCCCACACAATTGTGATCAATTGAGCTCACATTGAACTTCAGTGTTTGTAAATCAGTCAATGATCAAATGATGTAGCCCCTCCCACTCCCACCCACCCTTCTGTTTAATTATAGACTGGCATAAGGCAATGTAGAGGGAAATGCACTCACTCAATCCATCTCTGTGAAGAGATTCTGGTTTGAGAAAGGAATTTGCTTCCTTCCAATCTGTGCAATATTTCTACACATTTCTGAGTTTGCCTGATGGGAAATCTCAGTAACTACATGTGGCTGAAAGAAATAATATCTCCATATTGTAAGATGAAGGTGGGAGGAAACACGTGTGCAGTGTGAACCTTAACGTAGTCAAATTCGATCAAATTACCTGGTTTTGGACCATAATTTCCAAACAATATTGTGTTATTAATCTGGGATTCTGTTCTTTTCTTTGTAGCTAACTTCCTGACAATTGTCCTTCTAATTTGTGGAGGCTGTGGTCTGTCCAAAGGGATCACTCTTTATTTGGTGGGTATGACGAGAATTGATCTCCTGGTCTTTATTTCCAATGTGATAATCTACTACATGCTTTACTATTATTTCCCATTTTCATTTCTACATTTCACCTCAATAAGTACCATCAATGAGGTTATCAACTACACAGCTGTTGACTGCTCTGTTTGGCTCACGGTCGCTTTCATTGTCGATCGCTTTGTCCTCATTTGTTGCCAGAGGTTGAGAGCAAAGTATTGCAGGGAGGAGACTGCAGCTGTGGTGATAGTGACTGTGTGTGTTGTGTTTTCATTCAAAAACATCCCCCTGTATTATGCTATTGAGTGAATCTGCATAATAAACAATGTGGAGTGGGGCACTCATTTCAAACCAGACTACTTTACCTTACCAGGATGGATAACCTTTGATTGGCTTCACAAAATTTTAAACCCACTATTGCCATATGTTTTCATTTTCCTGCTCAATGCAGTACAGCTCCATAAAAATGATATCCTGTTCTTTTGGAAACTCAAACCTTTCTCATTTCCATTTATTCAAAGAATTGCAAGAGTCAACATAAAACACATGCAGTTTAAAGAGTTAAACTGTAAAATGTGATTTACTTCTAATGTTTTGTGTGTGTGTGTATGTGTGTGTATTTATGTCGGTGTGTGTGTGTCTGTCTGTGTGTGTGTGTGTGTTCATGAGGGTGTGAGTGTTTTTCAATGCATGTACATTTCAGATTGTTGTGGGAATAAATTTCGGGCGGAATCTTATCGGGGTCTTTGTGACGTGGACAATGGCAAATCATGTGACAGAATCAGGTGACATGTGCAGCGAGGCCCGTCTAAACAGCAAGATGGTCTTGCTCCACCTTTCATGTTTTTGATAAGTGGTGTGTGGAAACTCTCACTGGGCAGCAGGGAGATAGGGATTGATGGGCATTAGTGACGGTTAAACACCACCTTGTTAGCATCCCAACTCGGCTCATTAATATTCAGCCTCACATCTTATCAAACTCAACAAACAAGCTCATTTTCTGGGAAAACGTAACAAGAAAACCAGAGTGAGTACCTCGTGGATGCAGCTCACCGCTTGGTCTGATAGACCTTCATGTTGGAGACCGGACACCAACATCTCAGGGCACAGTCCATGGGCATCGGTCACATGCTCCCCACCTCCACAGACATTGACACCCAACACGTGCCAGTCTCAAAAACCCCCATGTCACATATCGAGCCCACTTACAGGACCCTTCTGCACGTCAATGTTGCCCCTGGTGTGCACTGACAAATGTTCTCAATTGAAGATGTAAAGATGGCAACCGAAAGGTTTGGATAATTTAAATATATACACCGACCGTTGGAGAAAAATGCTAACATGTAGATAGGTCTGAGGAGAAACTGAAATGCAAGAAAGTTTGCAAACTGTTACATTGAATGGTCACATGGTCCTGAGGTAAAGGATGTGAAAGCAAATGATGAAAATGGTGTTCTGATTCCGAAGTTACTCTGCAGACGCAAGCTGCTGGCACTAAGGTGTCTTCTGTGCAGTTTTAGCACAGAACAGTGGGGAAGATTCCAACAAATCCTCTCCAGGAATCCTTTCTGAGCGACGCAGATGACTTCAATTAGATCACACAATTAAATTAAACAGATCGCGAAGGTGAGTTACAAAGAAAGGGAGGAAGAAGTTGACTGTTTCCTCTCAAGGAGTTCTAACTGTGATTAAAAATGTAATCGCCTTATCATGCTCACACACTGGGCTATATAACCTCTTCCTGACAGGTCTGCAGACTGACTTCTCCTGAACTCCCTGTTCCCCACATTTGTAACATTAATACTGTTAGATCCAGTGTCTTTACCTGAGCAAAATGTTCTCTGTTTAGAGTTTCAACAGATATATGTATGGCCACCCCATAAACTTAAAAAAATGAAATTTGGATTACATCTCTTCATAAAAATATCATAGAGTCATACATTCATACACTATGAAAACAGATCCTTCAGTCCAACAGGTCCATGCTGACCTGTGGGTATAATGGCTGGAGTATTACTGGTGAAAGGCAGCTGACGTGTGGTCCTCTAACTCTCACCAGCCTCTTACCCGCTCTCTGAAACCCACTCTGCCATCTTCAGCCTCTAGACAGAAAGCCAATGGCTCCCAGTCCTGGGACTGGTCAGCTATGGAACCTCCCCCTCCATTGGAGTCAGAATTACTAGCTTGGCCACCACTCACCTGTCCTCACTGCCCATAGAGTCATAGAGACATACAGCACGGAAACAGACCCTTCGGTCCAACTCATCCATGCCAACCAAATCTCCCAAACTAAACTAATCCCATTTGCCTGCTTTTGGCCCATAACCCTCTAAACCTTTCCTATTCCCGTATCTGTCCAAATATCTTTTAAAGATTGTAGCCGTATCTGCATCCATCAATTCCTCTGGCAATTCATTCCATATACGAACCACCCTCTGCATGAAAAAGTTGCCCCTCAGGGGAACATCCATCTCCTCTCACCTTAAAATTATTCCCTCTAGCTTTGAACTCCCCTACCTGAGGAAAAAGCCTTTGCCATTCACCTTATCTGTACCTGTCACGATTTTATAAACCTCTGTAATGTCACCCCTCAACCTCCTTCTGTTCCAGTGAATAAAGTCCCAGCTTATGCAGCCTATTCTTATAACTCAAACCCTCCTGTCCTGGGAACATCCTTATAAATCTTTGCTGTACCCTCTTCACCTTAATAACATCCTTCCTACAGCAGGGCAGCTAGAACAGTCCATATTACTCCAAAAGTGGCCTCACCAATGTTCTGTACAACTACAACATGACATCCCAATTCCTTAGCTTAACGGTCTGAGCAATGAAGGCAAGTGTGCCAAGAGCCTTCTTTACCCCTCTGTCTTCCTGTGACACAACCTTCAAAGAACTATATACCTGACCATCAAGCCAATTTTGTATTCAACTGATAAGCTCTCCCTGGATCCCATTAGATCGAACAATACTGACCAGTCTACTATACAGAACCTTCTTGGAGACCTTCCTACAGACTGTGTACACAATATCTACTGCTCTGCTTTCATCTACCTTCTTGTTCACAGCCTCAAAACACTCAATCAAGTTTGTGAGACATAATTTCTCACACACAAAACCATGAGGACTGTTCATAATCAGTACTTCCTTCTCCAAATGCATGTAGATCCTATCTCTGAGCATCCCCTTCAACTACTCATCCATCATTTACATCAGATTTGCTGGTCGACAGTTTTCTGGTTCTTCATTGAAGCCTTTCTTAAATAAAGGCACAACATTTAGACAGCAAAGAAGATTACCTCAGATTACAACAAGATCTCGATCAGATGGGCCAATGGGCTGAGAAGTGGCAGATAGAGTTTAATTCAGATAAATGTGAGGTGTTATATTTTGGGAAAGCAAATCTTAGCAGGACTTATTCACTTAATGGTAAGGTCATGGGAGTGTTGCTGAACAAAGAGACTTTGGAATGCAGGTTCAAAACTCCTTGGAGGTGCAGTCGTAGGGAGACAGGATAGTGAAGAAGGCTTTTGGTATGCTTTCCTTTATTGGTCAGAGTATTGAGTACAGGAGTTGGAAGGTCATGCTACGGCTGTACAGGACATTGGTTAGGCCACTTTTGGAACATTGTGTGCAATTCTGGTCTCCTTCCTATTGGAAAGATGTTGTGAAACTTTAAATTGTTCAGAAAAGATTTACAAGAATGTTGCCAGAGTTGGAGAATTTGACCTAAAGGGAGAGGCTGAATAGGCTAGGCAGTTTTCCCTGGAACGTCGAACGCTGAGGGGTAATCTTATAGAGGTTTATAAAGTCATGAGGGGCACAAATAGGATAAATGGACTAAGTCTTTTTCCTGGGGTAGGGTGTCTAGATCTAGAGGGCATAGGTTTAGGGTGAGAGGGGTAAGACATAAAAGAGACCTAAAGGGCAACGTTTTCATGCAGAGGGTGGTACGGGTATGGAATGAGCTGCCAGAGGAAGTGGTGGAGGCTGGTACAATTGCAACATTTAAAAGGCATCTGGATGGGTATATGAATAGGAAGGGTTAGGAGGGATATGGGCTGGGTGCTGGCAGGTGGGACTAGATTGGGTTGGGATATCTGGTCGGCATGGACGGGTTGAACCGAAGGGTCTGTTTCCATGCTGTACATCTCTATGACTCTGTTAGCCCCCCTCCAGTCTTCCAGCACCTCAGCTGTGGCTGCAGGCAATACAAATATCTCTGCTCGGGACTGCACAATTTCATCCCTCAATACACTTGATCAAAACCCAGAGATCATCTACCTTCATCCTTTGTATGACTGCCAGCACCTCTTTTTCTGTAATGTTGACTCTTTTCAAGATGTGAATATTTATTTTCCTGAGTTTGTTAGCTTCCATGTTTTTTTTTCTCCAGAGTGAAGCAAAAATATTCATTTAGATTCATACCCATCTCCTGTGGTTCCATGGATTGATGACCTTGTTAATCTTTTTGAGGCCATATTCCCACCTAAGCTGCTCTTTTGCCCTCAATGTAATAATAGAAACTCTTTGGTTCATCTTTAACCTGATCTGCCAAGACTATCTTGTATCCCCACTTTGCCTCACTTTAAGATTTCACTCTTAAAATTGCCCCCCATCCCTTATGCTCTTCAAGAGATTCTCTTGATCCCAGTTGCCTAGACCTGGCATATGTCTCCTTCACTTTCTTGACGAGAGCCTCAATGTTTCTCTTCATCCATTGTTCCTGACTCCTTCCAGCCTTGCGCTTCACTCCAACAGATCATACTGCCTCTGAACTCTCATTATCTCACTTCTGAAAGCCTCCCACTTGCCAGTTGTCACTTTAACTGGAAATAGTCTACTCCAATCAACTTTTGAAAGTTCCTCTCTCATGCCATCAACATTGGCCTTACTCCAATTTAGAACTTTAACTTTTATACAAGGCCTATCCTTTCCCATAACTATTTTAAGACAAATAGAATTATGGGAGCCAAAATTATAATCAGAGCTAAGATCTTACTATTGTGTCTTGCAAGATACCATCACTCACCAGTCATGAACTGAAAATGTGTTGCTGGAAAAGCGCAGCAGGTCAGGCAGCATCCAGGGAACAGGAGAATCGATGTTTCGGGCATAAGCCCTTCTTCGGGCATAAGCCCTTCTTCTATCGTTTAATGGAATTCTGGATGGTGATGAAGGGATATTTCACAGTATTCAGCATCTCCACTCTGAACTCCCTCTGTGTGACTGCGTAAATGAATGTGTTGGTGCAGGAGCTGGATAACTGAAGCATTGTCCCCATGCGATCTCCCACCCAATATCCAGCTGGTGCTCTACTATACCACCCAGTAATTCGCTGAATCGTGAGAGTTATGACACGAGTGATCCATAACAGGATAAAACTGCCCGATATGGCAAAGAACAAAATGATGGATCTTCTTCGATTCTTCATTTCTGGATCATTCGGCTTATCTCCATTTTGTTGTCCTCTCAGCTTCCTGCGGACTGCACTAGCCAGAAGGATGTGTCTGATGGTGACAGCATTGAGCAGCAGGATCAGGAAGAAAGGGAGCACTGGAGTTAAAATATGATTCCCCCAGTCAAAAGCTATCCATGCAGGGTACTGAATGTATTTACAGGTGATTATACAAAAGTATGTTTCATACTTAAAATGCAATGGGATTTTGTTTAATAAACTCAGTAAACTGACAGTTGTGATAATGACAGCTGCATTTCTCTCAGTGTAGAATTTTCTCTTCAGTTTCTGGAAATAAATAGCCACCATCCGGTCAAAGGTGAAGATGACTGAGCCAGACTGAGCTACTTACAGCTGTGGAACGAATGATGTCTCTTTTGCTACAACCAGGAGAGATGTAGAAGAATACAATGCGTAGATATAAGTAAGTCATCTTGTACAGTATGACCTGAATAACAACAACCAGCAGATCTGCTACAGCCATAACGATCAGGTACCAAGTGACACCTTTAGAAAGACCACACTTCCCTCGTGACAGTGTCATGATTGCGATTAGGTTAGCTGTAAATGTAAAAAAGGTGACACCAAATTGTAGGCTGAAAATGTGTGCAAGTAGTGTAAGAGTTAAAAATTTACAATTTTACAGCTGACTTTGTAGGGATTTTGTCTGAGTGAGTCAACAAGTAAGTTTCTTAATAACAGTGTAGATACAATTTGTGCAAAACTATAAAACTTAGTTTTAGGGAAGTGCAAGTAATGTCAGGGTTTTTGCAGGAATTCTTGATGTGCGGCCCTGTGTCTTTTCCCTCCAAATCTTACCAAATGCACCTTATCAATGTCCATGCTATCCTAGGGCATCCCTCACATCCAAATCTCTCCCTTACTTACCATGTGCTCTTTCCAGAAAAATGTGGCACTCACTGGATATCCTGGAATGATTGACATCCCTTGTGCCGATGCCAACTTTAAAATTCTACAGTGCACCTGGGCAAGCACTGTGAGGCCTGAACTGTCCTGCATGGTGACTGAGAAAGAGAACCATTGGTTTGTCCCTGGCCTGGCAGACATGGGGAAATGGGTATTCCAGTTTGTGGGCAGGAACCTGGAGCTCCTGCTGGATGTGGGGATTCAGACTCAGGATATCTTATTCATCCACAAACACCAACAGCGATGGGCATGATAGTAACCCATGCCAGCCTGGTCTGAGGTTGCCACTCCAGCCAGTGCAGTCTCAGCCATATGCAGAACTGACTAGCAGTGTAGGGAGATGGTCCTTCTCCACTCTGCCACTGTGCCACCATCTTCTCTCCTCTAACTCCCCCTCATTCTATCTCTGATCCCATCCCCTCCTTCCTTTAATGGTCATACTCCACCACTCACAGTGTTGCCTGAACCATCTTCCCTCACTTACACTCACTCTCCCTACCCATAACACCACTTGCCCTTGGCACTGCCTCCTCACTCACTCGGGTCACCTTCCCACCTCCACCAAATGTCACAGCTGTCCCACCCACTTTCAGCTCCCTTCATCCCTTCCTCTCTTTCACTCCAGGAGGAAAACATCCCTCAATAGGGCAAAAAAACATCATGGCAGGTGGTGGGCTGCCAGACATTCAACTCCTCATCCCCCTGTGAGGATAAGACCCTGACTGTCTGATTGATCATGTCCAATCCTCTGGACTAGTATCAGAGGCTGCCCTTGATTTACTCTGTGAGTGAAGTCTATCTCATTTGTCTTGACTGAAGATGCTGACACCCATGACAAGCTTTCTGCCTTTGTCTCTGAGCTCAACGGCAAGGCAAGGCAATCGGAATCAGGGGATGCTACAAACGTTCACTCGCCGAATGAGGGCAGCTCCAACAACACTCAAGAATCCCAACACCATTCAGGACGATGCAGCCCGTGTGATTGGCACTTCATCCACTTCCTTCTGCACTGACTCCATTGGCAGAGGGACAGCAGTGTGTACCATCTACAGATGGATTATAATAACTCACCAAGACCCCTCAGACAGCACCAAGGGTGATGATAATGTCACCTACAATTTTCCCTCCAAGCCATAACTATCCCGACGTGGATCTAATTCGCTTTTCTTTCTCTGTCACAATCCTGGAAATCCATTCCTCCATAATCTGCACAGGCTCAGCAGATCAGGAAGGCAGCTCAACACTACCTTCTCAAGAATGGTTAGAGATGGACAATAAACACTGGTCCAGTCAGTGACCTGTCACATCCTCATAAAGAATATTTAAAAATACAGTGATCCTTCACAGGGTGTGAGGAGCTTCAGGATGTTCTGATGGTGTAAAAGGCCTGACATAGTCCATTCCTGAGTGTAATTCTTTGGTGTGAGAGAGCACACATTCTATTGCAGTGAAGGTGCATCTCCCCACTTTGCTTCAATGCACAAAACAACATCCAAATACAACACATCCTCACTGAAGCCTGGAAATAAATGGAACAGTCCTGGAAATTAATAAATACATCCTGATGTAGGATTTAACACTTGAAATAAGTTAAATGCAAAGAATTTGACTGGAGCAGATGGACCCCAGTTTGGCTGCATGTTCAAATTGGTTATGAGACTATGACTAAAATAAGGAGAAACATCACGAGATGTTAATGATCGATAGCATTTGAACTAAAACTCTAAATGTATAAGGATGCAACAAATACTATACCAACAGGTTACATTATCAACAACAGTTACAATCACTCGCACAGAACTCCAGTGACCCCAAGGATGGGATAGAAAATGGGTTCAATATCAAAGAGCAGAAACATTAGATCCACCAGATTCATGTTGAGTGGTGAATTCGAGTGTCCTTCAGCATCAAACAGGTTTCATTAACACTCTGAGCTTACTCGGTCAGTGAAGCCATTTTTGAATCCAGGTGAGTGACACTCACTGAGCCCAAGAGGCTGACGAAGCTGTTGTAATTAGTTCCAGCCATTGGAGTAAACAGGTTAACTCACTGAGTTTAATGTATGGCGGTGAAGAGAAACAGAACTGATGTACAGTCGCTTGATAAAGTAAAGACCAAACACTGGAGCAAAAACATTGAATTAAGAAACTGGCAACAGAAAAATGACCATTGAACTTCTCAGACCTGCCTTGGCTCCTGTCAGATTGATCCACTCACACCCATTTCTCTTGCTCCTTTCCCCGTACTTTTGTCCCTTTGAGAAACATTTCATGGATTCTCCTTCCTTTTGGTTGCTGCAAACTCTGACAACTCCATGTCCAAACATGTGCAGGTTGAGTGGATTGGCTATGCTGGGGATGTGGAGGTTAGGTGCATTAGCCATAGGAAATGGAGAGTTACAGCGAAACAGTAGAGGGTGGGTCTGGCACCCACCAAACACATCTACCCCTCCTGCCCTGGTCAGTATTCCATTTGGGACACTCCATCTGCAATATACTGGTCCTTTTCTCTGTCTTTGGAGGGTCATTGTGGACTCATTGGGCCAAAAGGTCTGTTTCCACACCATATGGTTTCTATGATTGTATAATTCTATGAACCCTTGTCCCTGTGTGCTCATGTGTGTGGATCTCATCTCATGGCCTGACAACTGCACAAGATTCCTAAATCTAGGTTTATATTGGAAGCTGAAAATGTGTTGCTAGAAAAGCGCAGCAGGTCAGGCAGCATCCAAGGAACAGGAGAATCGACGTTTCGGGCATAAGCCCTTCTTCAGGAATGAGGAAAGTGTGCCCAGCAGGCTAAGATAAAAGGTAGGGAGGAGAGACTTGGGGGAGGGGCGTTGGAAATGCGATAGGTGGAAGGAGGTCAAGGTGAGGGAGATAGGCCGGAGTGGGGTGGGGGCAGAGAGGTCAGGAAGAAGATTGCAGGTTAGGAAGGCAGTGCTGAGTTCGAGGGATTTGACTGAGACAAGGTGGGGGGAGGGGAAATGAGGAAACTGGAGAAATCTGAGTTCATCCCTTGTGGTTGGAGGGTTCCTAGGTGGAAGATGAGGCGCTCTTCCTCCAACCGTCGTGTTGCTATGGTCTGGCGATGGAGGAGTCCAAGGACTTGCATGTCCTTGGTGGAGTGGGAGGGGGAATATATTGGAAGCTGCCAATTTAAATTTGTTACAACGTAATCCCTAGTGAGAGGCTATGATGCAGGGTGAGAGATTAATGAAGAGAGGCAGATGTGAGTTTTCAAGATTGAGAGTACATCACAGTGAGTCTAAACCAGAGTGAGGAGGGAATGGAGTGAGGAACTAACAGAGTGAAGGCGTATGGGAATGACACAATAGGGAAGGCGTTTAATCAAAATGGAGGACAAAGCAAATGGTCTCAAATTCGAACTCAATACTCAGTGCTGAAGAATGTAAAGTCCTCAAGCAGACAATGAGGCTTCTGTTGGGCCAACTTTGCAGCAGGACTTGGACAGCATTGTTAGCTTGACAGCAAAGTGGTTTATTAACATGGCAAACCACCCAAAGATTGGGATTACTCTTGTGGACAAAGCAGCAGGGCTCCACAAAGCAGTATATGGTTAATCTCATTAATATAGAGGCGATTACATTGTGAACAGCAAAAGCAATAGATTAGATGGAAAGAAGGAAAGTGAAACTGCTGTTCACTGGAAAGGTGTGTTCTGGACCCCAGGCTGCGAGGAGGAAGGCCCGTCTGCAATTACATCGGAAAGTGCACTGTGAATTGTATTCATGGGTTGTCTGTGGTTAGGGATTGATGAAGCTGTGACAGGAGTGACAGAGAAATGGACCAGTGTTTTGCAGATGGAGCAGCCCAAGTGGAATACTGACCACTTGGTAGGATCAACGATAAAGATCCTCTGCCTGCCAACAACAATGCGATTGGTTGTCAGGGAGTTGAACAGCTTGAATCATGAATCAGACAGAGAGCTTTGTCAGACCAGAAGAGACTCTCCCTCTCTCTCCCTCTCCCTCTCTCTCCCTCTCTCTGTCTCTCTCTCTCTCTCACTCTCTGTTCTCTGCAGTAAGCCGCTTTAAACTGAATAAACAGAGCTTGCCTTTTCTTGCCGAGTTTCAGTTAAAACCTTCAACTTTGGTGATGATGCTGGAATAGCAGAACCTGATTTCCAGTGCACTACCATGGGGAGGCTTGACAAAGAGTTTCTTGACAAAGTGTGACATTGTGGTCCATTCCACACATGATTTTTAAAGATTCTATCACATTCTATGAGAATAGTCAATTGGAGATTCTGTAGTTGAAAGCTTCAGAAATAATAGGTGATTGCAATGAGGAAGACCAACCTCTGACACTGAGAGAGATCAATGTTGAGAAGTTCTCATTGTTTGTCTGGAAAAGAGCAGGTTCTTTCCTCTCTTGTCCAGGAGTGGCACAGTTGGTGCAGTTGGAGACTGCTGTCTCGAGGGACCAGGGAATTTTGGGTCATTATTCCTGTTGCTGTGCTCTCTCCCAGTACTTGGAAATACATGGGTGTCTTTGACTACATCTTGACGGTGCTGTTCAAAATATTCCTGTGGCGCCAGGTTTTTTAGGAATACACTCACCTATCTATATCCAATTTTAGTCTCACAATGTCCTCGTCACAAATTACTTTCCAACCCATCTTTGTGCCATCAGCAAATGTAGCTACCATACCCTCATTCACTTCATATGTCTCTATCTCTGCATTTTAAACAGTTACAGCACCAGCACTGATCCTTGTGGCAAATCACACGATTAGATTAGATTCCCTACAGTATGGAAACAGGCCCTTCAGCCCAACAAGGTTAAAAACAATGACTGCAGGTGCTGGAAACCAGATTCTGGATAAGTGGTGCTGAAAGAGCACAGCAGTTCAGGCAGCATCCGAGGAGCAGTAAAATCGACATTTCAGGCAAAAGCCCTTAATCAGGAATACAGGCAGAGAGCCTGAAGCGTGGAGAGATAAATGAGAGGAGGGTGGGGGTGGGGAGAAAGTAGCATAGAGCCCAATAGGTGAGTGGGGGAGGGGATGAAGGTGATAGGTCAGGGAGGAGGGTGGAGTGGATAGGTGGAAAAGGAGATAGGCAGGTAGGACAAGTCCGGACAAGTCATGAGGACAGTGCTGATCTGGAAGTTTCAAACTGGGGTGAGGTGGGGGAAGGGGAAATGAGGAAACTGTTGAAGTCCACATTGATGCCCTGGGGTTGAAGTGTTCCGAGGTGGAAGATGAGGCGTTCTTCCTCCAAGCGTCTGGTGGTGAGGGAGCGGTGGTGAAGGAGACCCAGGACCTCTATGTCCTCGGCAGAGTGGGAGGGGGAGTTGAAATGTTGGGCCACAGGGTGGTGTGGTTGATTGGTGCGGGTGTCTCGGAGATGTTCCCTAAAGCGTTCTGCTAGGAGGCGTCCAGTCTCCCCAATGTAGAGGAGACTGCATCGGGAGCAACGGATACAATAAATGATATTGGTAGATGTGCAGGTAAAACTTTGATGGATGTGGTCCCAGGAGGATCAGTTCCACCACAGAACACACCAGATGGCCTCCTTCTTTAGAGACCGCAATTTCCCTTCCCACATGGTTAAAGATGCCCTCCAACGTATCACGTCCACATCCCACACCTCCACCCTCAGACCTCATCCCTCGAACCGTAACAAGGACAGAACGCCCCTGGTTCTCACCTTCCACCCTACCAATCTTTGCATAAACCAAATCATCTGCCGATATTTCCGCCACCTCCAAACAGACCCCACCACCAGAGATATATTTCCCTCCCCAACCCCTTTCCGCTTTCCGCAAAGACCGTTCCCTCCGCGACTACCTGGTCAGGTCCACGCCCCCCTATAACCCACCCTCCCATCCTAGCACCTTCCCCTGCCACTGCAGGAATTGCAAAACCTGCGCCCACACCTCCTCCCTCACCTCCATCCAAGGCCCTAAAGGAGCCTTCCACATCCATCAAAGGTTTACCTGCACATCCACTAATATCATTTATTGTATCCGTTGCTCCCGATGCTGTCTCTTCTACACTGGGAAGATGGGACACCTCCTAGCAGAGCGCTTTAGGAAACATCTCTGGGATACCCACACCAATCAACCACACTGCCCTGTAGCCCAACATTTCAACTCCCCCTTCCACTCTGCCGAGGACATGGAGGTCCTGGGCCTCCTTCACTGCCGCTCCCTCACCATGAGACGCCTGGAGAAAGAACGCCTCATCTTCCGCCTCGGAACACTTCAACCCCAGGGCATCAATGTGGACTTCAACAGTTTCCTCATTTCCCCTTGCCCCACCTCACCCCAGGTCCAAACTTCCAGCTCAGCACTGTCCCCATGACTTGTCCTACCTGCCTATCTTCTTTTCCACCTATCCACTCCACCTTTCCACCCCCCCGACTTATCACCTTCATCCCCTCCCCCACTCACCTATTGTACTCTATGCTACTTTCTCCCCAACCCCCACCCTCCTCTCACTTATCTCTCCACCCTTCAGGCTCTCTGCCTGTATTCCTGATGAAGGGCTTTTGCCCGAAACGTCGATTTTACTGCTCCTCGGTTGCTGCCTGAACTGCTGTGCTCCTTCAGCCCAACAAGTCCACACTGACCCTCTGAAGAGTAACCCACCCAGACCCATTCCACTACCCTATATACACCCCTGACTAATGTACCTAACACTATGGGCAATTTAGCATGGCCAATTCACCTGACTTGCACATCTTTGGATTGTGGGAGAAAACCAGAGCACATGGAGGAAACCCACACAGACACTGGGAGAATGTGCAAACTCCACACAGATCATCACCCAAGGCGGGAATCATACCCGGGTCCCTGGCACTGTGAGGCAGCAGTGCTAACCACTGAGCCACCACATATGAAATCTTGCCACCCAGAAAATGATTCACTTATGCCCACTCTCCACTTCATGTTATCTTGCTAATCTTCTGTCCATGCCAATATATTGCCTCTGGCACTATGAACCTTTGTTTTCCACAATAGCCTTTGACATGGCACTTTCTCAAATGCCTTCTGAAAATCTAGACATAGGACATCTTTCTTTACATAGAGCACATGGTGCTTCTTCGAAGAACTGCAATATATTGGGGAAACATAATGTCTTTTTCACAAAAACATGTTGACTCCGCCTGATTAGCATCAATTTCTCAAAATGCCCTGCCGTAAAATGTTTATGATAGATTTTAATACTTTCCTGTGACAGAATCTCAGGAAATTTGAAATATTAGAAACAGCGCATAAAATATATATAAAGACCTGCGGGTAAACAGCAGCAGGACTCAGGGATTTGTGAGCCCACAGTTCCAACCATTTGCTCAGTCACACTTTGCTGTTGCTTTCACTTTTTTTTTGAGTTCATCCTTCCTTTCCATTTCCTAGTTACAGCTAGTTTTGGGGATGTTAATTGTATCACTTGCATTGAAGACTGATCCAAAATACCTTTTCAATACATCTGTCTTCTCCTTTCTTTCCCAGACTCCCTGTCTATGGGACCAACTTTCATTTTGCCAACTTTTTCTTTTATAAAATATTTGTATTAACACTTTACAGCTCTTTTATATTTCTAGCTATTTTTCTCTTATACTCTAAACTTTTCCTACTCATTAATCTCTCAGTGGTACTTTGCTGATTTTAATATTCTGTCCAGTCCTCTACATTGGTTTCCATCTTTGTGCAATGATATGCTTTTTCTTTAAGCTGTCAATACCTTAACCTTTTGAGTTACCCTCACCCTCTCTTGTTGGATTGTGTCTATTATGTACGTTCTGAAGAATCCCCTCACACATCGGTCACTGCATTTCTGTTGACCTTCCCCTTTCATAATTTGCCACCTTCATTTATCACAACTCAGCTGGGAGGAGAGTGAGGATAGTTGTGTCTCACTCTTACATCAGCTGTCGCAAAATGTAGAAATGTATAAAATCCTGATGAAGCCGCCAAAATCTGGTGAGCACTGATTTGCCTGACTGACTGCCACTCAGGACAATTCCTGCCAGGTTTTGTCATTAACAAAAAAATTACTCTGTTAATTATAACACAAAATTTTAACAAGAACAGAGAATAAGAAAGGATTGATAATCTACTACCATGCAATTTAAACTATGCCCTTTAAATGGGTGGCTCAATGGTTAGCACTGCTGCCTCACAGTGCCATGGTCCCAGGTTCAATTCCAGCCTCGGATGACTGTCTGTGTGGAGTTTGCACATTCTCCCCGTGTCTGTGTGGGTTTCCTCCAGGTGCTCCAGTTTCCTCCCACAGTCCAAAGATATGCAGGTCAGGTGAACAGGCCATGCTAAATTGTCCATAGTGCCAGGTGCATTAGTCAGAGGGAAATGGGTCTGGGTGGGTTACTCCTCAGAGGGTCGGTGTGGACTGGTTGGGCTGAACGGCCTGTTTCCATACTAGGAAATCTAATGTAAAATCCAAATACATGCACTCAGACATGATAAAGGCAGACAGAAGAGAAATGGTTAAACATGAACACATGGCAGCAAAAAGAACATCAACGGGGTAAGCAAAATGCAGTCGATCAGAAGTCTAGATCATAAGTTGATTTTGGCAACAATTACATACCATTTCTGTCATGTTGCTGTTCAGGGGCTTCTGCACCACTCACACAAATGTCTTGCAGCCTTTCTCACAGACTCACAGTCATGGATGTGTACAGCATGGAAACCGACCCTTCAGTTCAACTCATCTATGCTAACCAATAGCCTGAATAAATCTAGTCCCATTTGCCAGCATTTGGCCCATATCCCTCTGAACCTTTCCTATAAATGCGCCCATTCCGATGCCTTCTATATATTGTAATTTACCAGTCTCCACCACATCCTCTGGCAGCTCATTCCATGCACATAGCACCTTCTGCATGAAAAAATTGCCTCGTAGTTCCCATTTAAATCTTTCCTCTCACCTAAAACATATGCTTTCTAGTATTGGACTCCCCCACCCCGGGAGAAAACAAAAAATTCTTGTCTTTTTACACTATCCATGCCCCTCATGTTTTTTTTAAACTTGGATAAGGTCACCCCTCAGTCTCCGATGCTCCAGGGGAAATAGCCCCAGCCTATTCAGCCTCTCCCTGCAGCTCAAATCCTCCAACCCAGGCAACATCCTTGTAAACCTTTCCTGAGCCTTTTTAAATTTTACAACATTCTTCCTCTAACTGGGAGACCAGAATTGCAGGTTTGTGTTATCCCGCAGCTGTGTCTCAGTAATGACTATCAGATCTTACTTATTTATTTCTATTTGAACTCTCAGTTCATCTGTCTTGTTCCAAATGTTGTGCATGTTCAGATACTGAGCCTTCAGATCTGTACTTTTATTACTTTTGGAAACCTCCAGCCTTATCTATTGGTTTAGTCTTGGATACACGCTCTATCTCTTCCTGCCATGGTCTGTTTATCACATGCCTGATTCGGAATTTTCTCACTTGTGTTATGGTCCAGATCAAACCCTCTCAGAATATATTAAGAAGACAGTCCAGAACCTAACAATTTCTTATCTTAAAGGTAAGTGTAAGGCATTGAATTGCAGATGTAATTTGATTGGTCAAGCGAATTGAAGTTAAGCAAGACACACTTTATTTTTACTTGACAGTTAAAATACAGACAAAATAAAAATGAAAGAATTGGCTTAACTTTAACATGATTGAAATGCTTAAATTAATAGATATTATTAACTACTGCTCATAAAATGTTCCAATATAATAACATCCCATAAAAACAAACTTGGCAAACGCATATTCAATAAAACAGATTGTCTCATGTGCAATTCTAGTAGCAGGAAGAGAACCCCAGTTTTTAGCTGTAACAGAGAGAAGGACAAGAGCTTCAAGACCCCAGCAACCACAGAAAGGTAAAGCTAAAAGTCCTGCTGCAGCTGGAGCTTGACCCCAACCATTCAGGCTACTTCTATTATTCCAACTTTTTAAAAATCCTAAGCCTTCACAAGCTGCTACTCTGTTGGGTTTGGAGCAGACTTTGCAGCACCTCTGTCTCAACCTTTCTTCATTAAAAAAAAGTATAGAATGTATCTTTTAAAGCCAAAGCATCATCACACCTCCCCACTTAAAAATACACCATTAATATACAAAGATGGCTTCATTTTTGAAAACCTTTAGTCTGACACTATTAGTACCCCAGGATGCATCTACATTACACTGACTCTCAGCATTACTACAGTGCATTTCAGTCTGTTTTATCCCACCACAGGACAACTCTGTCTTCCTTCATCAAAGTCATGACAACACGTCAGCAATTACGTATGTGATTTCCAAATTCAATGCCTGCAATAGCAAGTTGAATTGAAAGAACCTGGAATTTTTATCCATATTTCTTTCCAAAAACCTTAAGGGATTATGATCAGTATATACAATTGTCTCAGACACATTACTGATAATGTAAGTGTTGAAATGTTGCAATGCCATCACCAAGCTCAAGGTCTCCTTCTCAATTGTGGAATATTTCAGTTGATTATTCTTCAATTTTCTGGAAAAATGTCCAACAGATCTTTTTATCTTCTTGTTATCTTCTTCCAAGTGTTCAGCATTGACACTCACATGACTCGCATCAATAGCCATTTTGAATGGCTTTATGTGATTAGGTGTGGCTAACTCTAGGGCGGTGGTTAACACAATTTTCAGGCTGTCAAATGTCTTCTGACAGTCTGTTGTCCATTGAACATTTCTGCACTTCTTCAATAATTCAGCCAGTGGAGCAAACATACAGCTAAAATTTGGCAAGAACTTCTGATGAAAACGATTCAGCCTCAGAAATAATAGTACTAACATCAGTGTCGATGGTATGGGAAACTCCCCAATAACCTTTGCTTTCACATCCCATGGGACGATCTGTCTGTGTCCAATAACATAGCCCAAAAACGTGACTTGGGCTTTTTGGAACTCACTCACTGGGTTTATCTCCAAACCTACCTCCCAAAGTCCATTGAACAATTCCGATTGATGGTCCAAATGTTCCTTCCACATGTGACAAAAATCACCAGGTCATCAACACCACTGGGCAATCCTGAAATGTCTTTGTTGATTCACCTTTGAAATGTGGCTAGCACATTTTTCATTGCAAATGGCATGACTTTAAGCTGATACAGTCCATTTGGCATCACAAAAGCCAGAATGTTCTTCACTCTTTCAGATAAAGGTACCTGCCAGTATCCTCTGTGTAAGTCCAACTTAGAAATATAAGTTGCTTATCCCACCTTCTCAATACAGTCTTCCAAACGTGGAATAGGATACGAATCAGACTTTGTGTCAATCTGCACTTGATCATCGGGTACCATCTGATTTTGGCAGCATCACTATGGGGGAGTTCCATTCACTGCAAATTGCTTGATTATATTGTCTTTCAGCATGCAGTCACTCTTTTTTTGAACCTGTTCCAAATTTGGAGGGTTAAATCTATAAGCATGTTGTTTAATGGGAACAGCATTTCCTCTATCTACATCATGCACAATCAGATTAGTACTTCCAAGCTTATTTCCACATATCACCCCATGTGTTTGTAATAACTCTTTCAGGTCATTTTAATTTCCCTCTGGAAGGTATCCAATGACCAATGTCTCAGTAATTAACTTCAGTGGCCGTTTCATCTCATGGCTAAAAAACTCATTGAAATGGACTGAATGTAGTTACTTTATCAGGTGCACTCCTAACTGCAAAAAGTACAAATGGAGTTTCTTTATCACAATCCTCTAAATCGTTATGACTATAAGCTGTCAACATGGTCTTTAAAGTTTGCTGCCACAATTCTAATGCTCCATGTGATTCTCAGTGGACTTAAATTGTTTTATTCTTCAGTTATTGGTAACTTCATTGTATAATTTTGATGTAATATCTGCCCCTTGATCGAATTGTATTTCTGTGAGTAGTCCATTTCTAGTTTTAAAAAATTTGAGTAAATATTCTACAGTTCTTCAAAGCAAGATACTGCGTAATGGAACGCCCTCTGGAAATCTAGTAGATACATCCATTACTGACACTTATGACATGACTCACAAATTTTAACCATGCAGGCCAATAAAAATGCCTTTGTATTTTGGCTTGAGTTTTCCTTACTTCCAAATAGCCTCCAATGGGAAATTCATGTGCTATCCACAACACCTCCTTTTTATAACCCAATGGTAATATAACTTGATGAACTTCTGCCCATTTCATATCCACCTGAATATGGCCTCCATTTCCTCATCAAGATGTCATTTTAAAGATAGTGACATTCTAGCACACATTAAGATTTTTCTTCTGTATGTGCCTTTTATTACAAATCTTTAGTTTTTCATCTTCCTGTTATAATTCAGTTAATTGCTCTGAAAGAAAAGTATCCACTTTGTCCTCCACTTGTTCGTGTTTCTTTTCTCAACTGTTTAATCAAGCATGGTTTCTGATAATTGTACTTTCAACCTCTGCATCTTTATTCTTTGATTTCTCCTCTTACTTGAACCTGTGGCTTTGTGACCTTGTTAACACGCAGTCAGGAAAAATCCCAGGATATATTTCCTGTAACACCAGTTGTCTGGTTTTCCACTGGCTTTTCAACCACAGTAGGCTTCACTCCCACCTGTGTTTGAGCTATATCATTACCAAGGATAAATTGTATTCCTGGAACCAAGAATTTCTCTATTATTCCAACCAACACTTCTCCATTTGCCACCTGACTCACCAACTTCACTTAATATAATGGAACACTGCTCTTCTCACCATGAATGCCACATGTTACCACGTTTCTTGGCAATACTTCTTCTGCGACATACCACATATCTCCTCATCTCTCACCAGCAAAGATTGACTTGCTTCTGTATCTTTTAAAATTTAATTTCTTTACCTGCTCCTCCTAGCATACTGAAGTAAACGTTACCCTTGCAAGAAAATCCTTGAAAGTAATCTGGCAGTTTCTTCTCAACCACCCCCTGAGCAGGTTGCACATTCTAATACGGCTTTTTTAATCTTCCATATGGAACTATCTCCTTCACTATTGCTACATCAAGCTGCTGGAATTCCCTCACTTTGATCATCGTGGGTCACCCGAAAGCAGGACTGCAGCACGTCACTACCACCTTTTGAAAGGCAATTCGAGACAGGCAATAAATACAGGCCTAGCCATCAAGACACACATCCTGGAAGTAAAGAAAGAAACCTACACAAACCACACGGTAATTTAAAAATGAGTCATTGTTGTAATGCAGCAGTGAATCTGTACACAGAGAGACCTCACATTCAACAATAAGAGAAATGATCAAACAATCTGCTGTCAGCGATGGTGGTTAGAGGATAAGTATTAGCCAGAAGACCATGGATGACTTCACTGCTTGTCCTCAAAGGAGGGCTGTGGGAAATGTTACACCCAATGAGGAGTGTGGACTGGTGTAGTGTTACCAGCTCATCTGAAGTGGAATTCTGTCAGCCTCAGTCATGTGCTTGATCACATGACCCTGTGATGCAGAGGTGAGAATATCAGCACAGAGTGAAGACTATTATTTACAGTTAACATCGAACGATGAGGAACAATTGTACACAGGATAATATAGATTGATATGAATGCTTTGCAACCTTTTTACCAGTCATGCAATGAAAAAGTATTTGACGCATTTAATAATTGCAAGGAATGGAGACATTATTGCAATTCGCAACTGTTCTCTGAATTTAGACTGAGCGAATGCATAAACGCATGTGTTTGTACAGGAACTCAGCAGTTGAAACATATCGCCAGTATATTCTGCAATAAGTAAGGGATCCATATAATGATCTGGTTCATAAAATGTATCTGTAATTCTAGAAATGAGGAAAAATATAGCGTATGGCATCCACAGCATGATGAAAGTGCCAGAAATGGCGAACAATAAAGTGATGGATTTCCTTCGGCTCTGCATCTCTGGATCGTCGCTGTTCTGGGTGTTGCGTTGACCTTGCAGTGCTCTGCGGGTTCGATTGGCCATCACAATGTGTCGAACAGTCAGTGCATTGAGCAGTAAAATGAGAAAGTATGGCAATAGTGGGTTTAAAATTGTATCAAGCCAGTCAAAGGTTATCCATTCTGGTAAGGTAAAATAGTCCGGTTTTAAATGAGCACCCCACTCCACATTGTTAATTATATAGATTGGCTCAAAAGCATAGTACACGGGGATGTTTTTGAATGAGGAAATTATCATTACAATCACTGTAACCACAGCTGCAGTTTCCTCCCTGCAATACTTTGCTCTCAACCTCTGGCAACAAATGAGGACAAAGCGATCGACAGTGAAAGCGACCGTGAGCCAAACAGAGCAGTCAACAGCTGTGTAGTTGATCACCTCATTGATGCTCCTTATTGAGGTGAAGTGTAGAAATGAAAATGGGAAATAGTAGTAAAGCATGTAGTAGATTATCACATTGGAAATAATGACCAGGAGATCAACTGTCGTCATACCCACCAAATAAAGAGAGATCCCTTTGGACAGACCACAGCCTCCACGAATTAGAAGGACAATTGTCAGAAGGTTAGCTACAAAGAAAAGAGCAGAATCCTCAGATTAATAACACAACGTTGCTTGGAGCTTACAGCATGAAACCACTTTTTGGCCCAATGGGTTTACGCTGAGGTTCATACTGCACGTGTTTCCTCCCACTGACTTCATCTTACAATATTGAGATATTATTTCTTCCATCCACATGCATTTACTGAATTTCCCATCAGGCAAACTCACAAATGTGAAGAAATATTGCACAGATTGGAAGGAAGCAAATTTCTTTCTCAAACCAGAATCCCTTTACAGGAATGAATTGAGTGGGTGTTCCCCCCCCCCCCACAACTTTGCCTTATGTCTGTCTATAACTAAACAGAAGAGTGGGTGAGGGTGGGGTTTGGGAATGGGCTGCCTCCTTTGAACATTGACAAACTTTAAAAAATTGAAGCTCTTTCTCAGCTCAACTGACCACAATTGTACAGGATCCATTCTATTTTACAGAGATTGCACACACAAATCAGTATGGGGAGAAGGCTTTCCCAGCAGTATGATGTTAGGGGCTTTGAGACACTCTCCAGGGAGTCTTTGTGACAAATCAGTTCCAATTCCCTGATGGGTGTTCAGTGTCTGCGGCTTTCATGCCTCCAGCTCTTTGTAATCATTCATTTTAGTTTTAAACTGAGTTTTAATGATCACCCATGGCACTGAGCGTTTGTGCCTCCAGCTCTTTGTAAGCATTAGATTGAGATGTTTACAGTGGGCTGTAAGCTCCTGTACAACACTGTATGATGGAGGGAACATTGGCAAGGGTTTGGTGTGCTCACACCTACATCACTTTCACCACAGATAAGGTTCACCAGGCAGGAAGATGGCCACAGGATTCAGGAATCTTGCTGGATTCTCAAAACTGGAAGGTGTCATCGATTACAAGCATGTTGCTGTTCAGGTTTTCGTGAGACAACCCGGGGCATTTGTAAATATTAAAGGGGTTCACTCCCTAAGTGTCCAATTAGTCAGCAATTATTGACAAAAGCTTCTCCAGGTATGTGTGTCTATTCCAGGGAGGGGTCATGACCCATACAACCTTCAACACCTCTCGGTTCCACAGTGGACAATGTACCATAGTCTTTGGAGAGATAGATTCTGGGAGGGAATGGCTGTCTATTGCAGAGATGGCTCATGAACTCAGCAAAACAACACAAATCAGATGTTATATCGTATTGCAATAAGATTCTCGCAAACTCCAAGTCTATCTGGCAAAAGGATTAATATCCTGCTCAAAACCACAATGTCACCTCAAGCTATGACCAGTGACAGGACCATTGTGTATATGGCAAAGGTAAGGCAGATACTGAAAAGGATGCTGGGACACACACCATCAACAAGCCCTGGTTAGTAAACCCTCAAGTCAACATCCATCCCCAAGACCAGCCAAACGAACAACAGCAATAACTACACATCCATCCTCATGTGCATGTATTTAATGAAGGTTATCAGCAATACCATTCCTGTAAAGACATCATAAATTATTCCCCGTGTTCTCCCATACAGACTCAGTGTGATTTCTTACATTGTTCCTGCCTGCTGCACTGTATCCTTCCCCATGTGCTGCCAGTTGTCCTGGAGGCAGGCGGCTGACTCTAACATCCTTTTGTCTGGAATGGCCTTGAGGGTGGTCCTCTGTTTGGCTGAGTCTGTCTGGACCCTGACATGGTGAGGCTCTCCTTCACAGTGTCAGGGACCTCCTTCATCACCATGGCTCTCTGAAGCACTGGGGTCAGTGGCAGAGGGTAGAGGAGTAACTGTCCCCATCAGGAGTGCCCTGACAGGTACTTCCCGATGGTGACTGCTCCACCACATGTCCCACTCTGAGGCTCACTTGGCCCTCTGTACTTTCATAACTGAGAGACAATGACCTGGCAATGAGTTCAGATAATTCCATCCTCTTTTCTCTTGCTCCTTGAGTTCTGTGACAGTGCAATGGATCACAGTAACCTTAACTCGATCCCGGACTTTTACACACATCTTGAACCAAAACGACCCAAACCTCATCCTCACCTTCAAGCAAGCCCTAACCTTAACCCTCATCCTATGCCTAACCCTAACTGTAACCCCAACCAAACCTGAAACCTAACCTGAACACGAAACAGAATCCCACTTCCAAACCTAATCCTCACCACATTGCTAACCATTACCCTAACCATAGACCTCAAACATGCTTTACCCTTTCCTGAATTCGAACCAAAATCCTAAACATAACCAAACCACAAATGCAACGAAAGATTGAAGGGTTCCTAACTTTAACAGTGAAACCTAACACTAACGCTAATGGAAATATTCAACCAAACATTAAACCCACCCTAACCCTAACCCTGAGCCTAACCCTAACCCAAGCCATAATCCTAACACCTCCCCTAACCCGAACCCTAACTTGAGCACACAGTTTTAACCCTGATCCTAGCCATAACCCAAAACATTCCCTCACACTAATCCTATACCTAACACTAATCCTATACCTAACACTAATCTTAACACTAACCCAAACACGGACCCAAACCCTATTGCAAATCAGAATGCACACTTCACAGCACCTGATGAAGGTGTATTCCTGACCTGGATCGTCTCCTCCACTGTCCATTTGATGTTGTACAAGCACTTCTGAAGCTCAACCGATTGCACATCCAGTATCTGTCACACAACAGACAGCTCCAGAGGCTCATCACCATCAGACTGGGGCACAGCATCTAGCCAGCTTCCACCATTGCTGTCAGTGTCTGAGGGCTGCACGATCAGCTTTCACCCGAGATTGGGATGTGCTTGTGACCACCCCCCACCCCCCTACACCTCAGCAGATGTGCACAAACCCATCAAGATGTGATGCTTCCTCAGACACAAGCCCAAAGCCCCTGTATAGCTCCCTGTTCCCCCTCAGTGGGCAATACTGCTCACTGAGGAGTGGTTACAGAGATCATCTGTTAATCTGTTATTAAAAAGAAGAGATTAATGATGATTACATCTTCATCTGTGATCATTTAAGAGGACACATGCCCTCTCTGTGAAATCAATTGAACAGTGTTACAAACATCTCCATTTCAGAGGATGTGCCAACGTTCTCTCTCAGCCAATGGTGACAGTATCTCTGTTCTTCTGCCCTTCCTTCCCGGAGTAAGCTTGGTCCTTCTGAATCTTACCTTGTGTACTCCCATTCCTGCCCCTCAGCCTCCAGCCTCCCTGTGAGTCTCCAGGTGAGTGACCAACTGCAACATCTCCTCCTCCTCCATCAGAGTCAGTTTGGCCACACCTCCACTGGTCCTCGTTCTCTCACTCAGCCTCTTGCAGCACGTCAACCACATTGACCAGCTACACCCACATCTACTGTCTGCCTCTGCCAACATCTGCTCGATAACTGTGACACAGAGGAGGGCTCACTCCTCGACCTTAGGCCTGCCCTTGACGGGGTGGATTATATCTCCACCTTGGCAAAGGGGTTGGTGAAAGATGGCACTGTCACAGGAGACACCAGGGTTTAAGTTCACAGTCTAACCTGCTCCCTCAACAATAAAGGTTCGGAACTCTCAATGCTGCCTCCCCACAGCTGAAGGATATTTACACAATCCCACTTCCCCTCAGCTGCCTGCTCATCCCCACAGCCCTGTACAATGACGGCCAGAGCTGACTTGCTGTTCACGGCCTGACCCTTCTCCCAGTGGATACCTGTCCTCACCGTGTGCTTCACTGAGGAGGGCCCTGGCACCATGTGACTTGGGTGACCAGCACTTGGTCCCATTGTGAAGATCGTTCAGGTGTGTGAGCACGTGGACTGGGCACTATCCCATCGACCTGCCTGATCCCACTGACCAACATCAAATCCAGGCCCATGACCCAGCAACAGACCCAGACACATGGCGCTAAAAACCCAGTCAGAGAGAGCTTTGGGATCCAGAAATCTGAAAGTACCTGTTCCTCCCAGACAAGGACCATTTAGCACACGTCAGGTCACAGATTCCTCAAGTCCTCATGGAACTAAACTAAAATTCACAAATTACAGCATGAGCTGTTTCTTGTAGGAACACCTGAAACTGGATCCAGCATGAGGAGAGAAAGAGGGAGGGTTTATACACTGAGAGATATATCACGGGAAAGAACAGAGTGAAAGTGGGATTGAAAAGATAACACAACCTGCTTCAGCTTCTTACCAGGAACTCCGAAGATTGCGAGGAAATGGTAGTAAGTGAAAGCTATCTGTTCAATTGTTGATAATTCCATTTTCAGAGAGAGGATGATATCAATTGTTGTTGACAGATCTGAATCATCAGACATTCATCTGTTATATAAAGCAACTAAATCTCCCCTGTGATTTTGTGCAGTTGCAGAGAGAGTGAAATTAGTTTGCGGTCTTTGAACAAACAGTCACAGTTAATTTTAATAGATATTACACAATACAATCTTCACCTACACTGGAAGATTGAAGGAGAACAATTGGGCCAGGTCCATCTCAGGGCTCCTTGCTCGTTCTCTTAGTGCTCTCTACACGGATGCTCAACGCGTCCCTCCCACGCCTGGCCTTTCTCATTCTTTTCCCCCAACCAAAGCTGAAAGACTCACAATATTTCTGTCATGTCTTCCCTTTGGTGCAGACACAAAGCCAGACAGTTTGGTGTGGTTTCCAGCCGTCATCAATCAAGGGAGCGGACATGTTGCTGTGCAGCACCGCACTACATCGATCTTACACCCGCACCATGTGACAACAGTGTCCAGTTTGTATGAATGGTGTCATCCAAAGAGGCGTAAAGCAAATGGCAGGTTATTGGTATCATTGACAGTCACACATCACAACACACCTGATGCATACAGACATTTCCTTGGCAAGTCTTCTGAATCTAGATTTCTTCTCTCTTTCGAGAGCCTACTTTGCTTGATCTTGCATTTTCTGTTTCCGAATCTGCATTAACTGGGTCCTTTGGTTAACCACAACAGTCTTTGTTTTTGGCAGAATCCATGTGAGGCATCATGGATCAATTTCAAAGCTAAGAGCCTCTAATCTACCTGAGACTAAACTAAAGCTCCACATTTTTAGTCCTTAATATAATCCACAATACAGTCACCTCTGACAATGTGTGTCTTTATAAATAAACAGATGGATAAACATTGCTTTATACACAGCAAACTTTGGATTAGCCGGCATCATGTGAACTGGCACTTTCAATAAACCAGCAACAAGTATATCCCTGAAATATCATCGCAATCTCTGCAAAGCCTGAAGGTGAGAGTGAAAAGGATCTCTGTTGGTAAATTTTATTTAAGGCAACATTACATTATTACTGAAGTGATTTTTGCAGCAAATAAAGGATAACAGTGATGTGCATATCCTCATATTGCGTTTCTATTACTGAGTGTGTTTTTACATTGGTTGTGTGAACCTCTTGATCGACAAGATTGTTTGATCAACTAATCCACTCCTGGTCCTCCAGGTGCTGGGTAGTCAAACGTTTGCTGTACTCGTCTAGAATACAAGGTGACGATGCTGTCACTTTAACAGTTTATTTTCTCCTCTTGTTCTTTGCAGAGAAGTTGGAAGGCCAAGGTACGGAGCTGTCTCACAGAAAGTAAACAATTTGCGAGGCTTTAGGGTTAGTTTTAAGGTTGGAACAATGGAAGCAGCCTGGGTGTGGCCAGCTCGCACACACCAGGCTTTCTCCTTTTTTTCACTGATTTGGTTCAGTTTTAATCAGAAGCCTTTGGGGTCTCAAAAGAGTTGGGAGTACATTGAATATCTCCTAGATGCTACTTTCTTTGAATTTTCTCTTGATATTTTTCCTCCTGGATGGGAGAACTGCATGTGAGAGTCTGTGTCTGAATTTGCCTTTTTGCCAAGGGCTGTGTTTATGGGATGTTACTATACTGGAACAGTTAAAAAAGGAACTTACTGTATTGATTATTTGATTAAGTTTTCCAACAGTTGAAGTATTCTCAATTCCTCTTTCTTTTGGTTGTATTTTTACTCTAATTTTTAAATCAATTTTGTTTTGCTTAATATCGAGTAGTTTGATCAGTCACATTGCACCTGGAACACATGTACCTTTAAAATAAGAAAAGGTTAGGGTCTAGGCTACCTTCTTAAAATAATTTGAAGCGGTCTGGTCTCGTACATAATCTTGTCAAGACTGAAATCTATAATTCAAGGTTGGGTTTAGGATTGTTGGACCCAAAGGCAACGAGAGGTAATTGTTGGTGCCTTTTATTTTGGGTATTGAATTCATTTGGTTTAAGCAGGGTGTGGCTTGTGTCGTAATGGATCATTCTGTTATGAAGAGTTTTCTGGGGCTGGAAGAAAGGGGTTTAAATAAAAGCGATCAAGGCACAGCTTTTGGAATTGGTAAAGAGGCTGGAGTTGGGGTTGCCTGGGTCTGCAAGGAAAGGGGAGGTAGTTGTGGCAATTGCACAACATTTAAAATCGTCAAAACTACCATCAGAATCTTTGGAAACGGCTAAAATTCAATTGTTAATGAATCAGTTTGAATCAGAGGCAAAAGAAAAGGAAAGGATACCTTGGCAGAAGATAAAGTCAGAGAAAAAGTGACTGACTGCGTGGAGTTTGCACATTCTCCCCGTGTCTGCGTGGGTTTCCTCCGAGTGCTCCGGTTTCCTCCCACAATCCAAAAATGTGAATTGGCCCATGCTAAATTGCCCATAGTGTTAGGTGAAGGGGTAAATGTAGGAGAATGGGTCTGGGTGGGTTGCGCTTCAGCGGGACTTGTTGGGCTGAAGGGCCTGTTTCCACACTGTAACTAATCTAATCTAAACTAAAAAGAAGTGAAACAGTTTGAATTACGATTAAAAGCAAAGGAAAAAGAAAAGGAGAGGAAGACTCCAGCAGAAGAAAGAGAGAAAGAGAGAGAGAGCTTAATCTTCAGAACTTGGTAATTAGAGAAGAAAGTCGACAAAAAAGGGCAGAGGTGAAGACAGAAGGTACAATTAGTGACTAAGATCATGATGACAAGCAAACTCATTGTAGACAAAGGTCTGGTGGGGATCTTTTTAAATATGCCTAAGCATTACCTAAATTCAACAAGAAAGATGCAGAAGGCTTCTTCATTTCATTTCAGGAAGTGGCTAAAAAATGAAGTGACCAGTGACCATGTGGGTATTGTCAATTCAAACAAAGATGGTAGGTAGAGCTGGTGAGTTATTTGCAAAACTATCAGAGGAAGTCCCTGGGGAGTATGAGGGGGTGAAGAAAGCGATCTGAAGTACTCGTACCAGAAGCCGACAGACAATGTTTCAGGAATCTAAAGAGGCACCCTGGTCCAACATACATTGAGTTTGAAATGATCACACAAAGTAATTTGATAGGTAGATAAGGCATTGAAAATACATCAAACATCTTACACTCTTAGAAAGACGATTATTTTGGAGAAGTTCAAATCTCACTTCCTGAAGCAATGAGAACTCATGTGGAAGAGCTGATTATCAGTGGAAATGGCTCATGATCATGAATTGGTTCATAAATCAAAGTGTAGCATCCAACATCAATTTCAATCTGTGAGTGACAGAAATTGGGGAAAAGAGAGAGTAAAGATAGTTTATCACAAGGTAAACAGGAAACCCATGAGGCAGAAAGGGAGGTGAGAAAAAGCTCAGGTTTTTTCACTGCCATAAGATGGGCCACATGAAGTCACAGCGTTGATGGTTTAGAAAAATCACTGGGAAGACAGATATAGGAAAACAGGAGAAGCCAATGAGTTTTGTTGAAGTGATTAAGGAAGCACAGTGGAAGGTGAAAAGCTGCAGCAGAATGTACAGGGGCTGGTCAGGGGCTGGTTCAGAAGTAAATACCAGATCTTCTTAAAACACTTACTTCTGAGAGTAAGGTTTACTCATGTGCTCAGGATGAGCAGGGAAAAACATTACAATATTAAGAGATGCAGGAGATAGAGACAAGAGATACATACTGATGTTGAGAGATGCGGAGATGTGTAATTCAGAAGGACTGTTGATAGAAAAAGTGGTAATATGTGGAATTCATGGTGAGACAAGAAGCATTCCATTATGTAAAGTGAGTTGGAGTATGCCAAAAACAGAGAAGTGGTAGTAGGAGTAATGGAGAAATTCCAGGCTCAGGAATACAATTTATCCTTGGAAATGACATAGCAGGTTCACAGGTAGGAGTGCTGTCTACTGTGGTGGAAAAGCCAGTGGAAAATCAGACAACTGATGTTTGACAGGAAGTACATCCTGACTGTGTGGTAACAAGTTCACAAAGCCACGGGTTGAAGCAAGAGGAAAAAAATCAAAGAATAAAGATCAGGGAGTTGAAATACAATTATCCGAGACCATGACTGATTGAATGGTTGAGAAAAGAAACAAGCGCAGGTGGAGTAGAAAATGGATATTTTTATTTCAGGGAAATTAGCTGACTTACAACAGAAAGATGAGAAACTGAAGCAGTTGTATTAAAAAGCATACACAGAAGAAGAATCTGAGTTTATTTCAGAATGTTGTTAACTTAAACATAACACCTTGATAAGGAAATGGAGACCATCACATATTCAGGCGGATGAGTTGACTCGACAGGCTTTGAAAGTAGTACAATATATGATGAAACAGGAAACAGACAAGAAATCACAAATTCACAATTTTACTTGTGGAGATAAAGTGCTAGTGTTACTTCCAGTGATTGTTGATCCATTAAAAGCAAGGTTTAGTGGATTTATCTAATCAAAGGGTGATTTCGTGAGGTAAATTATTTGATAAAAATACCAGACATAAAGAAATCTCGCAGGATGTGTCATGTCAATATGCTCAGAAGGTGTTTTGATAAGCAAGGAAAACAAAAGAAGAATATATTACTGGTTACAACACATCATGAAGAATCAAGTTCAGAGGATTTTGTATTGGACGTTCTTCCAATTAAATTGGACAATGAGGAAGTTCTCAAAACTTGGAATAAATTACTGAGTTATCTTCCAGAGGAAAAATGAACTTAAAGAGTAATTGTTATTGCAGGGAGAGATGTGTGGGAATAAGCTGGAAAGTAATAATCTAACTACACATGATATAGTTGAAGGAAATGTTGTTCCAATTAAACAATACCCTTATAGACTTAATCCACTAAAATTGGCACAGGTTCAAAAGAGATTGAATGCATGTTCAAAGACAACATAATCAAAGCGAGTTGCAATGAATGGAGTTCACCCATAGTAATGGTGCCAAAACCACATAGAACTCAATGATTATCTGTGGTCTATTGCAAAGTCAATGCAGTTACAAAATCTGATTCATATCCTATTCCACATTTAGAAGACTGCACTGAGAAGGTGGGACAAGCAACTTACATTTCTAAGTTGGACTTACTCAGAGGATACTGGCAGGTACCTTAATCTGATAAACTTAAGACAATTTCAGCTTTCTGATCACACTTTTCAATTCAGTACTAATTTAAAGTCATGCCATTTATTATGAAAATGTACCAGTCACATTTCAAAGTCTATTCAGGATTATCTTATTGTGTGGTATACATTGAAAACCTAATGACTTTTAGTCAGACATGAGAGGAACATTTGCAGAATTTATTGGAATTGCTCAATTGACTTCAGGAGGCAGGCTTGGTGATAAACCTGGCAAAGATTCAGTTCACAAAAGCCCAAGTCATGTTCCTGGACCATGTTTTTGGAAATGGACAGATGACCACAGGGAATGTGAAAACAAAGGTTATTGAGGATGTTCCCATACCTTTGACAAAGAGGGCAATACTATGATTCCTGGAATTGAGTGGGTTTTATCTGAAGTTCATAATGGATTTTGTTCAACAGGTTTACTTGGAAGTAATGGTTTTCAGAGTGCTGCTCCTTCTAGTTACCTGTGAAAGGAGCAGCACTCTGAAAGCTAGTGCTTCCAACTAAACCTGTTGGACTATAACCTGGTGATGTGTGATTTTTAACTTTGTCCACCCCAAAGCACTGGCACCTCCACATCAGCACTGGACTTTAACAGTGTGGTTGCTGCACTGACTGACTTCCTGAAGTGCAGAAAATGTCAGTGGACAGTAAACTGTCAGAAGACATTTGACAGCCTGAAAGTTGCATTAACCACTGCCCGGTGTTAGCCACAATTAATTACGCAAAGCCATTCAAGATGTCTATCAATGCAAGTGATGTGGGTGTTATACTCTTACAAGAAGACAGCAGGAACATAAAAAGATCTAACAGGTATTGTTCCAGAAAATTGAATCCTCATCAACAGAAATATTCCACAATTGAGAATGAAGCCTTGAATTTGGTGTTAGTGTTACAACATTTCAACATTTATATCGTCCGTAATGTGTCTAAGACAATTGGATGTACTGATCTGAGAAAGTGGCTAAACAAATTAAATGGCAAGTGACCGTGTGGGTATTGTTGATCCAAATGAAGTTGGTAGTGAGGTCATAGAGCTAGTGAGGTCATAGAGTCATAAAGATGCACAGCGTGGAAACAAACTCTTTGGTCTAACTCGTTCATGCTGACCAGATATTCTAAATTAACTTTTGCCAGCATTTGGCAAGGTTCCCCATGGTAGGCTTATGCGGAAAGTCAGGAGGCATGGGATAGTGGGAAATTTGGCCAGTTGGATAGAGAACTGGCTAACCGGTCGAAGTCAGAGAGTGGTGGTAGATGGTAAATATTCAGCCTGGAGCCCAGTTACAAGTGGAGTTCCGCAGGGATCAGTTCTGGGTCCTCTGCTGTTTGTAATTTTTATTAATGACTTGGAAGAGGGAGTCGAAGGGTGGGTCAGTAAATTTGCAGACGATACGAAGATTGGTGGAGTTGTGAATAGTGAGGAGGGCTGTTGTTGGCTGCAAAGGGACTTAGATATGATGCAGAGCTGGGCTGAGGAGTGGCAGATGGAGTTCAACCCTGTCAAGTGTGAGGTTGTCCATTTTGGAAGGACAAATAAGAATGCGGAATACAGGGTTAACGGTAGGGTTCTTAATAAGATGGAGGAGCAGAGGGATCTTGGGGTATATGTTCATAGCTCTTTGAAAGTTCCCACTCAGGTGGATAGAGCTTGTAAGAAGGCCTATGGTGAATTAGTGTTCATTAGCAGAGGGTTTGAATTCAAGAGTCGTGAGGTGATTTTGCAGCTGTACAGGACCTTGGTAAGGCCACATTTGGAGTACTGTGTGCAGTTCTGGTCGCCTCACTTTAGGAAAGATGTGGAAGCTTTGGAGAGGGTGCAGAGGAGATTTACCAGGATGTTGCCTGGAATGGAGAATAGGTCATACGAGGATAGGTTGAGAGTGCTAGGCCTTTTCTCATTGGAAAGGCGAAGGATGAGGGGTGACTTGATAGAGGTGTATAAGATGATCAGGGGAATAGATAGAGTAGACAGTCAGAGACTTTTTCCCCGGGTACAACAGAGTGTTACAAGGGGACATAAATTTAAGGTGAAGGGTGGAAGGTATAGGGGGGATGTCAGGGGTAGGTTCTTTACCCAGAGAGTGGTGGGGGCATGGAATGCGCTGCCTGTGGGAGTGGCAGAATCAGAATCATTCGTGACCTTTAAGCGGCACTTGGATAGGTACATGGATGGGTGCTTAAGCTAGGACAAATGCTCGGCACAACATTGTGGGCCGAAGGGCCTGTTCTGTGCTGTATTATTCTATGTTCTATGTTCTATGTCCATCTGAAATCTTCTTAGTCGTGTACCAGTCTAGATCCTTTTAAATGTTGTAATTGTATCTGCCTCCATCACTTCCTCTGGCAGCTCTTTCTCGATATTTAACACGTTAAAAAGTTCTTCCTCAGCTCCCTTTTAAAACTTTCTCCCCTCACCTACGCCCTCCAGTTTTGGACTCCCTAGCTGAGGACCTGGATTTTCATTCTATCCATCCTCCTCAATGATATTATAAACCTCTATAAGGTCAGCCCTCAGCATCCCATGCTCCAGAGAAAATAGCTTCAGTCAATTCAGCCTCTCACTATAGCTCAAATCCTCTCACCCTAGCAATGTCTTTGAACAAATTTTCTGAACCCTTTCAAGTTTAACACTATCTTTCCCATAGCGGGGAGACCAGAATTGAATGTGATATCCCAAACATGGCCAAACCAATGTCCTGCACAGCTGCAAGATGACATCCCAACTCTTACACTCAACGCACTGACCAATAAAGGTAAGCATCCCATTTGCGTTCTTCACTACCCTGTCTGCTGTGACTACTTTCAAGGAACTATGAACCTGCATCCCTCGGTCTCATTGTTCAGCAACACAACCCAAGAGATTTCCATTAAATGCATGAGTCCTGCCCTGACTCCCTGATTTGCTCTACCAAAATGCACCAACTCACATTTATCTAATCTAAACTCCATCTGCCACCTTTCAACCAACTGGCTCAACTGATCAAGGTCTTGTTTTACTCTGAGATAACCTTCTTCTCTGTCCAGTCCACCAACAATTTTGGTGTCATCTGCAAGTTAACTAGCCATTCCTCCAATGTGCACATCCAAATCTTTTATATAAATGATAAGAATGGTGGACCCAGCACCGATCCTTGTGGAACACCACTGGTCACATGGTTCTCGGCTGAAAAACAACTTTCCACCACTACCCACTGTCTCCTACCTTCGAGCTAATTTTATACCTAAATGGCTAGCTCTCCCTGTACTCCATGTGATCTAACCTTGCTAAACAGCTGACGATGCAAAATCTTGTTGACCCTACTGAACTCCATATAGATCACATCCGTCACACTGCCTTTATCAGTCCTCTTCCTCACTTCTTCAGAAATCTCAATCAAGTTAGTGAGGCACAACCTCCTCAGCACAAAGCCATGTTGACTATCCATAACCAGTCCTTGCCTTTCCAAATACATGGAAATCCTGTCCTTCAGAATCCCCTCCAACAACTTATCCACCACCGATGTCAGGCTCACCAGTCTATAGTTCCCTGGATTTTTCTTACCACCTTTCTTAACAGTGGCCTCATGTTAGCTAATGTCAAGTATTCTGGCACCTCACCTGTGGCTATCAATGATATAAATATCTCAGCAAGGGGTCCAGCAATCACTTCACTAGCTTCTCAAAGTGCTCTATGATACACCTGATCAGGCCCCCCGTAATTTATCCACCTTTATGCCTATCAAGACGTCCAGCACCTCATCCACTCTAATACGGATGTTTTTCAAGATTTCGCTGTTTATTTCTGCAAGTTCATGCTTTCCATTTTCTTCTCCATAGTAAACACTGATGCAAAATACTCATTTATTATCTGACCCATCTCCTGCAGTTCCACACGTGGGCAGTTTTGCTGATCTTTAAGGGGTCCTATTCTCTCCTTACTTGCTCTTCTGTCTTAATGTATTTGTAGAATCTGGTTGGATTCTTCTTAACACGACTTGCCAAAGCTATCTCATGTCTCCTTTTTGCCCTCCTGATTTCCCTCTTATGTACACTCCAGGTGGCTTAATACTCTTCAAGGGATTCACTTGATCCCTGCTGTCTATACCTGATAATTGCTTACATTTTTTTTTGATCAAAACCTCAATTTGTCTCATCATTCAGCATTTCCTACACCTACCTGCCCTTCACCCGAACAGGAACATATTTTCTCTGGATTCTAGTTATCTCATTTTTAAAGATTTCCCATTTTCCAACTATCTCTTATCCTGTGAATATCCAACCCCAATTAACATCTGAAAGTTCTTGCCTAACACTGTCAAAACTGGCCTTCCTCCAATTCAGAAATTTAACTTTTGGATCCGGTCTATCGTTTTCCATCACTGTTTGAAAGCGCTACTCCACTGTCACCTCATCACCTGCCCTGCTTTATTTCCCAACAGGAGGTCACATTTTGCTCCTTCTCTAGTAGGTACATATACATACTGAATCAGAAAAGTTTCTTATACACATTTAAAAGAATTCCTCTCCATCCAAGTCCTTAACATGCCGGCAGTCCAGCCTATGGTTGGAAAGTTAAAATCCCCTACCATTACCATCCTATTATTCCTACAGATAACTGAGGTCTCCTTACAAGACTGTTTCTCAATTTCCTGCTGACTATTGAGGAGTCTATAGTACAATCCCAATAATGTGATCATCCCTTTCTTATTTTTCAGTTCCACCCACATAACTTCTTTGAATGTACTCCCAGGAATATCCTCCCTTCATACAGCTGTAATGTTCTCCCAAATGAAAATCACCACTCGCCCTCCTCTCTTTACCGCCTTTCTATTCTTCCTACAGCATCTGTACCCTGGAACTTTAACCTACCAATCTTGTCCTTCCGTAAACCACATCTCTGTATTCACTTTGATATTGCAGTTCCATGTTCCCACCTAGGCCCTGGGTTCATCTGCCTTCCCTATCAGGCCTCTTGCATTAAAATAAATGCAGTTTAGTTTATCAGTCCTACATCATTTTCTGCTTTGTTCCTGCCTGCCCTGACTGTTTGACTTGCTTCTTTTCCCAACTGCACCAATCTCAGACTGATCTCCTTTCTCACTATCACCTTGAGTACCACCCTACCCCTTACTAGTTTAAATCCTGCTGAGCAGCTTGAGCAAATCTCCCTGCTAGTATATTAGTCCCCTTCCAATTTAGATGCATTCCATCCTTTTTGTATAGGTCACTCTTACTTCAGAAGCGATTCCAATGATCCGGAAATGTGAACCCTTCTGCCCTGCTCCAGCTCCTCAGACACACATTCATCTGCTCTATCCGCCTATTCCTACCCTCACTAGCTCATGAGACTGGGAGTAATACAGATATTACTACCCTCAAGGACCTACCTTTTAATTACTGCCCAACTTTGTATATTGTATCCTCAGAATCTTGTCCTTTTCTCTTCCTATGTCGTTAGTTCCAGTGTGTACAACAACCTTCTGCTGGTCCCCCTCTCCTTTGGGAATATTCTGCATCATCTCCTGGATATCCTTGATTCTGGCACCAGGGGAGTAACACAGCATTCTAATGACTCGCTGTCAGCTGCAGAAACATCTCTCTGTCTGTGATTCTGATTGGTGAGTCCCCTATCACAATTGATCACTTGGAACCCGATGTAGCCCTTGGTAAATTAGAGCCAATCTCAGTACCAGAAACCTGGCTGTCAGTGCTACATTCCCCAGAGGCCCTCACCCCAGACATTTTCCAAAACAGCAGACTTGTTTGAGATGGGGACAGCCACAGGTGACCCCTACACTACTTGCCTCCCCCTCCTCCCTTTCCTGGCAGTAACCCATCTCCCTAACTGGACCTGCAGTTTTCCTACCTTCCTCCAACTGCCAGCCATCACATCTCCAGCTCCTGCAAATTCCTCATTGCCTCGAACTGCTGTTCCAACTGATCCATGCAATCCAAAAGGATTTCACAACAAAACATACCTCCTATAGATATAATAATTAGTAAAATGGAAACTCTCCCGAATCTCCCACATCCGACAGGAAAAGCACATCACTCCACTAAAGGCCACCTTTGCAGCTTAACAATCTACATTCCCAGAAAATAAGACAGACTGACTGCTCTAAAACACCGCTCCAGGCTAACATGGTACATATGTTGTATTTTTTAAAGTTTGATCAAGAGACAGATCTCAATAAAACCTAAGATAAAAAAGAAAATCAATTCACTATTGTGATTTAAAAAAACAAACAGTAAGGTCACACTTTAAAACCAGATACTGATCTGCTTCCCAGCTGTGAGCAACCCCACACTGGGTTCTCCAAAGGTCAGCTGTGAATTTCACTGTTTGCTTGTTTTTCGTAGAAGGAACTCCAATGTACAGAGAAACATGTTGCAAAACAGCAGAAGCAGTCAGCCGTGCGGGGTCACTGTTGGGTCAAACAGCCTTGTGGGGTCACTGCTGGGTCACATGGCTGTGAGAGGTCACTGCTGGGTCAAACAGCCTTGTGGGGTCCCTGCTGTGTCACATGGCTGTGCGGGGTCACTGTTGGGTCACATAGCCTTGTGGGGTCACTGCTGGGTCACATGGCTGTGCGGGGTCACTGCTGAGTCACACAGCCTTGTGGGGTCACTGCTGGGTCACATGGCTGTGTGGGGTCACTGCTGGGTCAAACAGCCTTGTGGGATCTCTGCTGGGTCACACGGCTGTGCGGGGTCACTGCTGGGACACATAGCCTTGCAGGGTTATGGTTGGGTCACATGGCCAAATAGGGTCACTGCTGGGTCACATGGACTTGCGGGGTCACTACTGGGTCATACATGGCTGTGCAGGGTTACGTCTGGGTCAAATGTCCATGCAGGTCAGTACTGACTCACACCGGGCTGTGCGGGGTTATGTCTGGGTTACATGTCCATTCAGGGTCACTGTTGGGTCACACCAGGCTGTATGGGGTCACTGCTGTGTCACTAATCCATGCGTGGTCTCTGCTGTGTCACGCCGGGGTATACAGGATAACTTCTGGCTAACATATCCATGCAGGGTCACTGCTGGGTTACACTGAGCTGTGCAGGGTTACGTCTGGGTCACATGGCCATGTGTGGTCTCTGCTGGGCCACACAGCTGTATGGGCTCACTGCTGGGTGACACAGCCGTGCTGGGTCACTGACCCTGGACACTGACCCAGCAGTGACCCTGCACGACCCTGTTGTAAACTTAGAAATTGTCAGACCACTCGTATGTTGTAAAATAACACTCTTTTGTTGTTGTTAAGCCAGCGAGACATCAATAGACAGAAAATCTAGGTTATCAATCAGATACGACCCAGAATATGCTAATAAATGATCTCTGAAAGATAGTTAAATGACAGCATCATTTTGCAGTCAATAGTTCAGTGCTGGAAAAGCACAGCGGGTCAGGCAGCATCCAAGAAGCAGGAGAATTGACTTTTCAGGCATAAGCCATTCATTCCTGATGAAGGGCTTATGCCCGAAATGTCGATTCTCCTGCTCCTCGGATGCTGCCTGACCTGATGTGCTTTTCCAACACCACACTCTCGACTAATCTCCAGCATCTGCAGTCCTCACTTTCTCCTAACATAATTTTATACTCTTAGTATGCTCTATTATTTTTTTCTGATTCATACCATATCATGTTTCGTTAATAATTGGGTTCTCATCAAATAATTAATACGTTTAGTATTGTTAACCAAAGCCGTTAACGTTTCCATTATTTGTGTAAATGTATGGGTTTGAGATAAGAAACAAAGCTGTAAATTCAATTAGGGTTCTTTGTTAAACAAATTAACTATTCATCAAATTATAGAGTCATAGAGATGTACAGCACAGAAACAGACCCTTTGGTCCTACCCATCCATGCGGACCCAGATATCCCAACCCAATCTAGTCCCACCTGCCAGCACCTGGCCCATATTCCTCCAAACCCTTTCTATTCATATACCCATCCAAACGCTTTTTAAATATTGCAATTGTACCAGCCTCCACCACTTCCTCTGGCAGCTCATTCCATAGACGTACCACCCTCTGTGTGAAAAAGTTGCCCCGTAGGTCTCTTTTATATCTTTCCCCCTCACCCTAAACTATGCCCTCTAGTTCTGGATTCCCCCACCCCAGGGAAAAGACTTTGTCTATTTACCCTATCCATGCCCCTCATAATTTGGTAAACCACTGTAAGGACACCCCTCAGCCTCCGACACTCCAAGGAAAACAAATCCAGCCTGTTCAGCCTCTCCCTATAGCTCAAATCCTCCAACCCTGGCAACATCCTTGTAAATCTTTTCTGAACCCTTTCAAGTTTCACAACATCTTTCCAATAGGAAGGAGACCAGAATTGCATGCAATATTCCAACAGTGGCCTAACCAATGTCCTGTACAGCCGCAACATGACCTCCCAAGTCCTGTATTCAATGCTCTGACAAATAAAGGAAAGCATACCAAACGACTTCCTCATTATCCTAGCTACCTGTGACTCCACTTTCAAGGAGTTATGAACCTGCTCTCCAAGGTATCTTTGTTCAGCAACACTCCCTAGTACTTTACCATTAAGTGTATAAGTCCTGCTAAGATTTGTTTTTCCAAAATACAACACCTCGCATTTATCTGAATTAAACTCCATCTGCCACTTCTCAGCCCATTGGCCCATCTGAACAAGATCCTGTTGTAATCTGAGGTAACCTTCTTTGCTGTCCACTACTCCTCCAATTTGTCATCTGTAAACTTACTAACTATACCTCTTATGTTCACATCCAAATAATTTATATAAATGACGAAAAGTAGTGGACCCAGCACTGATCCTTGTAGCACTCCACTGGTCACAGGCCCCTCCAGTCTGAAAAACAACCCTCCACCACTACCCTTTGTCTTCTACCTTTGAGCCAGTTCTGTATCCAAATGGCTTGTTCTCCCTGTATTGCATGAGATCTAACCTTGGCAACCAGTCTCCCATGGGGAGAAAGTGAGGTCTGCAGATGCTGGAGATGTTTAAAGCCTTACTGAAGTCCATATTGATCACATCTACCGTTCTGCCCTCATCAATCCTCTTTGTTACTTCTTCAAAAAACTCAATCAAGTCTGTGAGACATGATTTTCCACTCACAAAGCCATGTTGACAATCCCTAATCAGTCCTTGTCTTTTCAAATACATGTCCATACTGGCTTGTCCTTACCATCTTTCTTAAACAGTGGCACCACATTAGCCAACTTTGAGTCTTCTGGCACCTCACCTGTGACTATCGATGATACAAATATCTCAGCAAGAGGCCCAGCAATCATTTCCCTAGCTTCCCACAGTTCTAAGGTATACCTGATCAGGTCCTGGGGATTTATCCACCTTTATGAGTTTCAATACATCCAGCACTTCCTCCTCTGAAATATGGACATTTTTCAAGATGTCACAATCTATTTCCCGACATTCTAAATCTTCCGTATCCTTTTCCACAGTAAATATTGATGCAAAAACTCATTTAGTATCTCTCCCATTTTCTGCGGCTCCACACAAAAACCACCTTGCTGATATTTGAGGGGCTCTATTCTCTCCCTAGTTACCCTTTTGTCCTTAATGTATTTGTAAAAACCCTTTGGATTCTCCTTGATTCTATTAACCAAAGCTATCTCATGTCCCCTTTTTGCCCTCCTGATTTCCCTCTTAAGTATACTCCTACTTCCTTTATACTCTTCTAAGGATTCACTCGATCCATCCTGTCTATACCTGACATATGCTTCCTTCTTTTTCTTAAACAAACCTCAATTTCTTTCATCATCCAGCATTCCCTATACCTACCAGCGTTTCCTTTCACCCTAACAGGAATATACTTTCTCTGGATTCTTGTTATCTCATTTCTGAAGACTTCCCATTTTCTAGCCATCCCTTTACCTGCGAACATCTGCCCCCTATCAGCTTTTGAAAGTGCTTGCCTAATACTGTCAAAATTGGCCTTTCTCCAATTTAGAACTTCAATTTTTAGATCTGGTCCATCTTTTTTCCATCACTATTTTAAATCTAATGGAATCATGGTCTCTGGCCCCAAAGTGCTCCCTCACTGACACCTCAGTCACCTGCCCTGCCTTATTTCCCAAGAGTAGGTCAAGTTTTGCACCTTCTCTAGTAGGTCCATCCACATACTGAATCAGAAAATGTTCTTGTACAGACTTAATAAATTCCTCTCCATCTAAACCGTTAACACTTATGGCAGTCCCCATGTTCAAGTCTACATACGTCAGACGCTAGGGAACTATTTGGTGCCGGTCATTGCTTCATCGTCTTTTAGCAACTTGTCATGGCATGTGTTTGGGAAACTAAACAACTGATAATCTTTGCCAGGATACATTCATTCTCATGGTCACCAAACATAAACATTTTTAAAAGTCATTTTATTAATACAAAATGGATTCTCATGGTCACCTAACTAGCCTTTTATAAAAATATTATTTTTAAATATATTCTTGTAACTGCAGAGGTTCGTTTTAGTTTTACTTCTTTCATACTTTATCAATGTGACCCAGCAGTGACCTCGCACGGCCATGTGACCTTGCAGTGACCCTGCACAGCCATGTGAGCTAGCTGTGATCCTGTATGGCCATGTGACCCAGCAGTGACCCCATACAGCCGTGTGACCCAGGAGTGACCCTGCACGGCCATGTGACCTAGCAGTGACCCTGCACGACCGTGTGACTCAGCAATGCCCCGCATGGCCGCGTGATGCAGCAGTGACCTCACATGGCCGTGTGACCCAGCAGTGACCCTGCATGACCGTGTGATCCAGCAATGCCCCACATGGCCGTGTGACCCAGCAGTGACCCCGCACGGCCATGTGACCCAGCAGTGACCCCACATGACCGTGTGACCCAGCAATGCCCCGCACGCTGTGTTACCCAGCAGTGACCCCGCACAGCCATGCAACCCAGTAGTGACCCTGCACGGCTGTGTGACCTAGCAGTGATCCCACACATCCATGTGACCCAGCAGTGATCCCACACATCCATGTGATCCAGCAGTCTCCCCGAGTGGCTGTGTGACTCAGCAGTTTCCTCTCACAGCCCTCTGACTCAGTTGTCTCATCATACGGCCCTATGACACAATGTTGAAGATGAATGTGGAAGCTCTTAATCCTCTCTCTGTTACACTGAAAAATTGAGGTTCTATGCCTTCTGCTAGAATTGTATGTAGATCAATCTATTTAACTGAATTAGCCTTTGTCAAGGGTGCATTTATGGGATGTTGCTAAATTGGACCAGTTAATTAGCAGTTAATATATCTATTATTTTGTTAAACATTTTGGTGAATACAGTTAGGCCAATTCCTTTATTTTTATGTTGTTTGCATTTTAACTGAAGTGCAAAAATAAAGGGTGGCTTGCTTAAAGTCAAATAGTTTGACCTAATTGAATTGCAGGGAGAAAGTGAGGACTGCAGATGTTGGAGATCAGAGCTGAAAGACATGTTGCTGGAATAGCACAGCAGGTCAGGCAGCATCCAAGGAGCAGGAGAATCGACGTTTCAGGCATAAGCCCTTCTTCAGGAATTCCTAAAGAAGGGCTTATGCCCGAAACGTTGATTCCAATTGAATTGCATCTGGAACAAAATGCCTTAAGTTACCTTTAAGGTAAGATAAAGTTAGGGTCTCAACTATCTTCTTAATATGTTTTGAGGGGGTTTGATTTAGTCCATTACACAAGAGAGGCAGCATCCAAGGAGCAGGAGAATCGACGTTTCGGGCATGAGCCCTTCGTCATAAATGAGAAAAGTGTGCCAAGCAGTCTAAGATAAAAGGTAGGGAGGAGGGACTTGGGGGAGGGGCGATGGACAGCCATGTGACCCAGCAGTGACCCCATACAGCCGTGTGACCCAGAAGTGACCCTGCATGGCCATGTGACCCACGGTCATATGGCCTATCGCATTTCCAACGCCCCTCCAGGATGACAGAGACTGGGGTATGGGACCTTTAGGAAGAACAGGAAGCTAGGAAACAGCATGGGTGGGGGTGTGGAGTGTGGTCTGTTAACTAACAATGGAATTAACACAGTAGAGAGAAATGGACTCAGTTTCAAAAACCAGAAATAAAAGCAGTTTGGGTTGAGATAAGAAAAGGCAAAGGACGCAAGACAGTTGTGGGAGTGGTGCATAGGCCCTTAAAAGAGCCATATATTACGATGGACTATAAAAGGAAAAACAACAGGAACTTGTCAGAAAGGTACAATGATAGTAATACAAGGTTTTTGTCTACAGATAGACCGGAAAATCCAAAGGGCAAAAGTTGACTCGGAGAGATGTCCACACAATGTTTTCATGATCATTTCTTTGAACGGCTTGTTCTGGAACCAACCAGCAAGCTGGCATTACAAAAATGAGACCGGATTAATTAAAGACTTCACAGCAGAGGTGTACCTAGGTCACAGCTCTCATCATGTGACTGAAAACTGAGGGAAAAAGGATTGAATTCAAGACAAGTATTTTGAAACATAGTTAAGAGCATATGAAAGGAAGGCCAGTTAAAGTAAAAGAGCATGCACCATAAACTAAAATTGATGTTGGACAGCGATAACTGAAATATGAGGAGATTTTTGCAACAGAAAAATTAAGTGTTGCGTATCTTTGATCTGCATGAAACAATGTGACTATTTAAAGCAGTGAGGGTAGGTGACACCAAAAGTCTTTCGAGTTAGAGAAATACTGCCTGACAACAATCCTCTGATTGGATAATTGGAAGTGTGTTATAAAGCTGTTCCAGAGTGCAGGGCAGCAAATGGAGTGAGAAACGTTCAGACAGAAAGTAACCATCTCAGTTTCTCTTTCTCTCCCTCTCTCTCTTTTCCATGTAGAAAAAGCCATAAAAAAGGATGAAAATAAAAGAAATTGAGATAAGAAATGGTTGAGGTTAACTTGATCATCTATTGAATCAAAGAAAGGCCATCACCCCACTAAAAATAGTTTGTTATTGTTGCTAAAATCCAAAGGACTGTGGGAAAATTACTTTCTGCTTTATGATCTGGACTTCTGATTGCTTGGATTTCGCTTGCCCTGTTAATATTCGTCTTGCAGCCATGCAATTTATGTTCAACCATCTTTCTTCTGTCTGCCTTTATCATGATTGATTGTGTATATTGGAAGTTTAAAAGGACATAGTTTAAATTGTATAGTAGTAGATTATTAATCCTTTGTTCTTCTCTGTTTTGGTTAAAGTTGTGGGTTGCAATAAAAAGTTATTTTCTGTTAATGACAAAATCTGGCAGGAATTGTGGCAGTCAGTGAAATCTGGTAGCTTTATTAGATTTTTATACATTTCTACACTTTGCAACAACTTGTGGAAGAGTGAGGCACAATTATTGGCACTCTCCCCCCTGTTGAGTTGTGATAAATTAAAGTATTGAATTATAAAAGGGGAAGGTCAATATGAATGGAGTGGCAGACGTCTGAGGGGAGACTTCAGAATGCACATATTAGGCACAATCCAACAAGAGAAGCTAAGAGTAACTAAAATAGGTTAAGGTATTACTAACTAAAAGAAAAAGCATATCATTGCACAAAGATGGGAACCAGCTCAGAGGACTGGACAGAATATTAAAAGCAGCAAAGTACCACTGAGAGACTAATGAGGAGCAAAACATTAGAGTATAACAAAAAGATAGCCAGGAATATAAAAACAGATAGTAAGTGTTTATATAGATATTTTAAAAATACAAGAGTTAGCTAAATGTAAGTTGGCCCCATAGAAGGGGAGTCTAGGGCGTAAGGAGAAGGCAGATAAATTGAACAGGTAGTCTGCATCAGTCTTCAGTGTACATGATACAATTAACATCCCCAAAAATAGTTGTGGTCGGGACACTGAAAGGAAGGAAGTAATCAAGAAAAGTGAAAACATCAGGAAAGTGTTACTGAGCAAATTGTGGGAACTGTGGATTCACAAATCCCTGAACCCTGACGAACTTCATTCTCAGGTTATGCTGATTTTTTTCAAAATCCCCGAGACTCTGGGAAAGTTCTCCTCGATTAGAAGAGAGCAAATGTAATATTTTTATTCAGAACGGAAAGGAGATTGCAATAAACTATGAGGATGTTAGTATAACAACTGTTAGAGGAAAGTTTTAGAATCTATCATTAAACATTCTATAGCAGGGCACTTGGAGAAACTGATGCTAATCAAGCGGTGTCAGTATGGTTTTGTGAAAAGGATACTGTGTTTCCAAATTATATTGCAGCTTTTTGAAGAAGCACCATGTGTTATAGAAAAAGAGGGATGTCCTCTGTCCAAATTTTCATAAGGCATTTGATAAAGTGCCATGTCAATGGGTATTGTGGAACACAAAGCTTCATAGCACAAGAGGCAATATACCGACATGGATAGAAGATTAGCGAGGATAACATGAAACAGACAGTTGGCAGAAATAGATCATTTTCTGGATGGCAAGATGTAACATGTAGTTTGCCACAGGGATCAGTGCTGGTGCTGTAACTGTTTAAAATGCAGAGATAGAGACGTATGAAGTGAATGAGGGCATGGTAGCTTCATTTGCTGATGGTGCAAAGATAGGTTGGAAAGTAATTTGTGACGAGGACATAGTAAGACTAAAAAGGGATATAGATAGGTGAGTGTATTCCTAAAATTGTGGCACCACAAGAGTATTTCAAACAGCACAGGCACATCAGTATTCTCACTGACCCTTTGGTCTACAATAAGCAGCTGCCGTCCTCCACAAGACATTCAACAGAAGATGTATTCAAAGACAGCTGGGTATTTCCAAGTAGTGGGAGAGAGCACAGCAACAGAAATAATGACCTGAAATTCCCTGATTCCTCGAGACAGTTGTCTCCAAATGCACTGTCCATACCACTCCTGGACAGAAGAGGAAAGAACATCTTCTACCCTGCTCTTTTCCAGACAAACAATGAGAACTTCTTGGCACTCATCTCTCTCTCAGTGTCAGAGGCTGGTCTTCCTCATTGTCATCACCTATTATTTCTGATTCCATCAACCACAGAAGCTGAGTCAACTTTTCTCATAGACTGTGATAGCCCCTTTAAAGATCATGTAGGGAATTACAGATGAGGTCATCTTTGACAATGGACCACAATGCCTCAGTTTGTCAATAATTCTTTTTGTCATGCCTCACCATGGTAACACACTGGAAATCAAGTCCTGCTATTCTGAAGTTGTCACATATGTTGAAGCTTTTAACTGAATTAAACAAAACCTCCAAACCTGCTGATTTTCAGTTCGAGGTTGATAGAAGTCATGGACCAGCTTACTTTCCTGAACAGGAAATCGTTATTTATTACAGGTCATTAGAATCTGACGCAGAGAAACAATTCAACTAATTCAGTAAATTCTACAAATTAAACTCTGACCCTTTGTAAACTTATATACAGATGTGTTACCAAACATAAACAAGAAGATATAATCACTGGGGCAGAGGGAAAACTGGGCAAACAGCTCTGTAGTTTTAGTTTCCAAGATCTGTTGGGTTGGCTTCTGTTGATCTGAAGATTTCTGCTCCACCTTCCTTTTCCTGAATGTTTTCCATGGGCTTGCCCGAAAGACAGGATGGTTATGAAAAGTCTCTAACACATCCAATTCAAAGGCATAACTTGTAGAACTGCTGCAAGGAAAGGTAAGCTGGTTTCCTTCAGATTTAAAGTGGCTTACTGCAGAAAACTGAGAGAAAGTGAGTTTTTTGACTACTGAGGATTTGTTGGTTTCTCTTCTGGTCTGACAAGGTTCCCTCTGCCTTATCCATAACCTGAGCTGCTCAGCTCCCTGACAACTGTTAGAAATTGAAGGCATGTACTGTACCTTTAAAAGATGTTTTACACTGTGAGCTTATAAGCACCTGTCATGTGATGAGCTAACAGTCTCAGAGTGTACTGGAAAATTGAAAATACATACCATTTGGCTGTGAAATAGATACCTGAGTTGGTTGCTATTTTGACAACAATTTGAATTTAACCAATCAGTTTAAATCATGCCCCAGGATACCTAAAACCCAGTCGATTTGAATATATTGTTTTGCTAACATCAAATCAGTAAGACAAACCGATGTTGGGAGAAATAAAATAAGCCGGAAGTTTGAAAGTTAGACAGAGAGAAAACTGCCATAGTGAGAGACTGCCACTCAATACATTCTCTGTAAAGGGTTCCTTTATCATTTAAACACCTTTTCAGTGAAAGACAGAAGATGACCCAGGGACATCTTCAGCCGAAAGAATTAAGACACCAAAGATGACAGTTTCTGTGTGGTTTTGAAATTAAGTTGATGTAATTTTAATATGGATTTTAATTGGAACAGTATATTGTTAATAAACATTTCAGAGAAAGGAGGTTTAGAATGTGAATTAGTTATTGTTCATTGTTATTGTTAAAGAATAAATTGATATTCCCAAATGGAATTTGGGAGTTCTCTGTCACTCATATTTTAACAGATTACGAAGTGAAGTGGGCTTTTCTAGGTGTTGGTTTAATTAACAAAAAGGTTCAACACCACGTCATTTTGAGTGCGAGCAGCAGCGGGGGGTAAGACGAACCGGGGAGACTGCAGCTAAGGTAAGACAGTTTTCTAAAAAATTACTTACTGGTAGCGGACAGCGGTGTTTTCCCTTTTACAGAAGGAGCGGGAGCAGCGGGGGAAGTGACGAGGACCAACGGGGCAGCCGGGAAGGAAAGCAGTGACCATATATATCAGTAAGGCAGCTAAACCCGAGGCTCTACAACTGTAAAGTCTCCCACCCGCCCTCCTCCTCTAACCTAGTTAATAAGGTAAGGTTCATTCTAAACTTCCTCTATTGAATATAAGTTTGTTATTGATTTTATAGCAACTTGAACTAAGCTTTCTACTTTAGTACTGAGTGCGTGTTCAGATAAGTCAGATATGGATGCTAGGGCAGTTGCTTGCTCCTCCTGCAGAATGTGGCAGGTGAGAGACATGACACATGTCTCCGCTGGCTACATCTGTGGGAAGTGCACCCAACTCCAGCTCCTTGAAAACTGTGTTAGGGAATTGGAGCTGGAGCTGGATGAACTACGGATCATTCGGGAGGCTGAGGGGGTAATTGAGAGCAGTTACCGGGAGTTGGTCACCCCTAAGGCTCAGGACAAGGATAAATGGATTACAGTTAGGGGGAGGAAAGGGGACACACAGACAGTGCAGAGATCCCCTGTGGACATTCCCCTCAGCAATAAGTATACCATTTTGGATACTGCTGGGGTGGATGACCTACCAGAGGAAAGCTATAGCAGTCAGTTCTCTGGCACTGAGCCTGATACTGTGGCAAAGAAGGGAAGGGGGCAGAATAGAAAAGTACTCGTGGTAGGGGACTCGATAGTTAGGGGAATCGACAGGAGATTTTGTGGTCAGGATCGGGATTCCCGGAAGGTATGTTGGCTCCCTGGTGCCAGGGTCCGGGACGTCTCCGATCGGGTGTATAAGGTTCTAAAAGGGGAGGGCGAACAGCCAGAAATCTTGTTACATATTGGCACTAATGATATAGCCAGGAAAAGGATCGAGGATATAAACAGTGATTTCAGGGAGTTAGGATGGAAGCTGCAAAGCAGGACAAACAGAGTAGTGTTCTCTAGTTTACTACCGGTGCCACGAGATAGCGAGGTGAGGAACAGGGAGCTGGCGCAGCTTTACACGTGGCCGCGCAGCTGGTGTAGGAGGGAGGGTTCAGATATGTAGATAATTGGGATGCCTTCCGGGGAAGGTGGGACCTGTACAAGAGGGACAGGTTGCATCTGAACTGGAAGGGGACCAATGTCCTGGGTGGAAGTTTGAGAGGGTTTAAACTAGTATGGTAGGGGGGTGGGAACCTGAGCTGTATACCGGAGGTGAGAGTTGATGCAGATGAGGCAATAGCAAGAGGTAGACCAGCTAGTGGGAAGGCTTTTCCTGGCAAGGAATCAAGGTATCAGTTAAAGTGTGTTTGCTTTAACGCAAGGAGTATCAGGAATAATAGTGATGAACTTAGAGGCATGGATCAGTACCTGGTGCTATGAGGTTGTGGCCATAACAGGGCTTCTCAGGGGCAGGAATGGTTGCTGGATATTCCAGGGTTTAGAGCATTTAAAAAGAATAAGGAGGGGGGGAAAAAGAGGAGGGGGTGTAGCACTACTAATCAGAGAGGGTATCACAGCTACAGAAGCTTCCATTGTCGAGGAAGATCTGCCTACCGAGTCAGTATGGGTGGGAATTAGGAACAGCAAGGGAGCAGTCACCTCTTTAGGGGTTTATTAGAGGCCCCCCAATAGCAGCAGGGAGATGGAAGAAAGCATAGCTCGGCAGATTTTGGAAAAGTGTGGGCGTAGTAGGGTTGTTGTAATGGGTGACTTTAACTTTCCCAATATTGATTGGAACCTCCTTTGAACAAAAGATTTGAATGGAGCTGTTTTTATAAGATGTGTTCAGGAGGGTTTCCTAACTCAGTACACTGTCAGGCCGACGAGGGGAGAGGCCATTCTAGATTTAGTGCTCAGAAACGAGCCGGGGCAGGTACCAGATCTTGTGGTGGGAGAGCATTTTGGTGATAGTGACCACAACTGCCTCACATTCGACATATCTATGGAGAAGGAGAGGATTAGGCAAAACGGAAGGATATTTAATTGGGGAAGAGGAAACTATGATGCGATTAGACATGAGTTAGGAAGAATGGATTGGGAGCAATTGTTCCTTGGTAAAGGCACTATAGACATGTGGAGACTGTTTAAGGAACAGTTGTTGCAAGTGATGAATAAATATATCTGTCTGAGACAGGCAAGAAGTGGTAAGATAAAGGAACCTTGGATGACGAGAGCGGTGGAGCTTCTCGTCAAAAGGAAAAAGGTAGCTTACATAAGGTAGAGGAAGCTAGGGTCAAGCTCAGCTCTAGAGGATTACAGGCAGGCAAGGAAGGAGCTTAAAAATGGTCTGAGGAGAGCCAGGAGGGGGCACGAGAAAGGCTTGGCAGAACGGATTAGGGAGAACACAAAGGCATTTTACACTTATGTGAGGAATAAGAGAATGGTCAAAGAAAGAGTAGGGCCGATCAGGGATAGCATAGGGAATTTGTGTGTGGAGTCTGAGGAGGTAGGGGAAGCCCTAAATGTGTTTTTTGCTTCTGTCTTTACGAAAGAAACGAACTTGTGGAATCTGATGTGCTGAAAATTTTGTCAAACATTAAGATTGACAAGTCACCAGGCCTGGACCAGATTTGCCCTCGGCTGCTTTGGGAAACGAGAAATGCAATTGCTTGTCACTTGCAAAGATCTTTGCATCCTCGCTCTCCACTGGAGTCGTACCTGAGGACTGGAGAGAGGTAAATGTAATTCCTCTTTCAAGAAAGGAAATAGGGAAATCCCCGGCAATTACAGACCAGTATGTCTCACGTCTGTCATCTGCAAGGTTAGAAAGGATTCTGAGGGATAGGATTTATGACCATCTGGAAGAGCATGGCTTGATTAAATGCAGTCAACACGGCTTTGTGGGGGGCAGGTCATGCCTCACAAACCTTATCGAGTTCTTTGAGGGTGTGACTAGAAAAGTTGATGAGGGTCGAGCTGTGGATGTGGTGTATATGGACTTCAGCAAGGCATTTGATAAGGTTCCCCATGGTAGGCTTATTCAGAAGGTCAGGAGGAGTGGGATTCAGGGGAACATAGCTGTCTGGATACAGAATTAGCTGGCCAACAGAAGACAGCGGGTGGTAGTAGAAGGAAAATATTCTGCCTGGAAGTCAGTGGTGAGTGGTGTTCCACAGGGCTCTGTCCTTGGGCCTCTATTGTTTGTATTTTTTAGTAATGACTTGGATGAGGGGATTGAAGGATGGGTCAGCAAGTTTGCAGATGACACAAAGGTTGGAAGTGTCATTGACAGTATAGAGGGCTGTTGTAGGCTGCAGCGAGATATTGACAGGATGCAGAGATGGGCTGAGAGGTGGCAGATGGAGTTCAACTTGGATAAATGTGAGGTGATGCATTTTGGAAGGTCGAATTTGAAAGCTGAGTACAGGATTAAGGATAGGATTCTTGGCAGTGTGGAGGAGCAGAGGGATCTTGGGGTGCAGGTATATAGATCCCTTAAAATGGCCACCCAAGTGGACAGGGTTGTTAAGAAAGCATATGGTGTATTGGCTTTCATTAACAGGGGGATTGAGTTTAAGAGTCGTGGGATCTTGTTGCAGCTCTATAAAACTTTGGTTAGACCGCACTTGGAATACTGCGTCCAGTTCTGGTCGCCCTATTATAAGAAAGATGTGGATGCTTTGGAGAGGGTTCAGAAGAGGTTTACCAGGATGCTGCCTGGACTGGAGGGCTTATCTTATGAGGAGAGGTTGACTGAGCTCGGATTTTTTTCATTGGAGAAAAGGAGGAGGAGAGCGGACCTAATTGAGGTATGCAAGGTAATGCGAGGCATAGATAGAGTTGATAGCCAGAGACTATTTCCCAGGGTAGAAATGACTAACACGAGGGGTCATAGTTTTAAGCTAGTTGGAGGAAAGTATAGAGGAGATGTCAGAGGCGGGTTCTTTACACAGAGAGTTGAGAGAGCATGGAATGCATTGTCAGCAGCAGTTGTGGAGGCAGGGTCATTGGGGACATTTAAGAGACTCCTGGACATGCATATGGTCACAGAAATTTGAGGGTGCATACATAAGGATCAGTGGTCGGCACAACATCGTGGGCTGAAGGGCCTGTTCTGTGCTGTACTGTTCTATGTTCTCTATGTTCTATGTCATAACAGTTTGGGGGCTCATCCGGGATTTAGACAGGTTTAGACAGATCCAGTCTGAGATTTGGACAGATTTGAATAGATTTGGGGAAGGAAAGATCTCAGCAGATTTAAGCACTTACCAATTAGTGCCCTAGATCTTTAAATAAAATGTAGATGAGACAATTTGTTTAATCTCAGTTATTTGTGGTTGGTTAAATTAGAAGTGAGAGAAATGGCTCTTAAAATTGCTGAAGAGGTTCTGGAGTTTGAAAATGATTCTCAAGTTTGCCAAGAAAGTTTAGAAAGACAAAAAAAAAGCCTTACTTTTAGAATAAGCAAATAGGTTAGAATTGGGTCCAACCGGGGAGAAAAGAAAAGCTGAAATTGTAATGGAGTTTTCAAACACCTAGGTGTGTTAGAAAAACAGGCAAGTGCAGTAGAGCTTGAAAATTAAATTGCAATTGAGGCAAATGGAGTTAGAAGATAAAGAAAAGGAAAGAAGAGCAATGAGAAAAGAAAGAGAGAGAAAGGAAAGAGAGAGAGAAGGTTCTCAGCTGAACAAAGAGCGAGAAGAAAGTGAGAGAGAAAGAAAGACAAGAAAGAGAAGGAGAGAGGATTTGAACTTCAGAAGTTGCAAACTAGTCAGGAAAGTCCAGTTTACAGGAAGGAGATGAAGAGAGAGGTGAGTGATTGACACAAATACATTATAACATTGCCTCATTTTGATGAAAAAGGTATTGAATACTTCTTTATTTCATTTGAAAAATTGGCTAAGCAGATGGAGTTGTCAGAGAAGTAATGTTCAGATAATGTTAGTTCAGATTCAGCTGGAAGGTAAAGTTAATGAGATATTTGCAGCATTGTCAGATGAGGGGTCAAGGGATTATGAAGATGTCAAACAAGCTATTTGAGTGCTTATGAATTGGTACCAGGACCGTGTACACAAGCAGCTCAGAAACATAAAGAAGGAACCAGGTCAGACTCATGTTGAGTTTGAAAGAATTAAACCTAGTAATTTTGATAGCTGGTTGTGGGCCTTAAAAATAGACTACACCTATGAGGCTCTAAAAGAAATTATTCTGCTGGAGGAGTTTTAAAACTCATTTATGTGGATGAACAGCAAGTTCAAGAAGTGAGAAGAGCAGCAGAGATAACACATGAATATGCATTGGTACATAAGGCAAAAGTTAGCTTCCAGCAAGAAATTCATCAGGTGAGGAATAGAAATTGGGAGAAAGGGAGATCCTACACAACAAAACAAAGAGCCGAGCGCACTGTTAATAGTTTACCACAGGATAAAAAAGAAGCCCAAGAGGGTGAAAGGGAGGTGAAAAGCCTCAGGTACTTCTCGTCTGGTAAAGTGGACCACGTAAAGTCACAGTGTTGGTCGTTAAAGAAAGGCACTGTGGGAAAAGATGTGGTAAAAGACAATGGCATTAGTGAAAGAAGCAAAGGAAACCCCAAGAAAAGTCAAGGAGCTATAGCAGAGTGCATATCCGAGGTAGGGGCTGGGTATGGCGTTAGTATGACTTCGCTTCTGTGGCTAACGTTTACTCAGAAAGAACGGGGTGGGGGCAGGGGTTAAAGGAAAAGAAGTTAAAATTTTGAGAGATACAGGATCTAATCAGTCTCTAATAGTAAGAGATGAACATATTTGCACTCTTTCTGACCTGTTACCCGAGAGTGTGGTAATTTATGGGAAAGCTGGACAGAAATTTAGTGTTCCCCTATGTAAGATCAGGTTGGAGTACCAACTCATAAGGAACCCACAGTGTATCTTCACAGGTAATTGCAGAAGGTGTAATACTTGCTCTCGATCCCCTCCCTCCTCACAGCCCGGGGTCCAGAGCATACCATTCCAGTGAACAGCAGTTTCCCTTGTACTTTTTTCCATCTAATCTACTGATTTTGCTGCTCACAGTGTGGACTCGTCTACATTAATGAGACTAAACACAGACTGGGAACTGATTTGAGGAACATTGCTGCTTTGTCCACAAGAATAATCCTGATCTTCTGTTTGTTTACCATTTTAATGAAACATCTTGCTCCCGTGCTAACGCACAGATGAACACACATGGACAATGTGGAAGCAGGCCATTCAGCCCATCAAGTTCACATTGACCCACCCTCAACTCTATCCCTGTAGCTTTGCCTTTCCCAAGGCTAACCAATCTCGCCTGCAAGCCCTGGGAACTATGGGCAATTTAGCATGGCCAATCCGCCAACCTGCACATTTTTGGACTGGAGTTGTTAGAGTTTGCAGCATCCAACAGGAAGGGGAATCCATGAAATGTTTCTCAAAGGGACAAGGATATGGGGAAAGGAGAGAGAGAAATGGGTATGAGTGGATCATTCTGACAGGAGCCAGGGCAGGTCTGAGAAGTTCAGTGGCCATTTTCCTGCCTCCAGTTCTATAATTTTAATGTTTCTACTCCAGTGCTTCGGCTGTGACTTATCAAGTGTAAGTAAATCAATTCTGTTTTTCTTCACCGCTATACATTATACTCAGTGATGTAATCTGTTTGCTCCAGTGGCTGGAACTAATTACAACGGTTACATAAGCCTCCTGGGCTCAGTGAGTGTCACTCACCTGGATTCATAAATGGCTTCATTGACTGAATGAGCTCAGAGTGTTAATGAAACCTGTTTGATGCTGAAGGACACTCAAATTCACCACTCAACATGAATCTGGTGGATCTAATGTTTCTGCTCATTGATATTGAACCCATTTTCTATCCCATCCTTGGGGTCACTGGAGTTCTGTGTGAGTTATTATAACTGTTGTTGGTTTGTATGCTCTGATAATGTAACCTGTTGGTGCAGTATTTGTTGCAGCCTCATACATTTACAGTTTTATTTCAAATGCTATCGATCATTAACATTCCGTGATATTTATCCTTATTTTAGTCATAGTCTCTTCACCAAGTCTAACATGCAGCTAACTGGGGTTAGTTTGCTCAGATAAATATCTTATTTTATTTACTTTACTCTATTTCTGCAACTAAATCCTACATCAGGATGTATTTATTAATTTTCAGAACTGTTCCATTTATTTCCAGGCTTCAGTGAGGAAACATTGTATTTGGATGTTGTTTTGTGCATTGAAGCAAAGTGGGGAGATGCACCTTCACTGCAATGGAACGTGTGCTCTCTCACACCAAAGAATTGCCCTCAGGAATGGACTATGTCAGGCCTTTTACACCATCAGAACATCCTGAAGCTCCTCACACCCTGTGAAGGATCACTGTATTTTTAAATATTCTTTATGAGGATGTGACAGGTCACTGACTGGACCAGTGTTTATTGCCCATCTCTAACCATTCTTGAGAAGGTGGTGTTGAGCTGCCTTCCTGATCTGCTGAGCCTGTGCAGATTATGGAGGAATGGATTTCCAGGATTGTGACAGAGAAAGAAAAGCGAATTAGATCCACGTCGGGATAGTTATGGCTTGGAGGGAAAATTGTAGGTGACACTATCATCACCCTTGGTGCTGTCTGAGGGGTCTTGGTGAGTTATTATAATCCATCTGTAGATGGTACACACTGCCGTCCCTCTGCCAATGGAGTCAGTGCAGAAGGAAGTGGATGAAGTGCCAATCACACGGGCTGCATCGTCCTGAATGGTGTTGGGATTCTTGACTGTTGTTGGAGCTGCCCTCATTCAGCGAGTGAACGTTTGTAGCATCCCCTGATTCCGATTGCCTTGCCTTGCCGTTGAGCTCAGACACAAAGGCAGAAGGTTTGTCATGGGTGTCAGCATCTTCAGTCAAGACAAATGAGATAGACTTCACTCACAGAGTAAATCAAGGGCAGCCTCTGATACTAGTCCAGAGGCTTGGAATGATCAGTCAGATGGTCAGGGTCTTAGCCTCACAGGGGGATGAGGAGTTGAATGTCTGGCAGCCCACCACCTGCCATGATGTGTTTTTGCCCTATTGACGGCTGTTTTCCTCCTGGAGTGAGAGAGAGGAAGGGATGAAGGGAGCTGAAAGTGGGTGGGACAGCTGTGACATTTGGTGGAGGTGGGAAGGTGACTCGAGTAAGTGAGGAGGCCGTGCCAAGGGCAAGTGATGTTGGGAGTAAGGGGGGTGCTGAGAGTGAGTGAGGGAAAATAATGCAGCCAAGCAACAGTGTGGTAGGATTGGACCATTAAATGAAGCAGCGGACGGGTCGAGGAATAAAAATGGCGCACGCTGGCAGAGTGGAAAAGAACCAACTCCCTGCACTGCCACTGACCTCAGTGGCAAACTCAGAAAAGGCTGACATGGATTGCTGTCATGCCTTCCGCTGTTGGTGTTTGTAGGTGAAGAAGATATCCTGTGTCTGAATCCCCAAATCCAGTAGGAGCTCCAGGTACCTGCCCACAAACTGGAGTACCCATTTGCCCATGTCTGGGCAAACCAATTTCTCAGTCACCATGCAGGTCAGCTCAGGTCTCACAGTGCTTGCCCAGGTACACTGTGGGATTTTAAATTTGCCATCAGCACAAGAAATATAAATCATTCTGTGGATATCCAGTGAGTGACACATTTATCTGGGAAGAGCACATGGTAAGTAAGGGAGAGATTTGAATATGAGGGATGCCCTAGGATTGGGGTGGGACATTGATAAGGTACATTTCGTAAGATTTGGAGGGAAAAGACACAGGGCCACACATCAAGAATTCTTGCAAAAACCCTGACATAACTTGCACTTCCCTCAAAATAAGTTTTTTAATTTTGCACATTAAGAAACTTACCTGTTGATTCACTCAGACAAAATCCCCACAAAGTCAGCTGTAAAATTGTAACGTTATAACTCTTACACTACTTGCACACATTTTCAGTCTACAATTTGGTGTCACCTTCTTTTTTTACATTTACAGCTAACCTAATCGCAATCATGACACTGTCACGAGGGAAGTGTGGTCTTTCTAAAGGTGTCACTTGGTACCTGATCGCTATGGCTGTAGCAGATCTGCTGGTTGTCCTTATTCAGGTCATACTGGACAAGATGAATCGCTCATATCTACGCATTGTATTCTTCTCCTACCCTCCTGGTTGTAGCATCAGAGACGTCATTGGTTCCACAGCTGTAAGTAGCTCAGTCTGGCTCACAGTCACCTTCACCTTTGACCGAATGGTGGCTATTTGTTTCCAGAAACTGAAGAGAAAATTCTGCACTCAGAGAAATGCAGCTGTCATTATCACAACTGTCAGTTTACTGAGTTTATTAAACAAAATCCCACTATATTTTAAGTATGAACCATACTTTTGCAAATTTACCCATAAATACATGCAGTACCCTGCATGGATAGCTTTTGACTGGGGGGATCGTATTTTAACTCCAGTGCTCCCTTTCTTCCTGATCCTGCTGCTTAATGCTGTCACAGTCAGACACATCCTTCTGGCTAGTGCAGTCCGCAGGAAGCTGAGAGGACAACAAAACGGGGATAAGCCGAATGATCCAGAAATGAAGAATCGAAGACGATCCATCATTTTGCTCTTTGCCATATCGGGCAGTTTTATCCTGTTATGGATCACTCGTGTCATAATTCTCGCGATTCAGCGACTTAATGGGTGGTATACATTAACATCAGATGGTTATTGGGTGGGAGATCTCATAGGAGCAATGCTTCAGTTATCCAGCTCCTGCAACAACACATTTATTTACGCAGTCACACAGAGCAAGTTCAGAGAGGAGATGCTGAATACTGTGAAATATCCCTTCATCACCATCCAGAATTCCATTAAACAACGGGAACAAAGCTGGTCAATGTAAGTACAGTCCGGAAAGGAATATTATTATTCTCCAATCAACTGCTGTTGTATAGGTGCGTGCAAAGAGATTTAAAATGGAGAATCAGATTATTCCTTAAATTGTGTGAACAAATGATTTAACACAAGTGTGCTGTGAGGACATCTGCTCCTGCTCAATGAAGATCCATGCCTATCTTGTTCATCGAGTCATAGAGCCATGGAGATGTAGAGCATGGAAGCAAACCTATTGGTCCAACTCATCCATGCCAACCAGATATCCTAAATTAATCTAATCCCCTTTGCCAGCACTTGGCCCACATTCCTCTAAACCCTTCCTATTCATTGACCCATCCAGATGCCTTATATAATGTTATAATTGTTATAATGTCTTCACTGTTTCCTCTGGCAACTCATTCCACACACACACCATACTCTGTGTGAAAACATTGCTCCTAAAGTCTCTTTTAAATCTTTCCCCTCTCACCTTAAACATATCCCCTTTATCTCTGGACTCCCCCACCCAAAGGAAAAGACCCTATCCATGTCCTCCATGATTTTACAAACCTCCATCAGGTCACATCTCAGTCTCTGATGTTTCAGGGAAAACAGCCACAGCCTATTCAACCTCTCCCTGTAGTTCAAACCCTCCAAACCTGGAAACATCTTTGGAAATCCTTTCTGAACCCTTTCAAGTTTCAGGATAGCAAGTTAGCAGGGAGACAATGTTTCAGTATTGCACACAATATTCCAAAAGTGGCCTAACCAATGTCCTGTACAGCAGCAACATGCCCTCCCAACTCCTGTACTCAATGGTCTGACCAATAAAGGAAAGCATGCGAAGGGAGATAGTTCTTCACTATCCTATCTCCCCGCGACTCCACTTTCAAGGAACTATGAACCTGTACTTCAAGATCTCTTTGTTAATCAACTCTCCCCAGGATCTTACCATTAATTGTATATGTCCTACCCTGATTTGCCTTTCAAAAATGCAGCACCTCACATTTATCTAAGTTAAACACCATCTGCCATTTCTCGGCCCATTGGTCCATCTGATCAAGATCCCATCATATTCTGAGGCAATCTTCTTGGCTCCAATTTTGGCATCAATTTTGTTCTTCACACTTGGCCCATTATTGTTTGGGGGATTTTATGTAAATTTCCACTTCAATTTTTCAATAATGATTCTTGCTCAATATATGTCATGTTGATTTTTGTCTAATTGTACAAGACCAACTGAGTTTAAGACTGTATTTTTGAATGCCATTAACATGATTTAGAAAGAATAATAATTATAACAGAGCCATCACCTACAACTGGCTCTATCATTGGCTTCATGACTGGTGAGTGATGGTGTCGTGCAAGACACAATAGTAAGATCTTAGCTCTGATTACAACTTTGGCTCCCCATAATTCTATTTGTCTTAAAATAGTTACAGGAAATGATAGGCCTTGTATAAAAGTTAAAGTTCTAAATTGGAGTAAGGCCAACATTGATGGCATAGCACAGGAACTTTCAAAAGCAGATTGGAGTAGACTATTTGCAGTTAAAGTGACAACTGGCAAGTGGGAGGCTTCCAAAAGTGAGATAACGAGAGTTCAGAGGCAGTATGATCCTGTTAGAATCAAGGGTAAAGTTGGTAGGAGTAGGGACAATAGATAAACAGAGATATTGAGGCTCTAGTCAAGAATGAGAAGAAGCCATGTATCAGATATAGGCAACTGGGATCAAGTGAATCTCTTGAAGACAATAAGGGTATAAGGCATTCTTAAGAGTGAAATCTGGAGGGTAAAGTGGGGATACGAGATAGTCTTGGCAGATTAGGTTAATGATGAACCAAATAGTTTCTATGATTACATTGAGGGCAAAAGAGCAGCTTAGGTGGGAATATGGCCTCAAAAAGATCAACAAGGTCATCAATCCATGGAACCACAGGCAATGGGTGAGATCCTAAATGAATATTTCACTTCAGTATTCACTCTGGAGAAAAGCATGGAAGCTAACAAACTCAGGAAAATAAATATTCACATCTTGAAAACAGTCAACATTACAGAAAAGGAGGTACTGGCAAGTCATAGAAGGGATGAAGGTAGCTTAATCTCTGGGTCTTGATCAAGTGTATCGAGGGATGAAATTATGCAGCCCATAGCAGAGATATATGTATCATCTGCAGCCACAGCTGAGGTGCCAGAAGACTGGAGGGGGGCTAATGTTGTGCCTTTATTTAAGAAAGGCTTCAATGAAGAACCAGAGAACTGAAGACCAGTGAGTCTGATGTCAGTGATGGGTAAGTTGCTGGAGGGGATTCGCAGAGACAGGATCTACACGCATTTGGAGAGGGAAAGACTGATTCTGAATAGTCAGCATGGCTTTGTGCATGGGAAATTGCGATTCACTAACTTGATTGAGTGTTACTGTGAGCAAGAAGTAGATGAAGGCAGAGCAGTAGATGTTGTCTACTGTTGTCTAAAGAGCAGTAGATGTTGGAGGTCTGTAGCAAAGCCTCCAAGAAGGTTCTGTATAGTAGCCTGGTCAGTATTGTTCGATCAAATGGGATCCAGGGGAAGCTTGTCAGTTGAATACAAAATTGACTTGAAGGTAGGAAACAGAGGGCAGTGGTGGTTGGTTGTGTTTTGGACTGGAGGCATGTGATCAGCGGAGTTCCAGTGCTAGGCCCACTGTTGTCTGTCTTTTATATAAAAGATTTGATGTGAATTTAGGAGGCATGGTTAGCATGTTTGTGGATAACTCCAAAATTGATGGTATCATGGAGAGTGAGGAAGGTTATCTAAGAGTAGAACAGGATTTGATCAACCTGGCAGTGGGACAAGAAATGGTAGATCGATTTTAATTTAGATAAATGTAAGGTGTTGCATTGTGGGAAGACAAACAAGAGCAGGACTTACACAGTGAATGGTGGGGCCCTGGGGATGGGTGTAGAACAGAGAGACCTCGGGGTTCAGGTATGTAGTTCTTTGAAAGTTGTGTCACAGGTAGACAGAGGGGTAAAGAAGGCTCTTGGCACACTTGTCTTCATTGCTCAGACCGTTATGCAAAGGAATTGGGATGTCATGTTGTTGTATAGGACATTGGTGAGGCCACTTTTGGAGTAATGTGGACTGTTCTAGTTGCACTGCTGTAGGAAGGATGTTAGTAAAATGGAGAGGGCGCAGCAAAGATTTATAAGGATGTTCCCAGGACAGGAGGGTTTGAGTTATAAGAAGAGACTGCATAAGCTGGGACTTTTTTCACTGGAATAGAAGGAGGTTGAGGGGTGACATTACAGAGGTTTATAAAATCATGAGAGGCACAGATAAAGTGAATAACAAAGGTTTTTCCCTAGAGTTGGGGAGTTCAAAACTAGAGGGCGTAGGTTTAAGGTGAGAGGAAAAAGATTTGAGAGGGACCTGAGGGGCAACATTTTCATGTAGAGGGTGGTTCGTATGTGGAATGAATTGCCAGAGAAATCGGTGGATGCAGGTACAGGTACAATCTTTAAAAGATATTTGGACAGATACAGGAATAGGAAAGGTTTAGAGGATAATGGGCCAAAAGCTGGCAAATGGGATTAGTTTAGCTTAGGAGATTTGGTCGGCATGGATGAGTTGGACCGAAGCATCTGTTTCCATGCTGTATAACTCTATGACTCTATGGGCAGTGAGGACAGGTGAGTGGTGGCCAAGCTGGTAATCCTGACTCCAATGGAGGGGGAGGTTCCACAGCTGACCAGTCCCAAGACTGGAGAGCCATTGGCTGTCTGCGTAGAGTTCAGCTGAAGGTGGCAGAGTGGGTTTCCTTGCTGCATTTTCCCAGAAACTGAGCTTGTTTGTTGAGTTTGGGAAAATGTGAGGCTGAATATTAATGAGCCCTGTTGGGCTGCTAACAAGGTGGTGTTTAGCCATCACTAATGCCCATCAATCCCCATCTCCCTGCTGCCTAGTGAGAGTTTCCACACACCACTTATCAAAAACATGAAAGGTGGAGCAAGACCATCTTGATGTTTAGATGGGCCTCGCTGCACTTGTCACCTGATTCTGTCACATGACTTTCCAATGCCCATGTCACAAAGACCCCGATAAGATTCCTCCTGAAATTTATTCCCACAACAACCTGAAATTTACATGCTTGAAAAACACTCACACCCTCATGGACACACGCATACACAGACAGACACACACACACACACACAAAACATAAGAAGTAAATCACATTTTACAGTTTAGCTCTTTAAACTGCATGTGTTTTATGTTGACTCTTGCAATTCTTTGATTAAATGGAAATGAGAAATGTTTGAGTTTCCAAAAGAATCAGGATACCACTTTTCTGGAGACGTACCTTTTGGTTGGTGTAAATAGGTTCAGCCACCTCACTCAATGCCTGAGCTGATTGGTGTCCTGGCAGGGCGCTATTCTTGGTGTTAGAGGAATGGTCCCTCCAGTTCTGGTGGTTTCAGGACGACCTTTTCCCAGGTTAGTTCTTGGAGTGATGGACCAAGTTTTCCATTGGCATGACAACCAACAAGAGGGAAAACCATCCTTGACCCCAATCTAACAGCTTCAGATACATCTGTCCATGATATTACTGGTGAGAGTGACTACCACACAGTCCTTGTGGAGACAAAGTGCTGTCTTCACATTGAGAATACCCTCCATTGACACTATCACTATGTTAAATGGGACAGATCTAGCAACTCAAGACTGAGCATTCATGAAATGTTGTGGGTCATCTCCAGCAATAGAATTGTATTCCAACACAATCATGGCCCAGCATATTCCCCCACTCAGCCATTACCATCAGGCCAGGGGATCAGCCCTTGTTTCGATGGGGAGGGCAGGAGGGCATGCCAGGAGAAGGACCAGGCAAACAAAACAATGATGGTGGTGCTACCAAACAGGATTGCTTACATGCCGAACAGCAAATGCAGCAAGAGATAAACAGAGCTAAGTGATCCCACAACCAATGGATCAGATCTAAGTTCTGCAGTTCTGCCACATTCAGTCATGAAGGCCAGCGGACAATTAAACAACTCACTAGTGGAGGACACTCCACAAATATCCCCTTCCTCAGTGCTGGAAGAACCCAACACATCTGTGCAAATGATACAGCTGAAGTATTCACAGCCATCTTCAGCCAGAAGTGCAGAACAAATGATTCATGTCAAACTTGTCCAGTGATCCCCAGCACTGCAGATAGCAGCCTTCAGCTAATTCAACTCTCTCCATGTGATATCAAGAAATGGTTGGATGCACTGAGTACTGGATATGGGTTCCAACAATGTTCCAGCCATAGTACTGGCAACTTGTACTCCAGAACTTGTGATGGAATATTCCTCATTTGCCTGGATGCGTGCAGCTCGAACAGCATTCAAGAAGATTGACACCATCCAGGACAAAACAGCCCACTTGATTGGTACCACATCCACAAGCATCCACTCCCGCCAACACCAACGCTCCTATCTACGCAATGCACTGTAGCAATTCACCAAGCCTCCTGATCTTTTGAAATGTAAAATGTCCTTCAGTGTCCATGTTCCGACCTCGATCATTTAACAATCATATTTCTGTCATGATGATCAGATTATGCATTTTTAATCCTATCTTTGCAAACAGTTCATCTATTTTTGACAAATGCAGTGCACATTCAGAGAAAGAATGTGTGTTTATGTGTTATTATCATTTTCTTGAATTTTTTGCCTTATTTCATGGTACGCTCTTATGCCCTTTTGCTCTGTCCTAACCTGTCTCACGCTGGTTACCATTTCCAAACTGTTACACGGCTCTATTACATCATATTTTCCTTTGGATTTACCACATTCCCACTCACATGACCACTTCCATAATGATGTAGTTTAAAGTGCTCTCGACCATCCTAGTAATATCAACCGACATGTAGTGTAGAGCATTATGGGTAGGAAGGAAATACAGGAAATGAGTACTCAATCAGAGGAGGGCATATAGATAGGATCAAACTGAAAGAGATCTTGTGTACAAGGCTATTGTAGCGGCCCATGGTTAAGTTGACAAGATGGACACTTGTATAAGCTTTAAAAAAGACCCAAGATGGCTGGAAGGTTTGACAGTTGCATACAGCAAATATTCAGAACTAGACCCGTGGGCTCCATGTAGATGTAATAGACAAGATGAGATTCATCATAGGAAGGAAGATTCGCAAAGTTAATCAGATTTCTGTAAACAGGCAGTTCGAAACATATAAGCATTCTAATAAGTAGCATTTTTGCGAGGCCTAGTTTAACCACAGTCCCACAATTGTTATTTAGTAAAAAGTAGAAGGAAAAGACTGATCCAACAGTATTTTGATCTATTCAGGTAATTGTAGAATTTGAAAGGCAAACAATAAGTTAGTGTGAAAGGGTCAGTTACATTCCTTGAGCAAATCTTTGTGGGCATTAAAGAGGCCTGATGCATTATTAGGAAAGATAAAATAATAAATGGTGTAAACATGACCTCCAAAAAACAAATTGCCACAGTAGGAAGGCAATAGAAATGTTATAAAAAGAGAGGTCACGATGGGCAAAGATATACAATTGAAACTTAAGTGCAGATGTAAATAATTTGAACAAAATCTTACATCCCAAGATCAAGGAAGAGTGACAAAGATAAAATACAGAATGAAGATGTAGCTGTCCCCTTGTTGTTTGTGGATTCAAAACAAGTTTCATTTCATGACTTGGTAATATTGGAAATTGAGTGAATTTCACCATCGTTGATGGAGTTCAAACAGATGCTTTTTATGAAAGAAGATATTCAGTAATGGAAAGTGTTTAGAGTAGAAACAGTAAAGATTTATTTAAAAATAAAACTTTAGTTTAAAATTCACTTACAACATGTAAATCACAGGTATCGTTAACTGAATTGCAAGTCAGAGGGACAGCTGTTTGATCGCTCAGGCTGAAGTGAGAGATATGTTGTTCACAATTTGTCAGCTGTGTCACAGTAACTTTATGCTCGAGTTGATTTTAAAGAGTTTATAACTATTGGTTGAAAATTAATATTTTTGCTAATCTGTCATACTAAAGTTGTACAGAATTTCAAAAAGTTCTTAGTGAAAAGCAACTCTTTAGGTTATTAGTAAATAATGTGGTGTAGTTGGCAAATGTTTGGAACGGAATAAAACTGTCAGAAGTGTTGAAAGTTTCCAAAGAAAGATGGTGGAGGTATCTGGTGAATGTCATAATATTATGGCAGAGCCAAGGACAGTCTGTAGAGCTGTCCATCATGGATCAAGTGTTTATTGGATTGGATGTATCAATTTGAGGGAAGTGGCTAACAATTACATCAATATTGTATAATTATTGTAATGCAAAAGGTATAAAAATGTAGCATTTCATTAGGGAACTCAGGGCATCATTGACCTCCAATCTGAGCTGGGTTTAAGAGGGCAGCTGTGCTCCATGTGAAGGTCAGATTTGGGGTGGTCTCTGGCCTCTCCCACAGATGTGGTAATAGAGCTCTGAATAAAGATCGCTTGTGCTGAAGTCTCCCTTCAGTAAAGACTTAATGTTAACTCACAAAATAATCCAGAGCAACTCTCAAAACAGCCAACATGATATTCATCCACCAGAGAAATCATTAGAGTATACGTAAAAGGGATAAATGATCAAACTGTCAAGGGCTATTTTTCCAACTACACCTGAAATATCTCCACAGAGGCCAATATCCCATCACCGAGTCACTCTTGATGACACATGGAGAGTCCTTGACACTGATCCAGCTCCCTCAGAGTGAGCAGGATGCTGGGAAAAGGTGATGGGAGAGCTCTGTTAATTAAGGATGTCATTGGTGCAGGAGTGAGTGATGACTTTAGCTCAGAAAATGTAGAAATAATTGTGTAGATGTAAGCATCAGGAAGGGATAATGTTTACTTGTGGGTGTAATTCATGACCCTCTGAGAGAAAAAAAATCACTTCAGCTTTGATTTGAATGGTGATCTCTGAGGAGAAAACAGTGACTCTCGTTCTTTTTTTTCCCAAACAGCTGGCGATGGGATCCCGATCTCTGTGGAGTTATTTCAGATGTGGTTGTTGGAGCTCAGTCAGCTCAGCTCCTCCAAATCTCTGTAGGAGTTCCTCATAGTAATATCCTCAGCACAAAATTCATCAGCTGCTTCATCAATGGCCTTCCGTCCATCATATGGTCAGAAGATGTCAGGGGATGTTCACCAACAATTGCACAATGTTCAGCACCACTCATCAGATACTGACGCATTCCATCTTCAAATGCAACATGACCTGGACAATATCCAGGCTTGGGCTGACACATGGAAAGTAACATTCACACCATACAAATGCCAGTCAATTACCATCTCTAATTAGAGACAATCTAACCACTGCGCCTAGACATTCAAAACATCCTTGGGGTTACTGTTAACCAGAAACTCAACTGGACTTGCCATGTAAACACAATGGCTACAAGAGCAGGTCAGCGGCTAGGAATATTGCAGCAAGTAGCTCACCTCCTGGCTCCCCAAAGCATGCCCACTATTGACAAGACACAAAACAGAAATGTGATGAACTACTCCCCACTTGCCTGGATGGGTACAGCTACAACAATACTCAATAAGCTGGACGCCATCCAGGACAAAGCAGCCCACTTCACTGGTACCACATCCATCAGCATCCACTCCCTCCACCACTGACACTCAGTACCAGCAGTGTGCAGTATCTACAAACGTCCTGCAGACATTCACCAAAGATCCTTAGACAGCACCTTTCAAACACACAACCACTTCCATCTAGAAAGGCAACAGCAGCAGATACCTGGAAATACCACCACCTGCAAATTCCCCTCCAAGCCCCTCATTATCCCGACTTGAAACATTAGCTTTCACTGTTGCTGGGACAAAATCCTGGAATACCCCCTGTAATGGCATTGTGGGTCATCCTACAGCACATGGACTGCAGTGGGTAAAGAAAGCAGCTCACCATGACCTTCTCAACACCAACTGGAGATTGGCAATAAATCCTGGTCCAGCCAGAGAGACACCCATCCTGGGGGTGAATGAAGAAACCTGCACAACTCACAAAGTACCTTAAAATTGAGCTGAAAAATGTGTTGCTGGAAAAGCGCAGCAGGTCAGGCAGCATCCAAGGAGCAGGAGAATCGACGTTTCGGGCATAATCCCTTCTTCAGGAATGAGGAGGGTGTGCCAAGCAGGCTAAGATAAAAGGTAGGGAGGAGGGACTTGGGGGAGGGGCGTTGGGAATGTGATAGGTGGAAGGAGGTTAAGGTGAGGATGATAGGCCGGAGAGGGGGTGGCGGCGGAGAGGTCAGGAAGAAGATTGCAGGTCAAGAAGGCGGTGCTGAGTCCAAGGGATGGGACTGAGATAAGGTGGGGGGAGGGGAAATGAGGAAGGTGGAGAAATCTGCATTCATCCCTTGTGGTTGGAGGGTTCCTAAGCGGAAGATGAGGCGCTCTTCCTCAGACGTCATTTTGCCATGGTCTGGCGATGGAGGAGGCCAAGGACCTGCATGTCCTTGGCGGAGTGGGAGGGGGAGTTGAAGTGTTCAGCCACGGGGTGGTTAGGTTGGTTGGTCCGGGTGTCCCAGAGGTGTTCCCTGAAACGTTCCGCAAGTAGGTGGCCTGTCTCCCCAGTATAGAGGAGGCCACATCGGATGCAGCAGATGCAGTATATGATGTGTGTGGAGGTGCAGGTGAATTTGTGGCGGATATAGAAGGATCCCTTGGGGCCTTGGAGGGAAGTGAGGGGGGGAGGTGTGGGCGCAAGTTTTGCATTTCCTGCGGTTGCAGGGGAAGGTGCCGGGAGTGGAGATTGGGTTGGTGGGGGGTGTGGACCTGATGAAGGAGTCGTGGAGAGAGTGGTCTTTCCGTAACGCTGATAGGGGAGGGGAGGGAAATCTATCCTTGGTGGTGGGGTCTGTTTAACCTTAAAATTGAGCCAGTGTTGTAATGTAGCAGTGAAATTGTACACAGTGAGACCTCACATTCAACAATAAGAGAGGTAATCAAACAATCTGCTTTCAGTAATGTTGGTCAGAGAATAAATATTACCCAGAAGACCATGGATGACTTCACTGCTTGTCCTCAAAGGAGGGCTGTGGGAAATGTTACACCCAATGAGGAGCGTGGACTGGTGTAGTGTTACCAGCTCATCTGAAGTGGAATTCTGTCAGCCTCAGTCATGTGCTTGATCACATGACCCTGTGATGCAGAGGTGAGAATATCACCACAGAGCCAAGACTTATAATTAGCATTGACCTCTGAGGACAGAATTGTCATATTCAGTAGATTCATTTGAATGCTTTATTTCCAATCATTTTTTTAAAACATATTTGACACATTGAATAATTGCAAGACATGAATGCATTGCTGCATATCTAAAATTTTCTCTGAATTTAGTCTGAGCCAATGCATAAAGCAGTTGAAACATATCTCCACTACAGGTTGCGATTAGTAAGTGATTAGTATACTGATCTGGCTCGTAATGCATATGTGTAATTCTAGAAATCAGGATAAACACAGTATATGGCATCCACAGCACGATGAAAGTGCCAGAAAGAGTGAACAGTAAAGTGATGGATTTCCTTCGGCTCGGCATCTCTGGATCATCACTGTTCTGGTAGTTGTGTTGACCTTGCAGTGCTCTGCGGGTTTGATTAGCCATCACAATGTGTCCGACAGTCAGTGCGTTGAGCAGTAAAATGAGAAAGAATGGCAATAGTGGGTTTGAAATTGCATCATGCCAGTCAAAACTGATTCATCCTGGCAAAATAAAACAGTCTGGTTTGAAATGAGCGCCCCAATTGTTAATGATATAGGTTGGCTCATAGTACACGGGGATGTTTTTGAAACAGAACACAACACACACAGTCAGTATAACCACAGCTGCAGTTTCCTTCCTGCAATACTTTGCTTTCAACCTCTGGCAACAAATGAGGACAAAATGATCGACAGTGAAAGCGACCGTGAGCCAAACAGAGCAGTCAACAGCTGTGTAGTTGATAACCTCATTGATGCTCCTTATTGAGGTGAAGTGTAGAAATGAAAATGGGAAATAGCAGTAAAGCATGTAGTAGATTATCACATTGGAAATAATGACCAGGAGATCAACTGTCGTCATACCCACCAAATAAAGAGTGATCCCTTTGGACAGACCACAGCCTCCACAAAATAGAAGGACAATTGTCAGGAGGTTAGCTACAAAGAAAAGAGCAGAATCTCCAGATTAATAACACAACATTGCTTGGAAATTATGGCACAAAACCAGGTAATTTAGTCCAATATGTCTCAGTTGAGATTCACACTGCAAATATGTTTCCTCCCACTGACTTCATCTTACAATATTGAGATATTATTTCTTTCAGCCTCATGTAGTTACTGAGATTTCTCATCAGGCAAGCTCACAAATGTGTAGAAATATTGCACAGATTGGAAGGAAGCAAATCTATTTCTCAAACTAGAATCCCTTTACAGAGACGGATTGAGTGGGTGTACCCCACCACCACTTTGCCTTATGCCAGTCTATAATTAAACAGAAGGGTGGGTGGGGCTGGGAGGGGCTGCCTCCTTTGAATGTTGACTAACTTACATACACTGAAGCTCATGGTGAGCTCAGTTGACCACAATTGTGTGGGATCCATTCTCCTATCCAGAGGTTCCACAGACAATAACAGAATGGGAAGGGGGGTTTCCAGCAGTGTTATGTCAGGGGCACTGAGACGGATAAAAATCCAACAAAGTCTTTATAAGTGGAGCGGTTGGATGTAGTCAGTGATTTTCCTCATGAAGGTGGAAGTATTGAGCTGTTTTTTATTTTGACAATTTTGTGATATTCGGTGGGGACAATAAAAACATGACGGAGGAGAGACAAGGCTATAGGCCTTGATATAGGGCTGTGATTAAGTCCAAGGAAAAAGTGAGGACTGCAGATGCTGGAAATCAGAGTCGCGAGTGTTGTGCTGGAAAAGCACAGAGGGTCAGGCCGCATCCGAGGAGCAGGAGAATCGATGTTTCGGGCGTAAACTCTTCATCAGGAATGAGGCTTATGGGCTGGGGGCTGAGAGAAAAATGGGGGAGGGGGTGGGACTGGGGGCAAGGTAGCTGAGAATGCAATATGTAGGTGAAGGTGGGGGAGAAGGTGATAGGGCGAGAGACGGGTGGCGTGGATAGATGGGAAAGGTGATGCACAGGTCAGGAGGGCAGTGCCTGGTTGGAGGCCTAGGACTGGGATAAGGTTGGGGGAGGGGAAATGAGGAACCTGGTGAAATCTACATTGATCCCATGTGTTTGCAGGGTCCCAAGGTGGAATGTGAGGTGTTCTTTCTCCAGGTGTCGGATGGTTAGGGCTTGGCGATGGAGGAGGCCCAGGACCTGTATGTCCTTGGTGGAGTGGGAGGGGGAGTTGAAGTGTTCACCCATGGGTGGTGAGGTTGATCGGTGCGGGTGTCCCAGAGATGTTCTCTAAATTGATCCACAAGTTGGCATTCCATCTCTTCGATGTCGAGGAGACCACAGTGGATGCAATGGATACGGTAGATGTCATTGGTGGAGGTACAGGTAAATTTCTGTCATATGTGGAAGGATCATTTGGGGCCTTGGATGGAGGTGAGGGGGGAGGTGTGGGCACAGGTTTTGCACTTCCTGTGGTGGCAGGGGAAGGTGCCGGGAGTGGGGTTTGGGCTAGTTGGTGGAGGGGGGGGGTTGAGGGGATGGGTGCGTAGCTCTGACGAGGGAGCCATGGAGGGAATGGTATCCCCAGAACACTTATAGAGGTGGGGAGGGAAACACATATCTGGTGGCAGTGTCCGTTTGTAGGTGGCGGAATTGGCGGAGGATGATGTGATGTATACGGAGGTTGGTGGGGTGGAAGGTGAGGATCGGGAGATCTGTCCATGTTGTGTTGGGAGGGGTGAAGTTCAAGGGTGGAGGTGTGGGAAGTGGAGGAGATGTGCTGAAGGGCATCATTGACGCATGGGAAGGGAAATTGCGATCTTGGAAAAAGGAGGCCATCTGGGATTTTCTAAGGTGGAATTGGTCATCCTGAGAACAGATGCAATGGATGCCCCACCACCCATGGCTGAACATTTTAACGCCCCCCCACCGACTCCACCAGGGACATGCAGATCCTGGGCCTTCTCCATCACCAAACCCTTACCACCTGAAGCCTGGAGGAAGAACGCCTCATAGTCCACCTTGGGACCCTGCAACCACATGGGATCAATGTGGATTTCACCATTTCCTCATTTCCACTTCCCCCACCTTATCCCAGTCCCAAGCCTCCAACTTGACACCGCCCTCACGATTGTCTTTTCCATCTATCCTCTCCACCCTCCTCTCCAGCCTATCACCATTACCCCCACCTTCATCTACCTTTCACATTCTCAGTTACGTTCCCCTCAAACCCCCCCTCCTATTTATCTCTCAGCTCTCCACCCAAACCCCCCAACCCGGCCTACAAGCCTCATTCCTGATGAAGGGCTTAAGCCTGAAAAGTCGATTCGCCTGCCCCTCAGATGCTGACTGACCTGTTGTGCACCACACTCTCAATGACTGTTGTTAAGTCTGAGACTCAAACAGGAGATTAGAGGCCACTGTCCCCATGGGGATCATATATGTGGCGGGAGGTCAAGACAAGAAAGTTCAAGAGGGCAGATAGTCTGAATGGAGAATGTATGATCAGTGTGTGGAGTCTGTAAACAGAGGACAAATTATCTGCAGCATCTGGAGTCCCAGTGTCTGCACAGAGTGTGTCTCCAGGGACACAGTGACATCCCTTTGTCTCAAATCAGTTCCAGTTGTGTCTGTGGGTATTCAGTGTTTGTAGCTTTCAAGGTCACTTGTGGCTTTAAGCTTTCTTGCCTCCAGCTCTTTGTAAGTATTAGCCAGAGATTGTCACAGTGGGCTGTAAGCTCCTCCTGTACATCACTGTATGAAGGTGGTAACATCTGCAAGGATTTGGTGTGCTCACACCTACATCACTTGCAACACAGATGAGGTTCACCAGACAGGAAGATGGCCACAGGATTCAGGAATCTTGCTGGATTCTCAAACCGGAAGGTGTCATCAATTACAAGCATGTTGCTGCTGAGGTTTCAGTGAGACAACCAGGGGCATTTGTAAATATTAAAGGGGCTCACTCCCGAAGTGTCTGATTGGACAGCAATTATCGACAAAGGCTTCTCCAGGTATGTGGGTCATGTCTCATACAACCTTCAACCTCCCTCAGTTCCATTAAAACTGAAAGAACTGTAAATCAGAAACAAAATAAAAGTTGCTGGAAAAGCTCAGCAGGTCTGGCTGTATCTATGAAGAGAGATCAGTGTTAACGTTTCGGGTCGGGTGGCCCTTCCTCAGAACTCCTCAGTGACTGCGGCTCCACGTGAACAACTCTGAGGATCACTTGGCCCTCCCTACCTTCCTGACAGAGGGACAATGACCTGACGATGATGTCAGATATCTCCAGCCTCTTTCCTCTTGCACATGGAGTTCAGTGACAATGCAATGGATCACAATAACCCTAACTCTTAACACTCACCCTAATCCTGACCCTAACCTCATCTCGAGACCAAACCCAAACTTTAAACAAAACCTCTACACAAACCCGAAACCTGAACCTCAGCCGAACTCTAACCATAACACTAAAATGAAGCCCATCAAATCCCTAACCTGAACCTGAAAGCTAACTATTCCCATATTGTTCACCCAAACCTAAACCCTCCCCTAACCTGAACCCTAAACATAATTCTAACCTCAAATGCAATCCTAATGCAAATCCTTACTCTAATCCCAACCCTCAGATAAATCTAAACTAAGTACTAACCACGGCCTAATCATAACTGCAACATGAGACATAACCCTGACCTAAGTCTAACTCCCAGCCTAACTTTATTACAAATCAGCATGTACATTCCACAGCAGCTGATTGATCAGCCTCCACCAGAGATTGGGATGTGCATGTGACCACCCCCCACCCCCCTAACCCTCAGTAGATGTGCACAAACCCATCAAGATGTGATGCTATGTCAGACACAATCCCAAAGCCCCTGTGTAGCTCCCTGTTCCCCCTCAGTGGGCAATGCTGCTGACTGAGGAGCGGTTACAGGGTCCAACGGTTAATCTGTTATAAAAAAAAAAGCAGATTAATGATAATTACATCTTCATCTGTGATCATTCAAGCGGACACATGCCCTCTCTGTGAAATCAGTTGAACAGAGTCACAAACGTCTCCATTTCAGAGGAGATGCCAACATTCTCCCTCTGCCAATGGTGACAATATTTCCCTTCATCGACCCTTCCTTTCAGGAGTAAGCTGGGTCCGTCTGAACCTTAATGCATGCACAACCTCCTGCCTCGTCCTGCCCCTCAGCCTCCAGCCTCCCAGTGGGTCTCCAAGTGAGTGACCAACTGCAACATCTCCTCCTCCTCCATCAAATTCAGTTTGGCCACACCTCCACTGCTCCTCATTCTCTCACTCAGCCTCTTGCAGCACATCAACCACATTGACCAGACACGCCCACACCTACTGTCTGCCTCTGCCAACTCTACCCGATAACTGCGACACAGGGGAGGGCTCACTCCTTGGTATTTGGCCTGCCCTGGATGGGGTGGATGATATCTCCACCTTGGCAAAGGGGTTTGTGAAAGATGGCCCTGTCATAGGAGACACCAGAGTTAAAGTTCACGGTCTAACCTGCTCCCTCAACAATAAAGGTTCAGAACTCTCAATGCTGCCTCCCCACAGCTGAAGGATATTTAAACAATCCCACTTCCCCTCAGCTGCCTGCTCATGCCAACAGCCCGATACAATGACGGCCGGAGCTGACTTGCTGTTCACGGCCTGACCCTTCTCCCAGTGGACACCCGCCCTCACTGTGTGCTTCACTGAGGAGGCCCCTGGCACCATATGACTTGGGTGACCAGTTCTTGGTCCCACGGTGAAGATTGTTCGGGTATGTCAGCACGTGGACCGGGTACTATCCCATCGACCTGCCTGATCCACTGACCAACATCAACATGTCCCAGCAACAGACCCAGACACATGGCGATAAAAACCCAGTCAGAGAGAGCTTTGGGATCCAGAAATCTGAAAGTACCTGTTCCTCCCAGACAAGGACCATTTAGCACACGTCAGGTCACAGATTCCTCATGTCCTCATGGAACTAAACTAAAATTCACAAATTACAGCATGAGCTGTTTCTTGTAGGAACACCTGAAACTGGATCCAGCATGAGGAGAGAAAGAGGGAGGGTTTATACACTGAGAGATATATCAGGGGAAAGAACAGAGTGAAAGTGGGATTGAAAAGATAACACAACCTGCTTCAGCTTCTTACCAGGAACTCCGAAGATTGCTAGGAAATGGTAGTAAGTGAAAGCTATCTGTTCAATTGTTGGTCATTCCATTTTCAGAGAGAGGGCGATATCAATTGTTGTTGACAGATCTGAATCATCAGACATTCATCTGTTATATAAAGCAACTAAACCTCCCTTTTGTTAGGTTGCAGAGAGAGTGAAATTAGTTTGTGGTCTTTGAACAAACAGGTACAGTTAATTTTAATGGATATTACACAATACAATCTTCACCTACACTGGAAGATTGAAGGAGAACAATTGGGCCAGGTCCATCTCAGGGCTCCTTGCTCTCTCTCTTAGTGCTCTCTACATGGATGCTCACACCATCCCTGCCTCGCTTTGCCTTTCTCACTTTGTCCCCTCACCCACAGAGTCATAGAGCTGTACAGCATGGAAACAGATCCTTGCGTCCAACTCGCCCATACCAAACTGACATCCCAAGTTAATCTCGTCACATTTATCAATATTTCGTCCTTATCCCTCTAAACCCTTCCTGACCGTATTTTGATGCCTCTAAAATGTTGTTATTGTACCCGCCTCCACCACTTCCTCTGGCAGCTCCTTTCTTACACACACCACCCGCTGCGTGAAAATGTTGCCTTTTCAGTCATTTTAAAGCTCAGCCCCTCACCTTAAACCTATGGTCTCTAGTTCTGGATTCCTCTACCCTGGGGAAAAGACCTAAAGCTCATCACCATATAAATGCCCTTTCTGATTTTATAAACTTCTATAAGGTCATCCCTCAGCCTCCAATGCTGCAGGGAAATTAGCCCCAACTTGTTTAGCATTTCCCTGTAGCTCAAGTCCTCTCATTCTGGCAACATACCTGTAAATATCTCTTGAACCTTTTCAGATTTCATGTCAGCCTACCACAGCAGTGAGACCAGAACTGAATGCAATACTCCAATGTCCTGTACAGCCACAATATGACTTCCTCTCAATTCCTGCACTCAGTGCACTGACCAATAAAACCAAGTTTACCAAACGCCTTCTTCACTAACCTGTCTACCTATGAAGCCACTTTCAAAGAATTATGAACTTGCAGTCCAAGAACTCTTTGCTCAGCAACAATCAGCACGACTTTATCATTAAGTGTATAAGTCCTGCCCTAATTTGTCTTTCCATCATGCAACACCTCACATTTATCTAAGTTAAACTCCATCTGCAGCTCCTTGATCCATTAGCCCACCTGATTAAGGTCCCACTGTACTCTGAAGTAACCTCCTTGGCCCTCCACCACACCACCAATTTTGACGTCACCAGCAAACTTACTAACCATTCCTGCTGCATTCATATTCAAATAATTTATAATAATGACAAAATGCAGTGGACCCAGCACTGATCCTTGTTGCATATCACTGGTCACAGGTATCCAGGCTGAAAAGCAACCCTCCACCACTCCCCTCTGTCTCCTACCTTCGAGCCAGTTCTTATCCAAATGGCTAGTTCTCCCTGTATTCCATGTGATCTCACCTTGCTAATCAGTCTACCATGCAGCACCTTGACAAACGCCTTAGTGAAGTCCATACAGATCACATTCACTATTCTGCCTTCACCAATCCTCTTTGTCACTTCAAAAAACTCAATCAATTTAATCAGACATGACTTCCCACGCACAAAGCTAAGTTGAATATCAGGAATCAGTCCTTGCCTTTGCAAAACCCAGCCCTCAGAATCTCCTGCAACAATTTGCTCACCACTGATGTCAGGTCTATAATTTCCTGGCTTTTCCATACCACCTTTCTTAAAGATTGGCATCATATTCGCCAACCTCCAGCCTTCCAGCACCTCACCTGTGGCTATCAGTGGTACAAATATTTCAGCAAGAGGCCAGCAATCACTTCCCTAGCTTCCCAGAGTTCGAGGGCACACCTGATTAGAACTTGGAGATTTATCCACCTTTTTGCATTTTAAGTTGTCCAGCATCTCCTCTTCCATTATTGTGGACAATTCTGAACGCTTGTTATCTCATTTTTGAAGGCTTCCCGTTTTCCAGCTGTCCCTTTACCTGCAAATACCCCCCTCACCCCACCCCCACCCCCATGAATGTTTGAAAGTTTTTTGCCTAATATCATGAAAATTGGTCTTTCTCCAATTTAGAACTTTAACTTTTAGATCCGATCTATCCTTTTCCATCACTCGTTTAAAATTCATAGAATTATGATCACTGGCCTCAAGGTGCTCCACTCACTGACACCTCAGTCACCTGCCCTGTCTTATTTCCCAAGAGAAGGTCGAGTTTTGCTCCTTCTCTAGTAGGTACATCCACATATTGAATCAAGAAATTTTCTTGTATGCACTTAACAAAGTCCATTCCATCCAAACCTTTAACACTAAGGCAGTCCAGGTCTATGTTTGGAAAGTTCAAATTCCCAACCATTACTACGGTATTATTCCTACAGATTACTGAGAGTTCTTTTCAAATGTGTTTCTCAATTTCCCCGCTGACTGTTGGGGGGTCTATAATACAATCCCAATAAGGTGGTCATCCCTTTCTTATTTCTCAGTTCCACCCAAATAACTTCCCTGGATGTACTCTCCAGAATATCCTTCCTAAGTATAACCATATTGTTATTCCTGATGAAAAACCCCACTACCCCTCCTCTCTTGCCCCCTTTGTAACCTTCCTATAACACCTATACCCTGGGACATTTAGCTGTCATTTCTGTCCATTCCTGAGTCACACCTCTGTATTTGCTATGATACCCCAATCCCAAGTTCCCAACCATGCCCTGAGTTCATCTGCCTTACTTGTTAGGCCTCTTGCATTCAAACAAATGCTGTTTAGTTTATCAGTCCTATCTCATTTTCTGCTTTGTTCTTGCCTGCCTTGATTGTTTGGCTGGCTCCTTTTCCCAATTGAACCAGTCTCAGACCAATCTCCTTTCTCACCACCTCTGTGACTAATTTAAATCCTCCCGAGTCGCTCCAGAAAATCTCCCCACCAGTATATTATTCCCCTTCCAATTCAGGCGCAACCTGTCCCTCTTGTGCAAGTCACTCCTACCCGAGAAGAGATTCCAAGATCCAAAAATGTGAATCCTTCTCCCCTTCATGAGCTCCACAGCCACACATTCATCTGCTCTATCTATTCCTACTCTCACTAGCATGTGACACCTTGAGGACCTACTTTTTAACCTCCTTCCTAATTTCTTGTATTCCCCCCTCAGAACCTTTTCTCTTCTTATGTTGTTTGTTCCAATATGTACAATGGCCTCCTGCTGTTTCTTCTCCACTGTACGACAATTCTGCACCCTCTCCAAGACATCCTTGACCCTGACACCAGATAGGAAACACACCATTCTGATGTCTCATTCATGGCTTCAGAAATCTCTGTCTCTGCCTCTGACTAGACAGTCACTTAAAGTTTCTCAATATTTCTGTCGTGTCTTCCCTTTGGTGCGACACAAAGTCAGACAGTTTGTTGTAGTTTCCAGCCATCATCAGTCAAGGGAGTGGACATGTAGCTGTACAGCACCGCACTACATCGATCTTACACCGGCACCATGTGACAACAGTGTCCAGTTTGTGTGAATGATATCATCCAAAGTGGAATTAAATGAATGGAACAAGATTGGTTTCATTGACAGTCACACATCACACCCTGTGACACACATAGACACATCCTTCGCAAGTCTTCTGCAGTGACATTTCTTCTCTCTTTAGAGAGCTAATAGACCCTATCTACTTTGCTTGACCTCACGCTTTCTGTCATACATTAACATGAGTCTTTTGGTTAAGGATAACAGACCATCTTTTTGGCAAATTCCAGATTTGGCTTTCCTCTACTTAATTATGCTCCTTTTTGAAACCAACACATCCCAGAATATGTTTACAGAATAACCTCATCTTCAATAATTATCTCCATAGCAACCTCAGGACTGTCTTGCTTCTGGAAGCCTCTCAACTGGGTCAAAAGTTTAAACATTCTTTATCAGCTCGCACAGGCACCATGGAACTAACTCAAAGCTAACAACCTCTAATCTACCTTAAACTGAACCAAATCTCCACATTTTTATGCTTTAATATAACCCACAATAGAGTCAGCTCTAACAATGTGTGGCTTTATAAATATACAAATATTGAGTTTTGAGAAGATTTGTAGCTCAGGTTGAGGTTCTGGATGTAAGTTTGCTCGCTGAGATGGAAGGTTCATTTTCAGATATTTCGTCACCATACTAGGTAAATATCTTCAGTGTCTAGGCTTCGCCCGGTGACGAAACATCTGAAAATGAATTTTCCAGCTCAGCGAGTAAACCTACATTATATACAAATATATAAACACTGTTTTACACACAACAAATATTGTCTTCACCAACATCATATGAACTGGTATTCTCGATAAACCAGCAACAACTCCCCTTTCATTGTACAAGAATTTATTTAAAATGCCCCCACTCCAACCCTGAACTGACCTAATCCCCTCTCACCTCTGGTCCAGACCCAACCCCTTCTACTTGTCCTGACACAGCCAAACACCGTTCCTCCCAACATCCACCCAACCACTCTCTGAGAGCTGAAACACCCACCCCATTCCCCCACCCCCACAGCAACATTCTCCTTGTGATTGCCCCTCCTGGAAAAATCCAGCCCAGTAAGATCTGTTATCTGAAGGCAGCACCAATCACATGTCCACACCATCAATGATTCCATTGTCCACACAGGATTTGAAGTAAGAAACCATTGCTGTATTGGTGGGGAGAGGGAGAAGCTCCTGAATTGGAGTTTTGGTGAATAGCCAGTCAATAAAGCGTGTGCATTCACAAGTGGTTTTGTATTTTAAAACTTTTTTCAAGGACTTAATTCATAGAATCGTGCAGAAGACATTCAACCTTTTGAAGACCACCCCTCCAGTGTATCCCTGTAACCCTGTATTTCCCATGGCTAACCCACCTAATCTGGACATCCTTAAACACAATGGACAATTTAACGTGGCCAATCCACCTAACCTGCACAGCTTTGGACTGTGGGAGGAAACCAGAGCACCCAGAGGAAACCCACGCAGACCCAGGGAGAATGAGGACAGACAGTTGGAATTGAAGCTGGGTCCCTGGTGCTGTGAGGAAGCCGTGCTAACCACGGAGTCACCATGCTGTCCCATTGTCTCTGCAAATGGCACAAAACACAGGCTGTTGGCAGCCATCTTTGTGGCACAACGTTCACTTTTTATCATCAATTTCAAAATGGTTATGTTACATGGATCTTGAAAGTTAAGAATATCAATCTCCTTTCTGGACAGGATCCAGGTAAATTAATATTGACAAAATATGTTATGGTGACACTCTATAGTAAACATTGTTTAAAGGAGTTAAAGTTGAAAGGCTTAGGAGAAAGGAATGTATTTTGAGTTTTGTGGATGTGACTGAAGTGCTTTCTTTGTGAGACGCCATCGAACATTCACTGTGGATATTGGAAACTTCATTCAACAAGGCTGCTTGAAATCACCCGGCTGGTGAAAACGGCTTACTCCACCATCGATCCTGCTTGATGAGACTCTTGTTTTATCTGGTTCAGTTGAAGGAAAGCTGGCCAAGAACAAGCAGAGTTGGAGGAAAGCATATTATGAACAAGCTGCCCAGCTGTTGTTTTGTGAAAAGAAATCCCTTTGTATCGGCTCAGGATGAAACCTATTCATTCTTTTGAAATTGTGATTGAAAAGGCATCTCAAGATAATATTTCCTGAATGAACAGGATCTGGACCAGATGGGCCAAGGGGCTGAGAAGTGGCAGATGGAGTTTAATTCAGATAAATGCCAGTGCTGCATTTTGGGAAAGCAAATCTTAGCAGGATTTATACACTTAATGGTAACGTCCTAGGGAGTGTTGCTAAACAAAGAAACCTTTGAGTGCAGGTTCATAGCTCCATGAAATTTGACTCTCAGGTAGATAGGATAGTGAAGAAGGTGATTGGTCAGAGTATTGAGTGCAGGAGTTGGGAGGTCATGTTGTGGCTGTACAAGACATTAGTTAGGCCACTGTTGGAATGTTGCATGCAATCCTGGTCTCCTTCCTATCGGAAAGATGTTGTGAAACTTAAAAGGGTTCAGAAAAGATTGACAATGTTGTTGCCAGGGTTGGAGGATTTGAGCTATAGGGAGAGGCTGAACAGGCTGGGGCTGTTTACCCTGGAGCGTTGGAAGCTGAGAGGTGACGTTATAGAGGTTTACCAAATTATGAGGGGCATGGATAGGATAAGTAGACAAAGTCTTTTCCCTGGGTGTGGTAGTCCAGAGCTAGAGAGCATAAGTTTAGGGTGAGAGGGGAAAGATATAAAAGAGACCTACGGGGCAACGTTTTCACACAGAGGATGGTACATGTATGGAATGAGCTGCCAGAGGAAGTGGTGGAGGCTGGTACAATTACAACATTTAAAAGGCATTTGGATGAGTATATGAATAGGAAAGGATTGGAGGGGTATGGGCCGGGTGCTGGCAGGTGGGACTAGATTGGGTTTGGATATCTGGTCCGCATGGACGGGTTAGACTGAAGGATCTGTTTCCATGCTATACATCTCTATGACTCTATGACTCTCTAACTGTATCTGCAAGGTGCAGAGAAAATCCATGGGTGAGGATTGACTGCACAACACACGACAGATTATCAGAGGAATAGACTCCGGAATATGTTACACGTTATCCTTTTGCTTTCAAGAATAACCCATTGACAAAGTGTTTTCAGTTTTCTCTGCAAAGAAATCTTTATTCCCTCTTTTTCTGAAATGTGTGTGTATATTTGTATGCATTTTGGGAAGTTAATTGGATGGATAAGCATTTATACTTCCACATTACTGGCTGTGTTTGATAGCCAATTACTACAAGATAATTACATACATTCATTTTGATAACAAAACCATAATTATGTTTATTATGAAACTGGGTTGATAGATCTTTTTATTAAAACCTGTGTCTGGTCAGTCATCTTAGTAATTGGAGAAAATCTTTTTGTTTGATGTTGTGACCCATCGAATGAAGGTCCCCCTTCAGCCTCAGTTGTAAGTGTTAAACAATAACTCGGCGACAGAAATTCAGTCTTTCTCTCCTGGAGAATTTGTGTCGTGAAGCTTCAGATTTGAGATTTGAGATGAGTAGAACAGAAAAGCTTTGTGTTTAGTGTCAATTGCTCTGAATATGGTCATCAATGGAGGGCACAATTATTTCAAAGACCAACCAGGAACATCAATTTCATTCAATTTAACATTCCAGATTTAATCAATTAATATATTCTCAAGGACAGTGCAATTTCAAACTTTACTTTGCTAAAGGTTGAATAATCTTTTTTCAATTCATAAATACCCATGTATTCATAATAGGAATATTTTCTGAACACTATTCTTTATTTGGAATTATTTCATTTCAAACTGTGTAAATATATTGCCTAATTTCTGGCAACATTAATTGTCCATTTTTGTTCAAAGAGCTTGAACTTAGTCTGCTCCCTCTGCAAATGAAGAGAATCACAGGGGGATTAATTGTTTTATATAAGAAGCTGATACAAATGAAGAATGTCTGCTGCTTCAGGTCTGTCTCACCGATTGGTTGCATCTTCCAGTTCCTTCCAAAATGGAGCTGATTGATCTATCAATAATTGAGCAGACAACTTTCATTTACTATCATTTTCTTGGAACATTTGGAGTTCCTGATAAGAAACTGAAGCTGGGTATTTTGCATTTTGTCTAAAAATTCAAACTTTAATTTTGTTCTTGCTCTTGATGCACCAATCAAACATAGAATGTGAAATGATCTCTCTTAATGCTGCATCAAGTTTAGGTCTTCCTTAATGTAGAACACTTCCTACAATATGCAATGATGGCCTTCTTGCAGAAAACATCTTGGGATCAAGAAGATGACAGATTTCAGCACTGATTTGTAAAAAAATGTCCCTTAGTTTAGAGGAACATGTGTTTGCAGCTCTTTTTCCCTTTGTGTTTTTCTTGTGTCATGTTTGGATCTGTTATGACTCATTTAGAGGTGCTGATTGTTGCGGTTAGTCAACACTAAAAATCATCTATCTATCCTCTGGCTGCCAGGATTGTGGAATGAAACAACGTAGAGGATGTTTGCTCTTTGTCTCATTGTCATGGTGCCACATATTCTGGTTTGAGAGAAGAACTTTTCTCTTCATGATCAGTACAGTATTATCAAACCAGCACAGACAGTGTGAGCTTGTCACATTGGGAAATTAATAAGAAAGAAGTGTGAGGAAAAGGATAAATTATAATGGTGAGATGAAGTTAGATGAAGGAAGTGTATATGAAGCATGAATAGTAACATAAAACTATTGGAATGAATGGTGTCATTTTTACTGCAATTTCCAAATTAGACTTTGCATTTCATTTGGAGATTTGACTCATTTCTTTGTAGCTAACTTCCTGACAATTGTCCTTCTGGTCCAAGGAAGCTGTGGTCTATGCAAAGGTGGGCATGACAACAGTGGACTTGCTGGTCCTTATTTTCAATGTAATAATTTATTACATACTTTATTACTATTTCCCATTTTCACTTTACTTGGTGGGCATGACAACAGTGGACTTGCTGGTCCTTATTTTCAATGTAATAATTTATTACATACTTTATTACTATTTCCCATTTTCACTTTTACACTACACTTCCATAGTGAGCATCAATGAGGTGATCAACTATGTGCTTGTTGACTGCTCTGTCTGGCTGACAGTCGCTTTCACTGTCGATCGCTTTGTCCTCATTTGTTGTCAAAAGCTCAGAGAGAGGTATTGCAGGGAGCAGACTGCAGCTGTGATTATAACAACCCTGTGTGTTGTATCATGCATCAAAAATATTCCGCTGTACTTTGCTTTTGAACCTGGCTATATAATTGACAATGTAGAATGGACTCTGAAAATATGTTGCTGGAAAAGCGCAGCAGGTCAGGCAGCATCCAAGGAGCAGGAGAATCGACATTTCAGGCATGAGCCCTTCCACAGGAATGAGGAAAGTGTGCCAAGCAGGCTAAAATAAAAGGTAGGGAGGAGGGACTTGGGGGAGGGGTGTTGGAAATGCGATAGGTGGAAGGAGGTTAAGGTGAGGATGATAAGCAGGAGTGGGGGTAGGGGCAGAGAGGTCAGGAAGAAGATTGCAGGTTAGGAAGGTGGTGCTGAGTTCGAGGGTTGGGACTGAGACAAGGTGGGGGGAGGGAAATGAGGAAACTGGAGAAATCTGAGTTCATCCCTTGTGGTTGGAGGGTTCCTAGGGGGAAGATGAGGCGCTCTTCCTCCAGCCATAGTGTTGCTATGGTCTGGTGATGGAGGAGTCCAAGGACCTGCATGTCCTTGGTGGAGTGGGAGGGGGAGTTGAAGTGTTGAGCCACGAGGTGGTTGGGTTGGTTGGTCCAGATGTCCCAGAGGTGTTCTCTGAAACGTTCCGCAAGTAGGTGGCCTGTCTCCCCAATATAGAGGAGGCCACATCGGGTGCAGCGGATGCAGTAAATGATGTGTGTGGAGGTGCAGATGAATTTGTGGTGGATATGGAAGGATTCCTTGGGGCCTTGGAGGGTAGTAAGGGGGGAGGTATGGGCGCAAGTTTTGCATTTCTTGCGGTTGCAGGGGAAGGTGCCGGGAGTGGAGGTTGAGTTGGTGGGAGGTGTGGACCTGACGAGGGAGTCACAGAGGGAGTGGTCTTTTCGGAACACTGATAGGGGAGGGGAGGTCTGTTTGGAGGTGGCGGAAATGACGACGGATGATACGATGTATATGGAGGTTGGTGGGGTGGTAGGTGAGGACTAGTGGGGTTCTGTCCTGGGGCTCAAGGGCAGAGGAGCGGGAAGTGGAGGAGATGCAGTGGAGAGCATCATCGACCACGTCTGGGGGGAACTTGCGGTCTTTGAAGAAAGAGCCCATCTGGGTTGTTCGGTATTGGAACTGGTCCTCCTGGGAGCAGATGCGGCAGAGACGAAGGAATTGGGAATATTGGATGGCGTTTTTACAGGGGGCAGGGTGGGAGGAGGTGTAGTCTAGGTAGCTGTGGGAGTCAGTCGGTTTATAGTAAATGTCTGTGTTGATTCAGACGCCCGAGTTAGAAATGGAGAGGTCTAGGAAGGGGAGGGAGGAGTCTGAGACGGTCCAGGTAAATTTGAGGTCGGGGTGGAAGTTTTGGTAAAGTGGATGAACTGTTCAACCTCCTCGTGGGAGCACGAGGCAGCGCCGATACAGTCATCGATGTAGCGGAGGAAAAGGTGGGGGGATGGTGCCGCAGTGTAGCTGCGGAAGATGGACTGTTCCACATATCCTACGAAGCGGCAGGCATAGCTGGGGCCCATGCGGGTGCCCACGGCTACTCCTTTGGTTTGGAGGAAGTGGGACTGTTGATTTCAAGCCAGCATGGCCAGGATGGGTAACCTTTGACTGGATTGATATAATATTAAACCCATTGTTACCGTACTTTCTCATTTTATTGTTCTATGTACTGACTGTCCGACACATTGTCATGGCTAATCAAACCCACAGAGCACTGCAAGGACACCACAACACCCAGAACAGCGACGATCCAGAGATGCAGAGCCGAAGGAAATCCATCATTTTACTGTTTGCCATTTCCGGCACTTTCATCGTGTTGTGGATGCCTTCTGTTGTATTTTTCCTCATTTCCAGGATTACAGACAGACATTATGAACCAGATCCGTCAATTCACAGATCCGTTACTTATCGCAGACTGCACCGCAGATATGTTTCAACTGCTGAGCTCCTGTACAAACACATGTATTTATGCACTGGCTCAGATTAAATTCAGAGAGAAATTGAGAAAGTTAAGAAGGTATCCATTTATTGCAGTTATAAAACTCATCAACTCATCAAGATCAGCAAAACCTTCATGGTGTTTGATTGAACTTGGATTAAATGTTGTCTTCAAAATGGATACTTCAGCCTCACTGCTGTGGTAACATTTCTCCTGTGTCAGCAAGTGATGTGTTCAACCACATGACCAAAACAGGTGTTTTAACAGTCAGATGCCATTTCAGATGATCAAATGATTTATAATGAATAAAGCAGAGATATTAGTCGAATGCACGAAACAAGCGCTGAAATCCCACCACAGCCTAATAGCTCATGGTGAGCAGGAAACCACTGCTCATTGTGTGGGTCACTAATGTCCTCTTGGAAAGGGAATCTGCTGTCCTTACCTGGTCTGGTCTACATCTGTCTCCAGAACCACAGCAATATGATAGATTCCATCAGACCATTAGATACAGGAGCAGATGTGGTCCATTCAGTCCATCAACTCAACTTCACCATTCAATGAGATCATTGCTTCTCTGATAAGCCCCAACTCCACTTTCCTACCCTTTGTCCATAACCGCTGATTCCCTGACGGATTAAAAATCTCTCGGTCTCAGCCTGGAACGTACTTCATGGTCCAGATTCAACACTCCGCCACAAGAAAGGATTCTTCAGATTCACTCGCCTCTTCAAAAATAAATTACTCTCCTTCTCTGTCTTAAATGGTCAACCCCTTTGTAATGCGTCAGCAACACCAACTGGAAAAGAACAACTTTTATTGTTCAACACCAAATTAGAGCCACTATTTGTGGTGTATATAGGCTAGTCCCAGCCTGGGACAGACAGACATCCCTGGGTCTGATTTTGATTTTATATCCAGGAATGATATCACACACAATTGGATGTTTTCTCTCCACCACGATGTGAAGGGTTTTATTTTCCATCTATTACTCAACTGAGCCTGCTTTATATATATTTTATGATCACAGTCTGTTTTTTTTTTCCTCATCAACCCCTGTTTAGAGATGTTATTCCGCACCTGAGGAGCAAGTGAATTTTGAACCCAGACTACCTGGCTCAGAGGTAGGGACACTATCAATAGCCCACAGAGCCCTAAATCCTACCAGAAGCTGTGACTGGATTTGAACACCTGCCTCTAAAGAATGAGCCTGGGTAACCAAGCCAATGGCATTATCCCGAGGCCACCACTTCCCTTCATTGGGTCTGCTTTATAATGGGCTCGGGTGATGAGTTCTAGCGCGAGGCCATTGACTGTTACCAAGAGAATTCATTCTCTACAAGCTCTACAGGGAGATTAATTCTTGTTTCCCATGTGCCTTAAAGACATTCTCACATACCTCCACCTCCAAGTCTGAGATTTCTCCCCTTGGTCCTGTGACGACGGGGCATCCTGTGTTGTTTTGCTCATGACCCCAGTCCAGGTTTGATCGAGAGGTGTATCATGAACAAGCTCCAGGTGGAGGTGGGTGTGGCCCATTTTCAATTGAGAAAATATGTGACTCCAAGCCAGACTTTCATACAAGTCTCTGATACATGGCATTGGGTATCTGACTAAGCAGGAATCTCCGTTGATTGTCAACTCGTAATCGCCTCAGAGTCGACATGTTTTACAACTCGGATTACTGGCTTGGGCCCATTCAAAACACTGGGCATATGATACCCAGTTCCTCTCGACGTTCTGGTTCAGCCTCCACTCTGCCTCATGAGGGACCGACCACGCCTTGAAGTAATTAGGTTGGGCTTCTGCGTCTAGATAGATCTTGACCCATGAACCTTTTATCTTCTCTTGGAATATTTTGAGATACCTCCCAATAACTCGATATAGATCACTGGTAGCCATCTCAAAGTTCTGTTGCCAGTGCAGGCAGATTTTATGTAACCAGTTCCTTCCCAAACGATTGAGACCTCGCCCTTGTACTACCAGTGAGGGGAGTCTAACTGTCTGTTGCATCCCTATATAACTGGGTTGCAGTGGTCCCAGTAATACATAAGGGATCCTTAGTATAGTAACCAATCTAGCCTTGTGTCTTTCAAGGTTAAAGGCAAGATGTCCCATTGAAGTTTCCTTTATTTATTCCCCAAAAATTGTTACATCAGTATCTGTATCTCCCTCCATGTCTAACGGCGTAGCCATTTATTTGACCTTTTTTAATTAATTGGCACCATTTTGGGAGCGGTGATGTGATTTAGCGATATCAGTTCCTCATCCTTGGGCTGTTTTATTTACAAAACCCCATTTGGAGGTGACTTCACCCCTCAGCCTGGGCGGTACACGTTGTATTTCGGTAGCATTGTCTGGGGTGAACTCTGTGACTACAAGTGTGGCATAGCCTTTCCTGCTCCTCACTGTACTATGGAGAAACTTCCCACCCAGTTCTGGAACCTTGCAGCCTCCGCTTCCAAACCCCCTTCTTTGGAAACAAACAGGAGCCATGAGTATTACCCACTGGGGACTTTACTCTGCAATACGGGCCTTTCCCAAGGTTGAGGACAGTACTGTCTATGGACCCCTGAACCACATGAGCTCCTTTTCCCACATTTTGGGGTAAAAGTCCAGTTCTATGGCTTTCCTGAGGTACAGATCTGGTTCAGTCAGTAGCTTCCTTTGGGTTGTAGCATTATTAATTCCACAAACTAAGTGACCCCTTATTATTTCCCAACGTGTGGCTCATACTCACAGTGTTCTGGAAATTTCCACAGTCTCATTTAGAATTCAGTAACTGGTTCCCCAGGAAGTCTATTTCCTGTGTTAAACCTGTAATGCGACAGTATAACAGATCGGTTGGGGTCAGAGTGATCCACGACCATATCTATCAGTTCCTCAAAGGATTCTGACTCCGGGGCTGCTGAGGGTGGGGTGGGGGGGGGGGGGGGGGGGGGGGGGGTGAAACTCTTCATGATGCTGTTAGAAGGGACTCCACAAGCAGTCAGGAGAATGGTGTTTTGTTGGTGATCTACCCCGTTTGCCTGAGAAAAATATCTCATTATTTCAGCATTCTGGGACAATCCTCCACATTTGAATCAGAATGTTCCAGATTCCCAAACAGCAGAATGTTTAACATTTCCCTGACACGGTCTCACTGGGTTTGTTGAAAGGCAAGGCTGTCTGAAACTTGCCTTTCCTCTCAATGCCAATACAATAACTCAGGAAGCCTGACTGGAAAGGAGCAATGTTTGTGGTTGAAAACCAAAATACAGCGATTGCTCATGGCACACAGAGGCTAGTCCCAGCCCGGGACACACAGTTCTGCAGATCATCACCGGGTCTTCATTTTTTTTTCTTTTTATTTAACTTTCTTTTAATCAAATTGTCTAGAGATGTTACTACACCCCTCTGGAGCAGGAGGGACCTGAACCTCCCGGTCCAGAGATAGGGATATCATCACTCTGCCTCAAGAGAGCCTCGGGTCTGCTATATCTTTGATTTTTTAACCAATTTTTCTCATCAACCTTTGCAGAGATGTTATTGCATACCCCTGGAGCAAGTGGAACTTGAACCAAGAACTAGGAATGCTACCACTGTGCCACAAGGGAGCCTCCACCACTTCCTCTGGCAGCTTATTCCATACACGTACCACCCTCTGTGTGAAAGGTTGCCCCTTATGACTCTTTTATATCTTTCTTTCCCCTCTCACCCTAAACCCTCTAGTTCTGGACTCCCCGACCCCAGGGAAAAGACTTTGTCTATTTACCCTATCCATGTCCCTCATAATTTTGTAAAGCTCTATAACGCCACCACTAAGCCTCCAACGCTCCAGGGAAAACAGCCTCAGCCTGTTCAGCCTCTGCCAATAGCTCAAATCCTCCAACCCTGGCAACATCCTTGTAAGTCTTTTCTGAACCCTTTCAGGTTTCACAACATCTTTCTGGTAGGAAGGAGACCAGAATTGCACGCAATATTCCAACAGTGGCCTAACCAATGTCCTGTACAGCCGCAACATGACCTCCCTACTACTGTACTCAATACCCTGACCAAAAAAGGAAAGCATACCAAACGTCTTCTTCACTATCCTACCTACCCGAGAGTCAAATTTCAAGGAGTATTGAACCTGCACTCCAATGTCTCTTTGTTCAGCAACACTCCCTAGGACTTTACCATTAAGTGTGTAAGTCCTGCTAAGATTTGCTTTCCCTCACATTTATCTGAATTAAACTCCGTCTGCCATTTCTTAGCCCATTGGCCCACCTGGTCAAGATCCTGTTGTAATCTGAGGTAACCTTCTTCGCTGTCCACTACATCTTCAATTTTGGTTATCATCTGCAAACGTACTAACTATACCTCTTATGCTCGCATCCAAATCATTTCTGTAAATGATGAAAAGTAAAGGACCCAGCACCAATCCTTGTAGTTTAGATTAGATTCCCGACAGTGTTGAAACAGCCCTTCAGTAACTGCCATTCATCACATACCATTGCTGTTGCAAATTCCTCATTGCCTCTAATTGCCTCTCTAACCAATCCATTTAATCTGATAGGATTCGCAACCAACAGCATTTATTGCAGATATAATTCACAGTAACCCTTAAACTCTCTTTAAACTCCCACATCTGACAAGAAGCGCATATCACTCTACTAAAGGCCATTTTTACTCCTTTACAATTGACAGACCCAGAAATTAACACCTTCTTATTCCTCTACAAAACACTGCACCGGAATAAATTAATAGTTATGGCTTATATTTTAAGTTTAATCAAGAGACATATCTCAAAAACCATATGATCAAGAAAGAACCCACTCTACTCACTACTGCAGCCTTTCTGTAGGCCACACATAAAACAATTCACTTATCTCTTTCTGTGCTGTTACTTCACCCAAACAGTTCCGCCAAGATCAATTGTGAATTTCACTGTTTGTTAATGTTCTCAGACGCACCCCGAAGTCCAACGATAAATGAATTCAACAGCAAAGGCAGTAACTGTGTAGGTTCACTGTGGTGTCAGTTTCTTTCTTTCTCTCTCTCTCTCTCTCTCGCTCTCGCTCTCGCTCTCGCTCTCGCTCACTCTCTCTCTCTCTCTCTCTCTCTCCTGCACTGACCTCACCATGTGCTGCCTTTGCCTGCTCTTCTCCCTTTTAAAACTGCTGTTGTTTTGACTTTTATTTTCCAAAGTTCCAAAACAATGCAACAGCATATAAAACAGTAATTGCTGCTCCTGGAGTTCGAGGAAATCACCTCCAACACCTAAAGCACCTCAAAAAAGGAGCAGCACTTACAGCCAGAAATTTTTCCTCTCCTCCATCTTGGATTACCCAGAATCCTTTGTGAAAGCTGGTGTAGAAATGCAGTTTGACTTGTCCTTTAAACTCTAATGAACTTGCCAATATAAATAATTGTGCAAATTAAAAACTACTTTCAATTATGTGGTGTTCTGAAGGTAAACGTAGTGCCAATAATAATCAGCAACAGGAAGGTGAAGATAAATCACAAATGGAAAGACAAAGTGAGGGGAATCTTTCCGGACCCGAGAGGACAGTGTGGGCTTTGATGACTCTGTTGGAAAACATGACAGAAACAGAAAGGTGAGTTTTTAACTTCAAGAGAGAAAAGTTCATCGATCCACCACAGAATTTAAGGCTGGATAAGAATTTCACAACTGAGTGGCAAGGGAACTGCTTGTACAAATAATCATCTCATTATTTGTTTTTCTCACCTCATTTTACACAGTTTACTAGTTTCTGATCAGTGAGAAACCCCACAATGTTGACCCTGGGGATTCAGAGAGGGCAATGCCTTTGTATATCATAGGATGATGTTTCCATTCTTGTTGGAGATGGCCACTTATCTGGTGAGAATCTTCCTTCTTGCCATTTAACAGTCCATGCTAGAACCTTAAGCAGCTCTTGCTGTAAACATAAATGACCTGCTTCAGTGTCAGAGGAATGGTGCTGAACATTGTGCAATCTCCAGAGAACATCCCCACTTCGAACGTTATGAACAAGAGTAGATCGTTGATCGAGCTGCCGAGAATGGTTGGGCCCAGGGCTCCACCCTGAGGAACACGTAAGAGGCTTTGTAAGATTGGCCTCCTTGTGTATTTTATTGAAATTTGTGGTTTCGAAGTGATTCAACCCAAGCAGGAAGGAGCATTAATAGAGAAACAGAGTCACTGGGAAAACATTTTCAAGCTCAAGAGCATTTGCACAATGAATCAAAACCAATAAAAAGACAGACTTGAAAAGCCATGCTTCATTTTGATGTCTAGTCAGAATTCTGGAGAAGTTCTAAAGGTAAAGTAATCTGGAGATATCACGTGTGGAAATTAATGGATACCATAATTCAAAGCCATCTACTAGAACTTTGGGAGAACTGCCTACCCTGTCCCAGCATGGGTCTTGTGGGGCTGAATGGCCTATTGCTGCTGCAATTTGCTTTAACAAGAAGGGACCCACCATGCCCACCATCAGACCAAACAGGGCATTCAGCTTAGAATGGGCCTCTCCCAGCTGCTGTTAATTTTTTTCAGTGGCAGATTAAAGCCCCGAAGTGGGTATTAATGGACTGGTTCCCCTGTCGCTGGGAAAATTGTAGCAGGGATGGGTGGGTCTGATGCGGGCACAGTGCCAATTGAACTTAATGTGTGTCCTTCAAAACTGCTGGTAGCACGACCCCCAACCCATGACAGGGAGCACACAGATCAGGGTTTGATTGCTTTAGGAAATGTCCATTCAGGTTGTCTATAGCACTTGGTAACTTGGAAGGTGCATAATCGAGACACCAACAGACATGTATTAATAATAACTTTCTGTGAATTTTGGGGAACTGTGAAATATCTTTTGCGTTAATGCATTGTCAGATAAACTGTGTCCTTAGTTTTCCAAGAAACAGTCTGTCAGGAATCTGCAACTTAAGACACTTAAATTGTCTCGTTGTCTGTTGTCATAAATCTTCTAATGCTGGTTGCCAGCAATGCCAACATATGAAGGACAGATACATATTAAGGACTTCATCTAGTTTCTTCTGGTATTAACCAGACATCTGTCATGTTAACATAAGAGATAGCAACAGGTTACTTCTCCTGCTTGGTTTCACCATGAATGTAGCAAGCCCAATGAAATCTTCTACAATCGTCACTTGACCCTTTGTTTAATCAATGTTTGTTCCTGAACCTTTTCTCTGATGAGCTTATTTCTGGACAGACTTGTTATGGCCTCTTTAAGAGCCACATAGTCACACAGCCTGGAAACAGACCCTTTGGCCCAACTCCTTCATGTTGAATACATTGCCTGAACTGAACTAGTCCCATTTGCCTGCATTTGGACTGTATCCTTCCCTTCCACATACCTGTCCAAACATCTTGCAAATGCTGTACTAGAACTCACCTCCACCACTTCTTCTGGCAGCTCAATTCATATATTTACCACCCTCTGTGTGAAAACGTTGTTTCTCAGATCCCTTTTAAATCTTTCCCTTTTCACCTTAAACCTATGCCTCTGTTTTTGGACTCCCCTACCCTTTGGCTATAAACCTTATCTGTACCGCTCATGATTTTATAAACCTCTTTAAGGTCACCCCTCAGCCTCCTGTACTCCAGAGAAAAAACTCCCAGTCTATCCAGCCTCTCCTTATAACTCAAGCCCTCCAGTTTCGGGAACATCCTTGTGAATCTTTTTGCAAGCTTTCTAACTTGCTAATTCCTTGCACAAATGACACAAAAAAGGTACCTTGCTGTCAGCAGCCATCTTTGAAGAGCAGTGTTTACTTTTTATCGTCAATTTAAAAATGTTAATGTTACATAAAGTCTGTGTCTTGAAAGTTAGGAATATGACCCACTTACCAAGAACCAGGTAAATTAATAATAATGGAGTAAGTGATAGTGACACTTTCAAGTAACAATTGCTTAAAGGATTTAAGGCTGGAATGCTTAGGGAGAAAGAATTTTATTTTGAGTTTTGCTAACATATCTGGAGTTCTTTCTTCATCAGAGGTCAGTGAATGTTCACTATGGACATTGGAGATTCCTCCAAACAAAGGTTTCTAGAAAAACATGACTTGATGAAAATTGCTTGCTTTGCTGCAGTTCCTTCTTGGGTTTGTTTTAAACAGTGGCTGGCTTGGAGAGGCTCTTACTTTATCTGGTTCAGTTGGAGGAAAGCCTGCTAAGGACAAGCTAGGTTTGAGGAAAGCATGTTATGTACAAGCTGCCTAGCTGTTTTTTATCTAAAAAGGGAACTCTCCGTATCAGCCCTGGACAGAGGGCTGTTTTTTTCTCTCAGAAGAGTGATTGAAAGAACGTCTGAACATTGTATTTCCTGAGTGAGCTGTATCTGCAAGACTTAGAGACATTATTAGTGACCTTATTAGTGTGGGTGGCACGGTGGCACAGTGGTTAGCACTGCTGCCTTACAGCGCCAGAGACCCAGGTTCAATTCTCGACTCAGGCGACTGACTGTGTGGAGTTTGCACATTCTCCCCGTGTCTGCGTGGGTTTCCTCCGGGTGCTCCGGTTTCCTCCCACAGTCCAAAGATGTGCACGTCAGGTGAATTGGCTATGCTAAATTGCCCGTAGTGTTAGGTAAAGGGGTAAATGTAAGGGAACGGGTGGGTTACGCTTCGGCGGGTCGGTGTGGACTTGTTGGGCCGAAGGGCCTGTTTCCACACTGTAAGTAATCTAACCTGATCACACATGACTGACATCAGAGGAACAGACTCTGGAACAGGCTGCACTTTGCCCTACTGCCTTCAAAAATAACCCAATGGCTAAAATGTTTTAATTTTCATACACCCGATCCCTACGGAGCAATCCTTTTTTCCCTGTTTTTCTTAAATATGTGTGTTTTTATGTGTGTTTCGGGAGTTACTGAGAGGGATAAGCATTTATCCTTCTGTCTGATCAGGTGTGGTTGTTAGCCAATGTTTGCATGTTTATTAAATACGTTTATTTTGATGATAAACCCATAATTGTGTTTATTATGATACTTGATTGATGGATTTTTTTTGTTTAAGACTGTTTGATTTGATTCAATTTCAATTATTAGAATCACATGTACCTAGGTACAGTGAAATGTTTTGTATGTGCATTCAGTATGGGCAGATCAATCTATAAAAAGTGTTTTAGGTTAGAACAGGTGAAGAAAACAATGCACAAAGAGCAAGATCAACATTCAATTTAAAATTAAGAAGTCTATTCCAAACAGTGGGAAAGAAGCTGTTCTTGAGTCTGTCGATACAAGTGTTTCAGACGTTTTTTACTGTTTGCCTAACAGGGGTGATTACAACAGGGGTGAGAGGGATTTGATGATGTTGGCTGCCTTCCCAAGGCAGTGAGAAATATAGATATGGTCAATAGATGGAAGGTTGGTTTGTGTGATGGACTGGGCTGTGTTCATAACCTCTTAGTTTCTTACAGTCCAGGGCAGAGCAGTTGTCATAACAAGCCGTGTGCATCCAGATAGAATGCTTTCTGCGGAACATCTGTAAAAATTGGTAAGAGTCTTTATGAATGTGCTGAATTTCCTCAGTCTCCTCAGGAAGTAGAGGCATTGTTGAGCTTTCTTGACTGTTACATGCATGTGAGTGGATCTTTGTTGGTGATCATCACACCATGGAACTTGATGCCCTTGACCATCTCCACCTCAGCACATTGATGTGGACAGGAACATGCGCTCTGCCTTGCTTCCTGAAGTGTGGCTACTTAGTCATTTAGGCAAATGGAAAAAGTCTCCCTATTTCATATTCTGACCTGTGGAATGAAGGGACGAGAAAATAGTACACGCCTTCAGCCTCAGTCATAACAAACGTTAAACAACAATTTGTTTCCCGAAATTCAATCTTTTCCTCACGGAGGATTTTTGATGTGAATCTTCAAATTTGAGATGAACAAAGCAAAGCTTATGTTTGATGTGAATTTCTCTGAATATTGTCATGAACACAGGACCTATCAGCAACATCTATTCCATTCAAACCTAAAATTCCTAATTTAATCAATTAATATATCCCAAGGACAGTGCAATTTTAAACTATACTTTGCTAAAAGTTGAAAATTGTTAATTCAATTGATAAATATTCATTTAATAATGATCTGGATATTTTCAGTTGGAATTGATACAATTCACCTGTCTAAATGTATTGCCTAATCTCTGGCAACATTAATTATACATGTTTGTTCAAGGAGCTTGAACTAATTCTGCTCCCTCTGTAAATGAAGAGAATCACAAGCCGGATACGTGTTTTATATAAGAAGCTGATATGAATGAAGAATGTCTGGTGCTTCACATCTGTTGTCACTGATTGGTTTCATCTTCTAGGTCCTTCCGAGATGGAGCTGATGGATCTGTCAATAATTGAGCAGACAACTTTCATTTACTATCATTTTCTTGGAATATTTGGAGTTCCTGGTAAGAAACTGAAGCTGGGCGTTTTGTATTTTTTCTTCAAATTCTGACTTTAATTCTGTTCTCGCTCTTGATGCATCGATCAAACATAAAACATCAAATTCTCTCTCTTAATGCCGCATCAAGTTTAGGTCTTCCTTCAATGTAGACCACTTCCTACAATATGCAATGGTGACTTTCTTTCAGAAAACATCTTGCAATCCAAAAAATGAGAGATTTAAAGATTGATTTGGGGAAAATTTCCCATGTATTTTCAGATCAAAATTTCTCCTTAACTGGTTGATTCCCTTGCCTCATGTTTGGATCTGTGTTAGACTCATTTGGAAGTGTTGATTGCTGTGATCAGTTCATGAATAAAATCATCCTTCTATCCTCTGGCTGCCAGGACTGTGGAATGAGACAAGCTAGAGGGTGTTTGCTCTTGTCTCATTATCATGCTGCTATATATTCTAGTTTGAGAGACAGAGAAAGACTTACCTCCTCATGATCTATACAGTATTATCAAACGACCACAGACTCTGGGAGGTGTCAATTATGGGAATCTCAATAAAGAGGACAAAGGAATAAAATGATATTTTGATATGGTGAGCTGAAATAAAGTGGGAGGAAGTCCATATGGAGCATGAACAGTAACATAAAACTATTGGAATGAATGGTGTCATTTTTTTCTGTAATTCGCAGATTCTGCTCTGCAATTAATTTGGAGATTTGACTCTTGTTTTTGTAGCTAACGTCCTGACAATTGTCCTTCTGATCAGAGGAGGCTGTGGTCTGTCCAAAGGGATCACTCTTTACTTGGTGGGTATGACGATAGTGGACTTGCTGGTCCTTATTTTCAATGTGATAATCTATTACATATTTTGTTACTATTTCCCATTTTCACTTTTACACTACACTTCCATAGCGAGCATCAATGAGGTGATCAACTATGTGCTTGTTGACTGCTCTGTCTGGCTGACAGTCGCTTTCACTGTCGATCGCTTTGTCCTCATTTGTTGTCAAAAGCTCAGAGAGAGGTATTGCAGGGAGAAGACTGCGGCTGTGATTATAACAACCCTGTGTGTTGTATCGTGCATCAAAAATATTCCACTGTACTTTGCTTTTGAACCTGGCTATATAATTGACGATGTGGAGTGGACTGTTGATTTCAAGCCAGCATATTTTACGTGGCCAGGATGGATAACATTTGACTGGATTGATATAATTTTAAACCCATTGTTACCATATTTTCTCATTTTACTGCTCAATGCACTGACTGTTCGTCACATTGTGATGGCTAATCGAACCCGCAGAGCACTGCAAGGTCAACGCAACACCCAGAACAGCGACGATCCAGAGATGCAGAGCCGAAGGAAATCCATCATTTTACTGTTCGCCATTTCTGGTACTTTCATCGTGCTGTGGATGCCTTCTGTTGTATTCTTCCTCATCTCCAGAATTACAGACAGACATTATGAACCAGATGAATACACAAACCCATTCCTTATCGCAGACTTCACAGCAGATATGTTCCAACTGCTGAGCTCCTGTACAAACACGTGTATTTATGCATTTGCTCAGACTAAATTCAGGGAGAAGTTGGGAAATGCAATAAGGTATCCATTTATTTCAATCAGTAAACATGTCAAATGATCAATACAATCTGAAGCAAAACAGTACAAGCTTCATCATAGTTGACTGTCTCTGGCTGAAATGTTATGCACAAAATTGACACTTAATGACTCAAAATATCAGCTTCAGCTTGGTAGCACCATTCTCCTGTGTCAGCAAGGTTTATGTTCAAGCATATCACCACCGCAGACACTTGCACAACCTGATGCCATTCCAAGTGAGTGAATGGTTTCTGGAGTGGCAGGAACAAAGTGGAAATGTCACTGGATTGATAATGCAGAGGTTCAGGCTAATGTCTGGACAAAGGGGATCAAATCCCACCATTAATTCATAGCTAGTGGTGAGCATGAAACAACTGTTCATCAATTGGCTCACTAATATCCTTTAGTAAAGGAGTTTCAAGTGGAGTTTAATTTAGACAAATGTGAGGTGTTGGATTTGGTAAGGCAAACCAGGGCAGGGCTTATCCAGGTAATGGTGGGGTGCTGGGGTGTGTTGCTGAATAAAGACACTGAAGGGTGCAGGATCATAGTTCCTTGGGAATGGAGTCACAGATAGACAGGGCTGTGAACAAGGCACTTGGGACACTTGCCTTTATTGGTCAGAGTTCGGATGGTGTGAGGAAAGATGTTGTTAAACATGAGAGGGTGCAGAAACGATTGACATGATTTAGGAGTGGTGGATTTGAGTTATAGGGAGAAGTTAAATATGGGGGGATTTTGTTTTCCCTGGAGATCTTATAGAGGTTGATAAAATTGTGCGGAGCATGGATAGGGTGAACCACCAAGGTCTTTTACCGAGGGTGGGGAATCCAAAATTAAAGGTATAGATTTAAGGTGAGAGAGGAAAGATTTAAAAGGGATCTGAGAGGCAACCTTTCACACAGAGGACAGTGCATGTGTGGAATGAGCTGACAGAGGAAGCCCCATTTCCCAAATGCTGGGAAATGGGGCTAGGTCAGATTGGGATATCTGGTCAGTGCAGGTGAGTTGGACTGAAGGGTCTGTTTCCGTGCTGTATGACTCTAACTCTCAAGGAATACTGCTGTCTTTACCGGTCTGAACTACATCAGACTCTAGACCCACAGGCATATGATTGACGTCAAGGCAGCAATAGGCCATTCAGCCCATCAACTCATTCTGCCATTCAATGAGATCAATTCTCCACTCCACATTCCTGCCTTTTCTCCATAACCTTTGATTCCTTTATTGATTAAAAATCGAGCTCAGCCTTGAATAGACTGAATGACCCAGCTTCAACAGCCATCTGCAGGAAAGCATTCCGCAAATTCGCTCCTCTCTGTGAAAAGAAACTCCTCCTCATCTCTGTCTTCAATGAACAACTCCTTATTCTGAGATGATGCTGTCCACTCCGAGACTGACAAGGTGAAACAATCTTTCTATATCTAACCTGTCAAGCTCTTCTCAAATCTTTGATGGTTAATAAGGTTGTCTCTCATTCCATTCAACTCTAATGTACAATGTCAAATTACTCAACCTGTCCTCATAATAAAACCTCTTCATACCTGGGATCAAATGAGTGACCCTTCTGCGGACTGTGACCAATGCCAGTATATCTTTCTTTTGAGAAGGGAACCAAAACTGTTCATGGTATTTCAGCTGTTGACTGACTCGTGTCCTGTCTAGTATTGACAAGACTTCCCAGCTACTCCCTGAAATGGACCAGCAAACCACCCAGTTAAAGGGCAATTAGGGATGGATAGCAAATGCTGAGCTTCCTGGTGATATCTGCATCCCATGAAAGAATACATTTCTTCAAAAGTCTGTGTCCCCTCTCTGATGGATGTGAAATAGCTCAGTTTTGATGACAAGCAATGGAATTCTCCTCAGTCTCCTGCTCAATATTTATCCCTCAAACAATACCACCAAAATCTCATTGCCTGAATATTTGTTTTATTGCTGTTTGGTCAGGCCTGGGCATGTCCATAATTGCTGTTCTATTTCTGAAATTAAAACAATGACAAAGTTTCAAAGTACTTAATTTGCTGTGTTGTGAAAGCTGGTATTTCAATACAGTTCAGCTTGCCCTTTAAGCTCAAACAAACTTCACAATATCAATAATTACATGCATTAAAAACTATTTTTACCTGTGTGCTATTCCCAAAGTAAACATCGTGCCAAGTATAACCAACAAAAAAAGATAGAGTAAGCCTCTGGGATAATCTCTTTAAGAATCACAATGAGATTGGCTCGGTCCAACTGCTTGTAGAAAGAGCCCATAAGCATGAACACAAAAGACATTCTGCCCAGCTACTGTCCTGGGATAGACCACAAGTGGAACGGCGAAGGGTGTGGAATCTTTCCAGACCGGGCTATGATGAGTCAGTTGGGGAAATATGAGAGTGTTCGACAAAAAAAATGAAAAGAGTGTCTAATCACCTCCAAGGTTCCAGCTGTCTGTATCCTGAACTGGGTTCTGAAGAAGGGTCACCACAACCAAAATGTTCACTCTGATTTCTCTCTCCATGTATTCTGCCAGACCTGCTGAGCTTTTCCAGCAATTTCTGTTTTTGTTTCAGATTTCCATCATCTGCAGTTCTTTATTTTTCTTGTGTTCAGTATAATGTTGCCTCTTTCAACCTGTTTACTGTCATTGTAACGGGTTGAGCTGCTTCTTCTTGAGGTCCAGGCATGAGAGCATGCTGCTGTTTGAGATTTCTTAATTATGATTAACATGCATATTCAATATTATCTTAATCCCTTTGTGTTGCAGTATTGCTTGCAGCATACATTTAATCTTGAGACAGTTCGATCACTTGTCACCGGCTGCCACCCTGAGAAGGTGCCTTTTATCCCCACTCTCTGCTTTCTGTCAGACAGCCAGGCTTCTATCCATGATAGCACCTTGCCTCTGACAGCTTGGGCCCCTATCTTACTCAGTAACCTCCTGTGTAGAACTTTGTCAAAAACCTTCTTGAAATCCAGATAGATAGCATCCATTAGCTCTCCTTGAATTAAACTGCTCATTACTTCCTCAAAGAATTCTAGCTGATTTGTTAGGCATGACCCCTCCTTGATGAAACCATGTTGACTCTGCCCTATTTTAGAATACCCTTCCAACTATTCACAAATTTCACCCTTCTCGATGGATTCCAAGATCTTACTCTGTAATAAAGTGACTGACATTGACATAAACAGGTTAAACTCACGTTGGTCAGATTACCATTCTTTAAGACTGCATCAAATATCATTTTTAATGTCAGAGACTGTACCACATTAATAGTCATGTATCAGTAGTTATTTGATGTACTGCTGCTCTGTAATTGTGTCCAACTATGATGTGACTCATTGGAGCAATGTGCTGGAAACCAAGACCCACTATTCCCAGCCATCACAAAGGTAAAGTTTTTTCAAAGAAATGGAAGATCCCCAAACCTACCTGATTTTCAGAGCCAGGTTGATAGAAAACCAGGTTCCTGTACTAAACAAGAAATCACTATTTATTACAGTTCATCAGATTCTAGCAACTCAGAAACAACTGAAATAAATTAAGTAAACTGTACAAATTAAAACTCTAAATCCCCTATAAACTCTTCCTTACACACAGACAGACAGACAAACATAAACACAGGGAGAAAACATTTGGGCAGAGGGAAAACAGTTCCATAGTCTTTGTTCACAAGATCAATCAGTTTGTTCCTTTCTGATCCAAAGGTCTCTCCCTTATGCCAGATGCTTCCACTAGTTTGCAATAGGCACAGGGTGGCTGATTCATTTATGAAAGTCTTGGGTTTATTCAATTCAAATTCATATCTTGCTTTATCTGCTGAATGAAAGATGAGCTCATTTTCTCAAGTTTAAAGTGGCTTCCTGCGAGAACTGAGAGAGAGAGAGAGAGAGAGAGAGATAAAGGGAGCTTTTGGCTGCTGCAGATCTGCTGGATTCTCTTCTGGTCTGACAAAGCTCTCCGTCTGATTCACAATACAAGCAGTTCAGCTCCCTGACAACCAATCACATGTTAATGTTTTGAACAGTTCTGAGGAAGGGTCACCAGACCCAAAACATTCATTTTGATTTCTCTCCACAAATGTTGCCAGACCCGCAGAGCTTTTCCAGCAACTTCTGTTTTCATTTCTGATTTACACCATCTGCAGTTCTTTCAATTTTTAACCAATCGCATGGCTGTTAGCAGGAAGAGGACCTTTGTTCTTTGTCCACAGACCAATCAGTTTCACATGAAAACAACCCCTTAGCTCCAGTTCACCTGCACACTGTTGGAACACACAGCTAGACAAACAGGATACACAATTGGTATCAATTTGGATTAGATTAGATTAGATTAGATTAGATTAGATTAGATTAGATTAGATTAGATTACTTACAGTGTGGAAACAGGCCCTTCGGCCCAACAAGTCCACACCGACCCGCCGAAGCACAACCCACCCAGACCCATTCCCCTACATTTACCTGTTCACCTAACACTACGGGCAATTTAGTATGGCCAAAAATTAGCATGCACATTTTTGGATTGTGGGAGGAAACCGGAGCACCCAGAGGAAACCCCTATATGCAGTTGTCCAGGTAAATCCCTGGGTTTCAATACAGTTCTTTCTCATTTCAGTTCACAATTTTAAAAAGTATAAAATTAAAGATATAGTATTTTTAAACATCAAGAAATCTAATAGTCACAATTAGTGTAAAAGATTTGTGTGCTTTTTTTAAGTATCTGAGCACTGCTTGTCCCTGTGAGAATTCCTTGTTCTGAAGCACTGACACTGACTCGTAGTATTTGCAGCCTGACCTACTCTTTGTCGTGGCTTGTCGTGTGTGTCTTTAAGGATTTAATACTTGATGAACTGAATGGTTTCTGATGCTCTCCTGTGATAAGGGTTTCCTTCCTCTCTCAGGATTTCTTGTCATTCTTCCTGCGTTCTGCTCCGAGCACATTCTAAATGGCTTGCTCCAAAGTTTCTTCTCCTTTGTAATCGAATAAATCTGATCAACACCCATCAATGATTCCAATAAAAATCTTCCCTCTTATGGGTTCTGATTTCAAGTTCCATAGCTGCTGTTTTCCATCAATCTGCAGGGACCATTCACTAAAAGATCTTTGGATTCCCCACAATGCCTGAACTCTTCTGTTAAATGCTGATGTTTTGAGAGTTTAATTGTTTTCAAATTGAAGTAATTAAATAGTCCGTTAGTCAGAGACATTTGAGTATTGCTGGGAAAATGACACATTTTGTTGAAACGTTTCAGCTTGCAGTTATCAAGATGATTCTCAAGAATATTAATTCAATGGGAAACCAACATGAGAGAGAGGGTTGATTGGTTGGCGAGTGGACTCAGATTAAGAAGCCAGTTCAACTGCTACAGCTACCGACTGACTGCAGAAGCAGGTCTTAAAGCTGGAAAGGCATGAAAGGTGTAAACATTGGTGCTGTTCCTGCATCTGCAGAAATCAGTCAGTTTGGCCAGCAGAGGTGCTGTTGAGCCATTCTTGGTGATGAATGTTGATGTCCTCCACCCAGAGTTATAACTCCTGATCCATTAGTCCCCAATCCACATTTTGCATTAATTTAGGTATTTCCTTTTCTGTACAGCTCACTCCCAGATGGCTCATGATGATCAATCTTCCTTAGTTCCATAATATTTTCCAGATTTCCAAAAGTCCCTAACCTTGCCACATCGGAGCCACCCATAAGATGATAAGAATCAGGACCTGGAGTAGGCCATTTGGTCCCTTGAGCCTAATCTGCCATTCAATAGGGTCATGGCTGATCTAGCATTCCTCATATCCACTTTCCTACTCTGTTCCCATCCTGATGAAAGGCTTATGCCCGAAATGTCGATTCTCCTGCTCCTTGGATGCTGCCTGACTGGCTGTGCTTTTCCAGCACCACACTTGCGACAGCATTCCATTAGCCTTCCTGATTACCTGCTGTACCTGTGTGCTGGCTTTCTGTGCTTCATGCACAAGAACCCCCGAGCCCCTCTGTGTTGCAGCTTTCTGCAATGTTTCTCCGATGAAACAATACTCTGTTCTTTTATTCTCCCTTCCAAAATGAACAAGTTCACAGTTTCCCACATTATATTCCATTTGCCAACTTTTTGTCCACTTACTTTACCTGTCAATATGTATCTGTGAACTGTCTGTGTTCACCTCACAATATGCCTCTCCATGTATTTTTGTGTCATCTGCAAATTTAGCTTCAGTACATTACTTTCCCTCCTCCAAGTCATCAATATACATTATCAACAGTTACAGGCCCAACGCTGATCCCTGTAGAAACCCATTGGTCACAGGTCACCGACCTGCACAAGAACCCCTTATCCCCATTCACTGTTTCTTGCCCATTGTCCAATTCTCTATCTATTCCAATGTATTACCTCCAACATGCTTCTCTCATTTCTTATGACTTAACCTTTTGTGAAGTATCTTGTTCAATGCCTTCTGGAAGTCCAAATACAGCACATTTACCAGTTCCCCTTGATCTACTCTGGTTCAGACTTCTTCAGAAAACTCTAACAAATTAGTCAGACATGATTTCCCTTTCATGAAGCCATGTTGATGCCGCTTGATTAGAATATGATTTTCCAAATGTGCTAGGTAAAAACAAAGACTGCAGGTGCTGGAAACCAGAGTCTAGATTAGGGCGGTGCTGGAAAAGCACAGCAGGTCAGCCAGCATCTAAGGAGCAGGAAAATCGATGTTTCGGACAAATGCCCTTCATCAGGAATAGAGGCAGGGTGCCTGCAGAGTGGAGAGATAAATGAGAGGGGGTGGGGGTGGGAAGAAAGTAGCATAGAGTACAATAGGTGAATGCGGGTGGGGATGAAGGCGATAGGTCAGAGAGGAGGATGGAGTGGATAGGTGGAAAGGAAGATAGGCAGGTAGGACAGGTCATGAGGGCGGTGCTGAGCTGGAAGGTTGGAGCTGGGGGGAGTTGGGGGGGAGGATGAGGAAACTGGTGAAAACCACATTGATGCCCTGGGGTCGAAGTGTACCGAGGCGGAAGATGAGGCGTTCTTCCTCCAGGCGTCTGGTGTGAGGGAGCGGCGGTGAAGGAGGCCCAGGACCTCCATGTCCTCAGTAGAGTGGGAGGGAGAGTTGAAATGTTGGACCACAGGGTGGTGTGGTTGATTCGTGTGGGTGTCCCAGAGATATTCCCTAAAGCGCTCTGCTAGGAGGCGCCCAGTCTCCCCAGTGTAGAGGGGACCACATCGGGAGCACGGACACAATAAATGATATTGGTGGATGTGCAGGTAAACCTCTGATGGATGTGGAAGGCTCCTTTGGGGCCTTGGATGGAGGTGAGGGAGGAGGTGTAGGCGCCGGTTTTGCAATTCCTGCGGTGGCAGGGGAAGGTGCCAGGATGGGAGGGTTGGTTTTTGGTGGGGGGGGGGGGGGGGGGGAGCGTGGACCTGACCAGGTAGTCACGAAGGGACGGTCTTTGCAGAAGGCGGAAATGGGTGGGGAGGAAAATATATCCCCGGTGGTGGGGTCTGTTTGGAGGTGGCGGAAATGTCTCCAATGCATCTCGTCCACATCCCACCTCACCATCCTCAAACCCCACTCCTCCAACCATAACAAGGACAGAACTCCCCGGTGCTCCCCTTCCACTCTACCAACCTTCGCTTAAACCACATCATCCAAAGACATTTCCGAAACATCGATATTCCTGCTCCTCGGATGCTGCCTGACCTGCTGTGCTTTTCCAGCACCACTCTAATCTCTTCCAAATGTGCTGCTATTACTTCCTTAATACTTGATTCCAATACTTTTTTTTAACAATAGATATTCGGCTAATTGGCATATAGTTACTTGTTTTGTGCCTTCCTCTCTTTTTGAACAGGGTGTCACATTGGCAGCTTTCCAATCTCTGGTACTTCTCCAGAAACCAAAGGTTTTGGAAAATTGCAGCCAATGCATTCAGTATCTCTGCAGCTACCTCTTTTAGGATCCTAGGATGCACACCATCAGGGCCAGGAGACGTATCTGCCTTTAGCCTCATTAGTTTATTGAAAACTCCTTCTCTCGTGATGATGGTGGTAGTTAATTCCTCCCCCGGGTCCATTCGTATGAATGGGATGTTCAAAGTATCGCCCATCACCAAAATATCTGTTCAACTATTCTGCCGTTTCTTTGTTTCCTGTACCACCTCCCCGATTCATTTTTTAGGGCCTATGTTCACTTTGGCATCTCGCTTCCTTTTTATTATTTAATGAAGCTCTTATTGTCAGTTTAATATTCCTCACTAGTTTGCCCTCGGAGTTTAATTTCAATCTTTAGAGCTCAGTCATGATGATGACATCAGTGGTGGTGAGTTTGAACAGTGCAGAATCGAGTGGGCCCACTGCAGAATTGAGTGGGCCCAGTGTGGAATCGAGTGGGCTCAGTTTGGGATTCAGTGGGGCCAGTGTGGAATCAAGTGGGCCCACTGTGGGATTGAGTGGGCTCAGTGCGGAATTGAGTGGGCCCTGCGTGGGATTGAGTGGGCCCAATGCAGAATTGAGTGGGCCCAGTGGGGGATTAAATGGGCCCAGTGGGGGATTGAGTGGGCCCAATGCAGAATTGAGTGGGCTCTGTGTGGGATTGAGTGGGCCCAGTGTGGGATTGAGTGGGCCCAGTGGGGGATTGAGTGGGCCCAGTGGGGGATTGAGTGGGCCCAGTGGGGGATTGAGTGGGCCCAGTGGGGGATTGAGTGGGCTCTGTGTGGGATTGAGTGGGCCCAGTGTGGGATTGAATGGGCCCAGTGTGGGATTGAATGGGCCCAGTGGGGGATTGAGTGGGCCCACTCAATTCTGCATTGGGCCCACTCAATCCCACGCTGGGCCCACTCAATTCCGCACTGAGCCCACTCAATCCCACAGTGGGATTGGCATATAGTTACTTGTTTTGTGCCTTCCTCTCTTTTTGAACAGGGTGTCACATTGGCAGCTTTCCAATGTCTGGTACTTCTCCAGAAACCAAAGGTTTTTGGAAAATTGCAGCCAATGCATTCAGTATCTCTGCAGCTACCTCTTTTCGGATCCTAGGATGCACACCATCAGGGCCAGGAGACGTAGTGGGCCCAATGCAGAATTGAGTGGGCTCTGTGTGGGATTGAGTGGGCCCAGTGTGGGATTGAGTGGGCCCAGTGTGGGATTGAGTGGGCCCAATGCAGAATTGAGTGGGCTCTGTGTGGGATTGAGTGGGCCCAGTGTGGGATTGAGTGGGCCCAGTGTGGGATTGAGTGGGCCCAATGCGGAATTGAGTGGGCCCAGTGCGGAATTGAGTGGGCCCAATGCGGAATTGCTTGTCATCAAAACTAAGTGATCCCTTATTATTTCCCAACGTTGTGGCTCATACTCAGAGTGTTCTGGAAAATTCCACAGTCTCATCAAGAATTCAGTAACTGGTTCCCCAGGAAGTCTATTTGCCGTGTAAAACCTGTAATGCGACACTATAACAGATGGGTTGGGGTCAGAGATATCCACTACCATATCTATCAGTTCCTCAAAGGATTATGACTCCGGGACTGCTGGGCGTGGGGTGGGGGGGTGAAACACTTCATGATGCTGTTAGAAGTACTCCACAAGCAGTCAGGAGAATGGCGTTTTGTTGGTGATCTACCCGTTTACCTGAGAAAAATGTCTCATTATTTCAGTGTACTGGGACAATCCTCCACCCCCGAATCAAAATGTTCCAGATTCCCAAACAGCAGAATGTTTAACATTTCCCTGACACGGTCTCACTGGGTTTGTTGAAAGGCAAGGCTGTCTGAAACTTGTCTTTCCTCTCAATGCCAATATAATAACTCAGGAAGCCTGACTGGAAAGGAGCAATGTTTGTGGTTGAAAACCAAAATACAGCGATTGCTCATGGCACACAGAGGCTAGTCCCAGCCGGGGACACACAGTTCTGCAGGTCATCACCGGGTCTTCATTTGTTTTTTCTTTTTATTTAACTTTCTTTGAATCAAATTGTCTAGAGATGTTATTACACCCCTCTGGAGCAGGTGGGACCTGAACCTCCCGGTCCAGAGATAGGGATATCATCACTCTGCCACAAGAGAGCCTCGGGTCTGCTATATCTTTGATTTTTTAACCAATTTTTCTCATCAACCTTTGCAGAGATGTTATTGCATACCCCTGGAGCAAATGGAACTTGAACCAAGAACTAGGAATGCTACCACTGTGCCACAAGGAAGCACTGGGTCTGCTTTCATTTTTCGTTAAATTATTTCTCTAATCAACCTGGATCTGTTTTTGTTTTCAAACTTTCTGCATCTCCCCTGCCAAGCCTGTCCGAACCATTTGTGTTAATTAAGACTGCCTCTCATTCTTCTAAATTGCAATGTGTCATGGCCCAATCTACCCAAACCCACCTCATAATAAAACCCCTTCATCCACAGGGTCAACCAAGAAACCCTCTCAAGATTGCCACCAATCCCAATAGATCTTTACTTCGATAAGGGGAGCAAAATTATTCACAGAAATCTCGGTATTGCCCGGAATTAAAAAGATTTCTCATATTTGCTTTCCAGTCTGTTTCAAACAAACATCTCGACTCCAAACTACTGTCTGAAATGGACCAGCAAACCATCCAGTTAAAGGGAAATTAGGGATGGATAATCAATGCTGAGCTTGCCATGAAAGAATACCTTTATTCAAAATTCTCCCCTTTCAGATGGACGTAAACAATCCCAGTTCTGATGAAAAGTAATGGAATCCTATCCAGTCCCCTGCTCAATAGCTTTTCCTCAACTAATACAACCACGATCCAATTTCTGGAATATACATGTGCTGCTATTTTGTCAGGCCCCAGTCTTGCCAACCCAATCTAGTCCCACCTGCTAGCACCCAGCCTATATCCCTCCAAACCTTTCCTATTCATATACCCATCCAAATGCCTTTTAAAATGTTGCATTTGTACCAGCCTCCACCACTTCCTCTGGCAGCTTATTCCATACACGTACCACCCTCTGTGTGAAAGGTTGCCCCTTATGACTCTTTTATATCTTTCTTTCCCCTCTTACCCTAAACCCTCTAGTTCTGGACTCCCCGACCCCAGGGAAAAGACTTTGTCTATTTACCCTATCCATGTCCCTCATAATTTTGTAAAGCTCTATAACGCCACCCCTAAGTCTCCAACGCTCCAGGGAAAACAGCCCCAGCCTGTTCAGCCTCTGCCAATAGCTCAAATCCTCCAACCCTGGCAGCATCCTTGTAAATCTTCTCTGAACCCTTTCAGGTTTCACAACATCTTTCTGGTAGGAAGGAGACCAGAATTGCACGCAATATTCCAACAGTGGCCTAACCAATGTCCTGCACAGCCGCAACATGACCTCCCAAGTCCTGTACTCAATACCCTGACCAAAAAAGGAAAGCATACCAAACGTCTTCTTCACTATCCTACCTACCCGAGAGTCAAATTTCAGGGAGTTTTGAACTTGCACTCCAATGTCTCTTTGTTCAGCAACACTCCCTAGGACTTTACCATTAAGTGTGTAAGTCCTGCTAAGATTTGCTTTCCCTCACATTTATCTGAATTAAACTCCATCTGCCATTTCTCAGCCTATTGGCCCATCTGGTCAAGATCCTGTTGTAATCTGAGGTAACCTTCTTCGCTGTCCACTACATCTTCAATTTTGGTTGTCATCTGCAAACTTACTAACTGTACCTCTTATGCTCGCATCCAAATCATTTCTGTAAATGATGAAAAGTAAAGGACCCAGCACCAATCCTTGTAGTTTAGATTAGATTCCCTACAGTGTTGAAACAGCCCTTCAGTAACTGCCATTCATCACATACCATTGCTGTTGCAAATTCCTCATTGCCTCTAATTGCCTCTCCAACCAATCCATTTAATCTGATAGGATTCGCAACCAACAGCATTTATTGCAGATATAATTCACAGTAACCCTTAAACTCTCTTTCAACTCCCACATCTGACAAGAAGCGCATATCACTCTACTAAAGGCCATTTTTGCTCCTTTACAATTGATAGACCCAGAAATTAACACCTTCTTATTCCTCTACAAAACACTGCACCGGATTAAATTAATAGTTATGGCTTATATTTTAAGTTTAATCAAGAGACATATCTCAAAAAACATATGATCAAGAAAGAACCCACTCTACTCACTACTGCAGCCTTTCTGTAGGCCACACTTAAAACAATTCACTTATCTCTTTCTGTGCTGTTACTTCACCCAAACAGTTCCTCCAAGATCAATTGTGAATTTCACTGTTTGTTAATGTTCTCAGATGCACTCCGATGTCCAACGATAACTGAATTCAACAGCAAAGGCAGTAACTGTGTAGGTTCACTGTGGTGTCAGTTTCTTTCTCTCTCTATCTCTCTCCTGCACTGACCTCACCATGTGCTGCCTTTATCTGCTCTTCTCCCTTTTAAAACTGCTGTTGTTTTGACTTTTTTTTTCCAAAGTTCCAAAACAATGCAACAGCATATAAAACAGTAATTGCTGCTCCTGGAATTCAAGGAAATCACCTCCAACACCTAAAATACCACAAAAAAGGAGCAGCACTGACAGCCAGAAAGTTTTCCTGTCCTCCATCTTGGATTACCCAGAATCCTTTGTGAAAACTGGTGTAGAAATGCAGCTTGACTTGTCCTTTAAACTCTAATGAACTTGCCAATATAAATAATTGTGCAAATTAAAAACTACTTTCAATTATGTGGTGTTCTGAAGGTAAACGTGGCGCCAATAATAATCAGCAACAGAAAGGTGAAGATAAATCACAAATGGAAAGACAAAGTGAGGGGAATCTTTCCGGACCCGAGACGACAGTGTGGGCTTTGATGACTCTGTTGGAAAACATGTCAGAAACAGAAAGCTGAGTTTTTAACTTCAAGAGAGAAAAGTTCATCGATCCATCACAGAATTTAAGGCTGGATAAGAATTTCACAACTGAGTGGCAAGGGAACTGCTCATCTCATTATTTGTTTTTCTCACCTCATTTTACACAGTTTACTAGTTTCTGATCAGTGAGAAACCCCACAATGTTGACCATGGGGATTCAGAGAGGGCAATGCCTTTGTATATCATAGGATGATGTTTCCATTCTTGTTGGAGATGGCCACTTATCTGGTGAGAATCTTCCTTCTTGCCATTTAACAGTCCATGCTAGAACCTTAAGCAGCTCTTGCTGTAAACATAAATGACCTGCTTCAGTGTCGGAGGAATGGTGCTGAACATTGTGCAATCTCCAGAGAACATCCCCACTTCGAACGTTATGAACAAGAGTAGATCGTTGATCGAGCTGCCGAGAATGGTTGGGCCCTGGGCTCCACCCTGAGGAACACGTAAGAGGCTTTGTAAGATTGGCCTCCTTGTGTATTTTATTGAAATTTGTGGTTTCGAAGTGATTCAACCCAAGCAGGAAGGAGCATTAATAGAGAAACAGAGTCACTGGGAAAACATTTTCAAGCTCAAGAGCATTTGCACAATGAATCAAAACCAATAAAAAGACAGACTTGAAAAGCCATGCTTCATTTTGATGTCTAGTCAGAATTATGGAGAAGTTCCAAAGGTAAAGTAATCTGGAGATATCACGTGTGGAAATTAATAGATACCATAATTCAAAGCCATTTACTAGAACTTTGGGAGAACTGCCTACCCTGTCCCAGCAAGGGTCTTGTGGGCTGAATGGCCTATTGCTGCTGCAATTTGCTTTAACAAGAAGGAACCCACCATGCCCACCATCAGACCAAACAGGGCATTCAGCTTAGAATGGGCCTCTCCCAGCTGCTGTTAATTTTTTTCAGTGGCAGATTAAAGCCCCTAAGTGGGTATTAATGGACTGGTTCCCCTGTCGCTGGGAAAATTGTAGCAGGGATGAGTGGGTCTGATGCGGGCACAGTGCCAATTGAACTTAATGTGTGTCCTTCAAAACTGCTGGTAGCATGACCCCCAACCCATGTCAGGGAGCACACAGATCAGGGTTTGATTGCTTTAGGAAATGTCCATTCAGGTTGTCTATAGCACTTGGTAACTTGGAAGGTGCATAATCGAGACACCAACAGACATGTATTAATAATAACTTTCTGTGAATTTTGGGGAACTGTGAAATATCTTTTGCGTTAATGCATTGTCAGATAAACTGTGTCCTTAGTTTTCCAAGAAACAGTCTGTCAGGAATCTGCAACTTAAGACACTCAAATTGTCTCGTTGTCTGTTGTCATAAATCTTCTAATGCTGGTTGCCAGCAATGCCAACATATGAAGGACAGATACATATTAAGGACTTCATCTAGTTTCTTCTGGTATTAACCAGACATCTGTCATGTTAACATAAGGGATAGTAACAGATTATTTCTCCTGCTTGTTTTCACCATGAATGTAGCAAGCCCAATGAAATCTTCTACAATCGTCACTTGACACTTTGTTTAATCAATGTTTGTTCCTGAACCTTTTCTCTGATGAGCTTATTTCTGGACAGACTTGTTATGGCCTCTTTAAGAGCCACATAGTCACACAGCCTGGAAACAGACCCTTTGGCCCAACTCCTTCATGTTGAATACATTGCCTGAACTGAACTAGTCCCATTTGCCTGCATTTGGACTGTATCCTTCCCTTCCACATACCTGTCCAAACATCTTGCAAATGCTGTACTAGAACTCACCTCCACCACTTCTTCTGGCAGCTCAATTCATATATTTACCACCCTCTGTGTGAAAACGTTGTTTCTCAGATCCCTTTTAAATCTTTCCCTTTTCACCTTAAACCTATGCCTCTGTTTTTGGACTCCCCTACCCTTTGGCTATAAACCTTATCTGTACCGCTCATGATTTTATAAACCTCTTTAAGGTCACCCCTCAGCCTCCTGTACTCCAGAGAAAAAACTCCCAGCCTATCCAGCCTCTCCTTATAACTCAAGCCCTCCAGTTTCGGGAACATCCTTGTGAATCTTTTTGCAACTTTCTAACTTGCTAATTCCTTGCACAAATGACACAAAAAAGGTACCTTGCTGTCAGCAGCCATCTTTGAAGAGCAGTGTTTACTTTTTATCGTCAATTTAAAAATGTTAATGTTACATAAAGTCTGTATCTTGAAAGTTAGGAATATGACCCACTTACCAGTGAAGAACCAGGTAAATTAATAATAATGGAGTAAGTGATAGTGACACTTTCAAGTAACAATTGCTTAAAGGATTTAAGGCTGGAATGCTTAGAGAGAAAGAATTTTATTTTGAGTTTTGCTAACATATCTGGAGTTCTTTCTTCATCAGAGGTCAGTGAATGTTCACTATGGACATTGGAGATTCCTCCAAACAAAGGTTTCTAGAAAAACATGACTTGATGAAAATTGCTTGCTTTGCTGCAGTTCCTTCTTGGGGTTGTTTTAAACAGTGGCTGGCTTGGAGAGGCTCTTACTTTATCTGGTTCAGTTGGAGGAAAGCCTGCTAAGGACAAGCTAGGTTTGAGGAAAGCATGTTATGTACAAGCTGCCTAGCTGTTTTTTATCTAAAAAGGGAACTCTCCGTATCAGCCCTGGACAGAGGGCTGTTTTTTTCTCTCAGAAGAGTGATTGAAAGAACATCTGAACATTGTATTTCCTGAGTGAGCTGTATCTGCAAGACTTAGAGACATTATTAGTGACCTTATTAGTGTGGGTGGCACGGTGGCACAGTGGTTAGCACTGCTGTCTTATAGCGCCAAAGACCCAGGGTCAATTCTCGACTCAGGCGACTGACTGTGTGGAGTTTGCACATTCTCCCCGTGTCTGCGTGGGTTTCCTCCGGGTGCTCCGGTTTCCTTCCACAGTCCAAAGATGTGCACGTCAGGTGAATTGGCCATGCTAAATTGCCCGTAGTGTTAGGTAAAGGGGTAAATGTAAGGGAACGGGTGGGTTACGCTTCGGTGGGTCGGTGTGGACTTGTTGGCCCGAAGGGCCTGTTTCCACACTGTAAGTAATCTAACCTGATCACACATGACTGACTTCAGAGGAACAGACTCTGGAACAGGCTGCACTTTGCCCTACTGCCTTCAAAAATAACCCAATGGCTAAAATGTTTTAATTTTCATACACCTGATCCCTACGGAGCAATCCTTTTTTCCTTGTTTTTCTTAAATATGTGTGTTTTTATGTGTGTTTCGGGAGTTACTGAGAGGGATAAGCATTTATCCTTCTGTCTGATCAGGTGTGGTTGTTAGCCAATGTTTGCATGTTAATTAAATACGTTTATTTTGATGATAAACCCATAATTGTGTTTATTATGATACTTGATTGATGGATTTTTTTTGTTTAAAACTGTTTGATTTGATTCAATTTCAATTATTAGAATCACATGTACCTAGGTACAGTGAAATGTTTTGTATGTGCATTCAGTATGGGCAGATCAATCTATAAAAAGTGTTTTAGGTTAGAACAGGTGAAGAAAACAATGCACAAAGAGCAAGATCAACATTCAATTTAAAATTAAGAAGTCTATTCCAAACAGTGGGAAAGAAGCTGTTCTTGAGTCTGTCGATACATGTGTTTCAGACGTTTTTTACTGTTTGCCTAACAGGGGTGATTACAACAGGGGTGATTACAACAGAGGGATTTGATGATGTTGGCTGCTTTCCCAAGGCAGTGAGAAATATAGATATGGTCAATAGATGGAAGGTTGGTTTGTGTGATGGACTGGGCTGTGTTCATAACCTCTTAGTTTCTTACAGTCCAGGGCAGAGCAGTTGTCATAACAAGCCGTGTGCATCCAGATAGAATGCTTTCTGTGGTACATCTGTAAAAATTGGTAAGAGTCTTTATGAATGTGCTGAATTTCCTCAGTCTCCTCAGGAAGTAGAGGCATTGTTGAGCTTTCTTGACTGTTACATGCATGTGAGTGGATCTTTGTTGGTGATCATCACACCATGGAACTTGATGCCCTTCACCATCTCCACCTCAGCACATTGATGTGGACAGGAACATGCGCTCTGCCTTGCTTCCTGAAGTGTGGCTACTTAGTCATTTTGGCAAATGGAAAAAGTCTCCCTATTTCATATTCTGACCTGTGGAATGAAGGGACGAGAAAATAGTACACGCCTTCAGCCTCAGTCATAACAAACGTTAAACAACAATTTGTTTCCCGAAATTCAATCTTTTCCTCACGGAGGATTTTTGACGTGAATCTTCAAATTTGAGATGAACAAAGCAAAGCTTATGTTTGGTGTGAATTTCTCTGAATATTGTCATGAACACAGGACCTATCAGCAACATCTATTCCATTCAAACCTAAAATTCCTAATTTAATCAAGTAATATATCCCAAGGACAGTGCAATTTTAAACTATACTTTGCTAAAAGTTGAAAATTGTTAATTCAATTGATAAATATTCATTTAATAATGATCTGGATATTTTCAGTTGGAATTGATACAATTCACCTGTATAAATGTATTGCCTAATCTCTGGCAACATTAATTATACATGTTTGTTCAAGGAGCTTGAACTAATTCTGCTCCCTCTTTAAATGAAGAGAATCACAAGCCGGATACGTGTTTTATATAAGAAGCTGATATGAATGAAGAATGTCTGGTGCTTCACATCTGTTGTCACTGATTGGTTTCATCTTCTAGGTCCTTCCGAGATGGAGCTGATGGATCTGTCAATAATTGAGCAGACAACTTTCATTTACTATCATTTTCTTGGAATATTTGGAGTTCCTGGTAAGAAACTGAAGTTGGGCGTTTTGTATTTTTTCTTCAAATTCTGACTTTAATTCTGTTCTCGCTCTTGATGCATCGATCAAACATAAAACATCAAATTCTCTCTCTTAATGCCGCATCAAGTTTAGGTCTTCCTTCAATGTAGACAACTTCCTAAAATATGCAATGGTGACTTTCTTTCAGAAAACATCTTGCAATCCAAAAAATGAGAGATTTAAAGATTGATTTGGGGAAAATTTCCCATGTATTTTCAGATCAAAATTTCTCCTTAACTGGTTGATTCCCTTGCCTCATGTTTGGATCTGTGTTAGACTCATTTGGAAGTGTTGATTGCTGTGATCAGTTCATGAATAAAATCATCCTTCTATCCTCTGGCTGCCAGGACTGTGGAATGTGGCAACGTAGAGGGTGTTTGTTCTTGTCTCATTATCATGCTGCTATATATTCTAGTTTGAGAGAGAGAGAAAGACTTACCTCCTCATGATCTATACAGTATTATCAAACGACCACAGACTCTGGGAGGTGTCAATTATGGGAATCTCAATAAAGAGGACAAAGGAATAAAATGATATTTTGATATGGTGAGCTGAAATAAGGTGGGAGGAAGTCCATATGGAGCATGAACAGTAACATAAAACTATTGGAATGAATGGTGTCATTTTTTTCTGTAATTCGCAGATTCTGCTCTGCAATTAATTTGGAGATTTGACTCTTGTTTTTGTAGCTAACGTCCTGACAATTGTCCTTCTGATCAGAGGAGGCTGTGGTCTGTCCAAAGGGATCACTCTTTACTTGGTGGGTATGACGATAGTGGACTTGCTGGTCCTTATTTTCAATGTGATAATCTATTACATATTTTGTTACTATTTCCCATTTTCACTTTTACACTACACTTCCATAGCGAGCATCAATGAGGTGATCAACTATGTGCTTGTTGACTGCTCTGTCTGGCTGACAGTCGCTTTCACTGTCGATCGCTTTGTCCTCATTTGTTGTCAAAAGCTCAGAGAGAGGTATTGCAGGGAGAAGACTGCAGCTGTGATTATAACAACCCTGTGTGTTGTATCGTTCATCAAAAATATTCCACTGTACTTTGCTTTTGAACCTGGCTATATAATTGACGATGTGGAGTGGACTGTTGATTTCAAGCCATCATATTTTACATGGCCAGGATGGATAACATTTGACTGGATTGATATAATTTTAAACCCATTGTTACCATATTTTCTCATTTTACTGCTCAATGCACTGACTGTTCGTCACATTGTGATGGCTAATCGAACCCGCAGAGCACTGCAAGGTCAATGCAACACCCAGAGCAGCGACGATCCAGAGATGCAGAGCCGAAGGAAATCCATCATTTTACTGTTCGCCATTTCTGGTACTTTCATCGTGCTGTGGATGCCTTCTGTTGTATTCTTCCTCATATCCAGAATTACAGACAGACATTATGAACCAGATGAATACACAAACCCATTCCTTATCGCAGACTTCACAGCAGATATGTTCCAACTGCTGAGCTCCTGTACAAACACGTGTATTTATGCATTTGCTCAGACTAAATTCAGGGAGAAGTTGGGAAATGCAATAAGGTATCCATTTATTTCAATCATTAAACATGTCAAATGATCAATACAATCTGAAGCAAAACAGTACAAGCTTCATCATAGTTGACTGTCTCTGGCTGAAATGTTATGCACAAAATTGACACTTAATGACTCAAAATATCAGCTTCAGCTTGGTAGCACCATTCTCCTGTGTCAGCAAGTTTTATGTTCAAGCACATCACCACCGCAGACACTTGCACAACCTGATGCCATTCCATGTGAGTGAATGGTTTCTGGAATTGCAGGAACACAGTGGAAATGTCACTGGATTGATAATGCAGAGGTTCAGGCTAATGTCTGGACAAAGGGGATCAAATCCCACCATTAATTCATAGCTAGTGGTGAGCATGAAACAACTGTTCATCAATTGGCTCACTAATATCCTTTAGTAAAGGAGTTTCAAGTGGAGTTTAATTTAGACAAATGTGAGGTGTTGGATTTGGTAAGGCAAACCAGGGCAGGGCTTATCCAGGTAATGGTGGGGTGCTGGGGTGTGTTGCTGAATAAAGACACTGAAGGGTGCAGGATCATAGTTCCTTGGGAATGGAGTCACAGATAGACAGGGTGTGAACAAGGCACTTGGGACACTTGCCTTTATTGGTCAGAGTTCGGATGGTGTGAGGAAAGATGTTGTTAAACATGAGAGGGTGCAGAAACGATTGACATGATTTAGGAGTGGTGGATATGAGTTATAGGGAGAGGTTAAATATGGGGGGATTTTGTTTTCCCTGGAGATCTTATAGAGGTTGATAAAATTGTGCGGAGCATGGATAGGGTGAACCACCAAGGTCTTTTACCGAGGGTGGGGAATCCAAAATTAAAGGTATAGATTTAAGGTGAGAGAGGAAAGATTTAAAAGGGATCTGAGAGGCAACCTTTCACACAGAGGACAGTGCGTGTGTGGAATGAGCTGACAGAGGAAGCCCCATTTCCCAAATGCTGGGAAATGGGGCTAGGTCAGATTGGGATATCTGGTCAGTGCGGGTGAGTTGGACTGAAGGGTCTGTTTCCGTGCTGTATGACTCTAACTCTCAAGGAATACTGCTGTCTTTACCGGTCTGAACTACATCAGACTCTAGACCCACAGGCATATGATTGACGTCAAGGCAGCAATAGGCCATTCAGCCCATCAACTCATTCTGCCATTCAATGAGATCAATTCTCCACTCCACATTCCTGCCTTTTCTCCATAACCTTTGATTCCTTTATTGATTAAAAATCGAGCTCAGCCTTGAATAGACTGAATGACCCAGCTTCAACAGCCATCTGCAGGAAAGCATTCCGCAAATTCGCTCCTCTCTGTGAAAAGAAACTCCTCCTCATCTCTGTCTTCAATGAACAACTCCTTATTCTGAGATGATGCTGTCCACTCCGAGACTGACAAGGTGAAACAATCTTTCTATATCTAACCTGTCAAGCTCTTCTCAAATCTTTGATGGTTAATAAGGTTGTCTCTCATTCCATTCAACTCTAATGTACAATGTCAAATTACTCAACCTGTCCTCATAATAAAACCTCTTCATACCTGGGATCAAATGAGTGACCCTTCTGCGGACTGTGACCAATGCCAGTATATCTTTCTTTTGAGAAGGGAACCAAAACTGTTCATGGTATTTCAGCTGTTGACTGACTCGTGTCCTGTCTAGTATTGACAAGACTTCCCAGCTACTCCTGAAATGGACCAGCAAACCACCCAGTTAAAGGGCAATTAGGGATGGATAGCAAATGCTGAGCTTCCTGGTGATATCTGCATCCCATGAAAGAATACATTTCTTCAAAAGTCTGTGTCCCCTCTCTGATGGATGTGAAATAGCTCAGTTTTGATGACAAGCAATGGAATTCTCCTCAGTCTCCTGCTCAATATTTATCCCTCAAACAATACCACCAAAATCTCATTGCCTGAATATTTGTTTTATTGCTGTTTGGTCAGGCCTGGGCATGTCCATAATTGCTGTTCTATTTCTGAAATTAAAACAATGACAAAGTTTCAAAGTACTTAATTTGCTGTGTTGTGAAAGCTGGTATTTCAATACAGTTCAGCTTGCCCTTTAAGCTCAAACAAACTTCACAATATCAATAATTACATGCATTAAAAACTATTTTTACCTGTGTGCTATTCCCAAAGTAAACATCGTGCCAAGAATAACCAACAAAAAAAAGATAGAGTAAGCCTCTGGGATAATCTCTTTAAGAAACACAATGAGATTGGCTCTGTCCAACTGCTTGTAGAAAGAGCCCATAAACATGAACACAAAAGACATTCTGCCCAGCTACTGTCCTGGGATAGACCACAAGTGGAACGGTGAAGGGTGTGGAATCTTTCCAGACCAGGCTATGATGAGTCAGTTGGGGAAATATGAGAGTGTTCGACAAAAAAAATGAAAAGAGTGTCTAATCACCTCCAAGGTTCCAGCTGTCTGTATCCTGAACTGGGTTCTGAAGAAGGGTCACCACACCCAAAATGTTCACTCTGATTTCTCTCTCCATGTATTCTGCCAGACCTGCTGAGCTTTTCCAGCAATTTCTGTTTTTGTTTCAGATTTCCATCATCTGCAGTTCTTTATTTTTCTTGTGTTCAGTATAATGTTGCCTCTTTCAACCTGTTTACTGTCATTGTAACGGGTTGAGCTGCTTCTTCTTGAGGTCCAGGCATGAGAGCATGCTGCTGTTTGAGATTTCTTGATTATGATTAACATGCATATTCAATATTATCTTAATCCCTTTGTGTTGCAGTATTGCTTGCAGCATACATTTAATCTTGAGACAGTTCGATCACTTGTCACCGGCTGCCACCCTGAGAAGGTGCCTTTTATCCCCACTCTCTGCTTTCTGTCAGACAGCCAGGCTTCTATCCATGATAGCATCTTGCCTCTGACAGCTTGGGCCCCTATCTTACTCAGTAACCTCCTGTGTGGCACTTTGTCAAAGACCTTCTTGAAATCCAGATAGATAGCATCCATTAGCTCTCCTTGAGTTAAGTTGCTCATTACTTCCTCAAAGAATTCTAGCTGATTTGTTAGGCATGACCCCTCCTTGATGAAACCATGTTGACTCTGCCCTATTTTAGAATACCCTTCCAACTATTCAGAAATTTCACCCTTCACGATGGATTCCAAGATCTTACTCTGTAATAAAGTGACTGACATTGACATAAACAGGTTAAACTCACGTTGGTCAGATTACCATTCTTTAAGACTGCATCAAATATCATTTTTAATGTCAGAGACTGTACCACATTCATAGTCATGTATCAGTAGTTATTTGATGTACTGATGCTCTGTAACTGTGTCCAACTATGATGTGACTCATTGGAGCAATGTGCTGGAAACCAAGACCCACTATTCCCAGCCATCACAAAGGTAAAGTTTTTAAAAGAAATGGAAGATCCCCAAACCTACCTGATTTTCAGAGCCAGGTTGATAGAAAACCAGGTTCCTGTACTAAACAAGAAATCACTATTTATTACAGATCATCAGATTCTAGCAACTCAGAAACAACTGAAATAAATTAAGTAAACTGTACAAATTAAAACTCTAAATCCCCTATAAACTCTTCCTTACACACAGACAGACAGACAAACATAAACACAGGAAGAAAACATTTGGGCAGAGGGAAAACAGTTCCAAAGTCGTTGTTCACAAGATCAATCAGTTTGTTCCTTTCTGATCCAGATGCCCTTATGCCAGATGTTTCCACTAGTTTGCAATAGGCACAGGGTGGCTGATTCATTTATGAATGTCTTGGGTTTATTCAATTCAAATTCATATCTTGCTGGATCTGCTGAATGAAAGATGAGCTCATTTTCTCAAGTTTAAAGTGGCTTCCTGCAGAGAACTGAGAGAGAGAGAGAGAGAGAGATAAAGAGAGCTTTTGGCTGCTGCAGATCTGCTGGATTCTCTTCTGCTCTGACAAAGCTCTCCGTCTGATTCACAATACAAGCAGTTCAGCTCCCTGACAACCAATCACATGTTAATGTTTTGAACAGTTCTGAGGAAGGGTCACCAGACCCAAAACATTCATTTTGATTTCTCTCCACAAATGTTGCCAGACCCACGGAGCTTTTCCAGCAACTTCTGTTTTCATTTCTGATTTACACCATCTGCAGTTATTTCAATTTTTAACCAATCGCATGGCTGTTGGCAGGAAGAGGACCTTTGTTCTTTGTCCACAGACCAATCAGTTTCACATGAAAACAACCCCTTAGCTCCAGTTCACCTGCACACTGTTGGAACACACAGCCAGACAAACAGGATACACAATTGGTATCAATTTAGATTAGATTAGATTAGATTAGATTAGATTAGATTAGATTAGATTAGATTAGATTAGATTACTTACAGTGTGGAAACAGGCCATTCGGCCCAACAAGTCCACACCGACCCGCCGAAGCACAACCCACCCAGACCCATTCCCCTACATTTACCTGTTCACCTAACACCACGGGCAATTTAGCATGGCCAAAAATTAGCATGCACATTTTTGGATTGTGGGAGGAAACCGGAGCACCCAGAGGAAACCCCTATATGCAGTTGTCCAGGTAAATCCCTGGGTTTCAATACAGTTCTTTCTCATTTCAGTTCACAATTTTAAAAAGTATAAAATTAAAGATATAGTATTTTTAAACTTCAAGAAATCTAATAGTCACAATTGGTGTAAAAGATTTGTGTGTTTTTTTTAAGTATCTGAGCACTGCTTGTACGTGTGAGAGTTCCTTGTTCTGAAGCACTGACACTGACTCGTTGTATTTGCAGCCTGACCTACTCTTTGTCGTGGCTTGTCGTGTGTGTCTTTAATGATTTAACACTTGATGAACTGAATGGTTTCTGATGCTCTCCTGTGATAAGGGTTTCCTTCCTCTCTCAGGATTTCTCTGTCATTCTTCCTGCGTTCTGCTCCGAGCACATTCTAAATGGCTTGCTCCAAAGTTTCTTCTCCTTTGTAATCGAATAAATCTGATCAACACCCATCAATGATTCCAATAACAATCTTCCCTCTTATGGGTTCTGATTTCAAGTTCCATAGCTGCTGTTTTCCATCAATCTGCAGGGACCATTCACTAAAAGATCTTTGGATTCCCCACAATGCTGAACTCTTCTGTTAAATGCTGATGTTTTGAGAGTTTAATTGTTTTCAAATTGAAGTAATTAAATAGTCCGTTAGTCAGAGACATTTGAGTATTGCTGGGAAAATGACACATTTTGTTGAAACGTTTCAGCTTGGAGTTATCAAGATGATTCTCAAGATTATTAATTCAATGGGAAACCAACATGAGAGAGAGGGTTGATTGGTTGGCGAGTGGACTCAGATTAAGAAGCCAGTTCAACTGCTACAACTACCGACTGACTGCAGAAGCAGGTCTTAAAGCTGTAAAGGCATTAAAGGTGTAAACATTGGTGCTGTTCCTGCATCTGCAGAAATCAGTCAGTTTGGCCAGCAGAGGTGCTGTTGAGCCATTCTTGGTGATGAATGTTGATGTCCTCCACCCAGAGTTATAACTCCTGATCCATTAATCCCCAATCCACATTTTGCATTAATTTAGGTATTTCCTTTTCTGTACAGCTCACTCCCAGATGGCTCATGATGATCAATCTTCCTTAGTTCCATAATATTTTCCAGGTTTCCAAAAGCCCCTAACCTTGGCACATCGGAGCCACCCATGAGATGATAAGAATCAGGACCTGGAGTAGGCCATTTGGTCCGTTGAGCCTAATCTGCCATTCAATAGGGTCATGGCTGATCTAGCATTCCTCATATCCACTTTCCTACTCTGTTCCCATCCTGATGAAAGGCTTATGCCCGAAATGTCGATTCTCCTGCTCCTTGGATGCTGCCTGACTGGCTGTGCTTTTCCAGCAACACACTTGCGACAGCATTCCATTAGCCTTCCTGATTACCTGCTGTACCTGTGTGCTGGCTTTCTGTGCTTCATGCACAAGAACCCCTGAGCCCCTCTGTGTTGCAGCTTTCTGAATGTTTCTCCGATGAAACAATACTCTGTTCTTTTATTCTCCCTTCCAAAATGAACAAGTTCACAGTTTCCCACATTATATTCCATTTGCCAACTTTTTGTCCACTTACTTTACCTGTCAATATGTATCTGTGAACTGTCTGTGTTCACCTCACAATATGCCTCTCCATGTATTTTTGTGTCATCTGCAAATTTAGCTTCAGTACATTACTTTCCCTCCTCCAAGTCATCAATATACATTATCAACAGTTACAGGCCCAACGCTGATCCCTGTAGAAACCCATTGGTCACAGGTCACCAACCTGCACAAGAACCCCTTATCCCCATTCACTGTTTCTTGCCCATTGTCCAATTCTCTATCTATTCCAATGTATTACCTCCAACATGCTTCTCTCCTTTCTTATGACTTAACCTTTTGTGAAGTATCTTGTTCAATGCCTTCTGGAAATCCAAATACAGCACATTTACCAGCTCCCCTTGATCTACTCTGGTTCAGACCTCTTCAGAAAACTCTAACAAATTAGTCAGACATGATTTCCCTTTCATGAAGCCATGTTTATGCCGTTTGATTAGAATATGATTTTCCAAATGTGCTAGGTATAAACAAGGACTGCAGATGCTGGAAACCAGAGTCTAGATTAGGGTGGTGCTGGAAAAGCACAGCAGGTCAGGCAGCATCCAAGGAGCAGGAAAATCGATGTTTCGGGCAAAAGCCCTTCATCAGGAATAGAGGCAGGGTGCCTGCAGAGTGGAGAGATAAATGAGAGGGGGTGGGGGTGGGAAGAAAGTAGCATAGAGTACAATAGGTGAATGGGTTGGGGATTGAGGTGATAGGTCAGGGAGGAGGGTGGGGGAAGGTAGCAAAGAGTACAATGGGTGAATGGGGGTGGGGATGAAGGTGATAGGTCAGAGAGGAGGATGGAGTGGATAGGTGGAAAGGAAGATAGGCAGGTAGGACAGGTCAAGAGGGCGGTGCTAAGCTGGAAGGTTGGAGCTGGGGGGCAGTGGGGGGTGAGGAAACTGGTGAAATCCACATTGATGCCCTGGGGTTGAAGTGTACTGAGGCGGAAGATGAGGCGTTCTTCCTCCAGGCGTCTGGTGTGAGGGAGCGGTGGTGAAGGAGGCCCAGGACCTCCATGTCCTCAGTAGAGTGGGAGGGAGAGTTGAAATGTTGGGCCACAGGGTGGTGTGGTTGGTTGGTGCGGGTGTCACAGAGATGTTCCCTAAAGCGCTCTGCTAGGAGGCATCCAGTTTCCCCAGTGTAGAGGGGACCACATCAGGAGCACGGACACAATAAATGATATTAGTGGATGTGCAGGTAAAACTCTGATGGATGTGGAAGGCTCCTTTGGGGCCTTGGATGGAGGTAAGGGGGAGGAGGTGTGGGCGCAGGTTTTTGCAATTCCTGCGGTGGCAGGGGAAGGTGCCAGGAGGGGAGGATGTGTTGTTGGGGGGGGGGGGGAGGGGGAGCGTGGACCTGACCAGGTAGTCACGAAGGGACGGTCTTTGCAGAAGGCGGAAATGGGTGGGGAGGAAAATACATCCCCGGTGGTGGGGTCTGTTTGGAGGTGGCGGAAATGTCTCCAATGCATCTCGTCCACATCCCACCTCACCACCCTCAAACCCCACCCCTCCAACCATAACAAGGACAGAACGCCCCTGGGCCCAGTGCAGGAGATGAGTTTGTTGAAAACGTTGATCATGGATCGGATTTAAGGGGTGAGATCGGAGAGGAGTTTGAGAAAGTGAGAGGTGAGAGTGAGGCAGTGGAAGAATTTACAGCAAGGTTAACTCTCTGGACCATTGGAAGGTGGGAAGCAACAGAAGCAACTGATTGGACGGTCTCAGTCTTTGTGACAAAGATGTCTGTGTACTCCTTCCATTTACTGCTGGGGTGGGGGTGGAGAACAGAGGGGAGCGCAGTTTGAGAAGATGTGATCAAAGAGAAAGTAAATCAGGTGTTACCTTTGCACTCCAGGATGATTCTGGAATAATAAATTGCTTTAACAAATGATAATTGGGCCCAGTATTATTTTAATTATTCCAGCCAACTCTAGTGGTCAATATGAAACTAGTTTGCCAATCTTATTCTTTCATATTTACATCCTTTAGCCTGACACAAGCTGATAACATTGTCCTTGCAATTGAATTGCTAATCTTTCACTTCCAGCTTTCTCATGTTCCTGATTGTTTTGTTGTCCATTTGATGGCCATGTCCAGGGACTCCATTGCTCACAGGAAGACAGTGATTCTTGCTGTAGACAGTCCCCCATTCATTTCTCTGACCTACAGGAAGCCAGCATTCTCTTACAGGAAGATGAAGGATATGCATCTTGAGCCTTTTCAGCCAATCAGTTGGATGAAGGTTGTCCCTCAGCTTTAGAGGGATATAGAATGCAATCCAGTTACAGTTAATGTTAGAGTCACTGTTCCCAGTTTAGGAAGGATATCTGGATTTGGAGAGTGGAAATTATTCAGTTTGCTAACAAAACAAGAAAGTTCAGATGTTGACCAAGTTGAGTAATTGTGTAATGTACACTGTTAGAAGGGCTGTGATCCAAGGATTTATTTTGAAGATGATGAGATTCTGTAGAACTACATAAAGGTACCCTACATGTTTTTTTAAAGAAGGACACTTTGCTGAGGAAAAAGGCCTAAGGACAACACCGTGACAATGTTGTATCCTGCACAGGGCAGGGAGCTTGGACTGAGTCACACAGTTTGGAGAAGCATGGTGCAGATGTTAACGTACAAGAGAAACGGGACCTGATTCCACTTCATAATGAAGCATCCTACGGGGTAAGCAACTGCTGCATTATCACTTCCCACTAAACTCTACGAGCACCTTTTTCAATATTTTGATTCCTTGTGTGAAACAAGACTCCGTACCTATCGGTAGTTTGCACTCAGTGACTCTGGCTCTTGGAGCTCAATTATTATCTGAGATTATAGAGAGATTTCTTCTTTTTAAAATTGGCCTGTAAATGTTCCTCCCTCCCTTCCTAACAAGGAAATTGTGTGACTGTATGGCCTTGCCATCTTCTCCCCTCTCCTGCCTCCCCATTCCGCTACTAGCCTCCCCTGCCCGGCCTCTCCTCTCTGGTCTTTATCACCACCCCCCAACTGCCTCACCTCACTCTCTAGCCTTGGCTGTCCCTCCCCTTCTCACTGCCTCTTCCTCTCTTTGCTATCGTCTCTCCACCTGAAGTCAGTCTGTGCAAGTAGTTCTGATGGATGCAGAATCCCCCAGAACTAATCACAGTATCAAAGGCAAACAATTTAGGTTTGCGATGAAGTGAAATTCTTCATTCAGAGGTTTGTGAATCTTTGGAATTCTCTCTCCCAGAGGGTTCAGGAAGCTCCGTCATTAAATGCATTTAAGACAGAGATTGCTAGATTTCTAGTTACTAATGACATCAAGGGATAAAGAGATAGTGCAGGAAGATGGTGTTGAGGTAGACATTCAGCCCTGATTGAGAATGGTGAGACAGCCTGTGCAGCTGAATGGCTTCCTCCTGGCTCCTGGGTTCAATGTCCAGCTGCTGCCTGCACTAACCAACTTCTGCCACCAGATGGAGGCATAAGGTATCTTTTTTTAAGTTAAAAATCACACAACACCAGATTATCAGGTTTAATTGGAAGCACACTAGCTTTTGGAGCGTCGCTCCTTCATCAGGTGGTAGTGGAGGATTCAATCCTAAGACACAGAATTTATAGCAAAAAATTACAGTGTGATGTAACTGGAATTATACATTGAAAAATACCTTGATTGTCTGTTGAGTCTTTCATCTGTTAGAATACCATGATAGTTTCACTTCTTTCATGTGTAAATCACAAAAGATTTTTTTAAAACTTGCATTCTCAAGTTGGCTGTAACAATCTGTGATAGCTAGACAATATGGTGAAGGCGTTAGCCCCCTGTGTTCTCTGTCTATGCCATGATGTTTAGATTGATTCTAATCTAAAAAGTGAGATAACAGAGTTTTATATAAATTCATGCAGTTTTTGAGCAAAGTACAATGTAATTCTGCAAGTACGTGTCAGAGTGTGGACATAGATACCACCATTACGCGTGGGGACACCTCCCACCTTGTACATGGCAGGTATTCATATGACTCGGCCAACGTTGTCTATCTTATACGTTGCAGGCAAGGATGCCCGGAGGCATGGGACATTGGGGAAACCGAGCAAAGGCTACGACAATGAATGAATAGGCACCGCACAACAGTCAACAGACAGGAGGATTCCCTTCGAGTTGGGGAACACTTCAGTGGTCCAGGACATTCAACCTCGGATCTTTGGGTGACCATCCTCGAAGGCGGACTTCGGGACAGGCAGCAGCGAAAAGTGGCCGAGCAGAGGCTGATAGCTACGTTCGGTACCCATAGGGAAGGCCTCAACCGGGACCTTGGGTTCATGTCACATTACAGGTGACCACCATTGCACTATACACACACACAGACACACACACTCACACACACACAGGCGCTCCTATACACGCATACACACAGACACCCACACACACCCTTACAGACACACACTCCCACACTCACACAGGCATCCTCTCAGAGACTTAGACCACTCTACACTCATGCACACACACATACACTCTCTCTCACAGACACTCACAACCCCCCCACACCATACACGCGCATACACTCCCACACTCACACATGCACCCCCTCACAGACTTAAGACACTCTACACTCATGCACACACACATACACTCTCTCTCACAGACACTCACAACCCCCCCACACCATACACACGCATACACTCCCACACTCACACATGCACCCCCTCACAGACTTAAGACACTCTACACTCACTGCACACACACATACACTCTCTCTCACATTCACAACCCCCAACCCAGACAGACACACACACGCACAGACAAAGACCCACATGCACACATATATATATTGTGGGGTGAATTTGTACTTGTAGAATTACATTGTACTTTGCTCAAAAACTACATGAATTCATGTAAAACTCTGTTATCTCACTTTTTAGATTAGAATCAATCTAAACATCATTGCATAGACAGAGAACACAGGGGGCTAACACCTTCAACATATTGTCTAGCTATCACCCATTGTTAACAGCTAACCTGAGAATGCAAGTTTTAAAAAAAGGTTTTATGATTTACACATGAAGGAAGTGAAACTATCACTGTATTCTAACAGATGAAAGACTCAACAGACAATCAAGGTATTTTTCAATGTATAATTTCAGTTACATCACATTGTAAATTATTGCTATAAAATCTGTGTCTTAGGATTGAGCCCTCCACTACCACCTGATGAAGGAGCGACGCTCCGAAAGCTAGTGTGCTTCCAATTACACCTGATGGACTATAACCTGGTGTTGTGTGATTTTTAACTTTGTACACCCCAGTCCAACACCAGCATCTCCAAACCACAATCTTTTTTATAAAACATTGTGTGATGCATTTTGTTTTGTGAATTATTTCAGCTCAGAATGCAGCGCTGCACATATACAGTGTGGTATCTCAGTTTAGACTTTGCCCTTTCAGGGTGACAAATTTCAAAAGGATTTGAGTGTGCGCTGCTGGAAAAGCACATCAGGTCAGGCAGCATCCAAGGAGCAGGAGAGTCAGCATTTCAGGCAAAAGCCTTTCATCAGAAATGTCGATTCTCCTGCTCCTCGGATGCTGCCTGACCTGATGTGCTTTTCCAGCATCACAAGCTCGACTCGAATCTCCAACATCTGCAGTCCTCACTTTCACCTAAATGTCAAAAGGAGCCCATTGACTCCTATGGAACTCATGATTCACTTAAAATTGTTTCATGAAAGATTGCAATTTTCATGAATGCAGTCACAACTTTAAACGAGAAGTGTATGGGGAACATTACATTTCTAAGTCCTTATTTGGTTTTCCTTTCAGCATGTGGATATTACAGCACTTTTGATCCAATACAACACCCGTGTCAATGTAACTGATAAACGGGCTGTCACTCCATTGCATGAAGCAGCACAGAAAGGAAGGACACAACTCCGTGCTCTGCTGCTGGCTCCTGGGGCAGACCTTCCCATGAAGAACCAGGTAGGCCAGACGCCTTTGGATTTGGCTACAGTATGTTCAACATTCAAAGCAGTAAAGTCATAGAGATGTACAGCACAGAAGCAGACCCTCCGGTCCAACTCATCCATGCTGACCAGATATCCGAAACTAATATAGTCCCGTTTACCAGCACTTGGCCCATAGCCCTCTAAGGGGTAAAAACAATGATGGAAACCAGATTCTGGATTAGTGGTGCTGGAAGAGAACAGCAGTTCAGGCACCATCCAAGGAGCAGCGAAATCGACGTTCCGGGCAAAAGCCCTTCATCAGGAATTTATGTACCTATGTTATAAATGTTATCATTTCACAAGCCTCCAACACTTCCTCTGGCAGCTCATTCCATTTGTGCACCACCCTTTGCATGAAAAAGTTGCATCTTAAGTTCGCTTTAAAATCCTCCCACCTTATCCTAAACCTATGCCCTCTAGTTCTGAACTCCCCCACTGCAGGGAAAAGACCTTGTCTATATAACCTATCTATTCCCCCCAGGATTTTTGAAACCTCCATACGGTCACCCCTCAGCATCCAATGCTCCAAGGAAAACAGCCCCAGCCTATTCAGCCTCTCCCTATAGCTCAAATCCTCCAATCCTGGCAATATCCTTGTAAATCTTTTCTGAACCCTTTCAAGTATTATAGCATCTGAGCACAGTGGCTCCGTGATTAGCACTACTGCCTCACAGTGCCAGGGACCTGGGTTCGATTCCAACCTCAAGTGAATGACTGCATGGAGTTTGTACATTATCCCCATGTCTCTGTGGGATTCCTCCGGGTGCTCCTTTTTCCTCCCACAATCCAAAGAGGTGCAGGTTAGGTAAATTGGCTGTGCTAATTTGCCTGTAGTGTTCAGGAATGCATGAGTTAGGGGAATGAGTCTAGGTGGATTGCTTTTCATGAGGTGGTGTGGACTTGTCGGGCTGAAGGGCCTGTTTCCACACTGTAAGGATTCTATGACATTTCACAGAGACACCAGTTTATGAGTGAGAAATATGTATGCATTTTAAACTCAGTGAGAAAGAATTTGACCTGCCTCCAGAGTTCCAGCACATCATCTTTACCACTCAGAGGCGGTTTCTGGAGAGGATTGACTTGGAATCTGATTCTTTATTCTCCCATGGGATGTGGGTGTTACTGGCTGGCTGGCCAGCATTTACTGACTGTCCTTCGATGCCTTTGAGAAGGTGGGGGTGAGCTGCCTTTTTAAACTGCTGCAGTCACATGCTGTATGTAGACCCACAATGCCCTTAGGGAGGGAAGTCCAGGAGTTTAACCCAACGACAGTGAAGGAAAGGCAATACATTTCCAAATTAGGATAGTGGGTGGCTTGGAGGGAAATGGAAGGTTATGGTATTCCCATGTATCTGTTGTCCTTGTCCTTCAAGATGGAAGTGGTCATGGGTTTGGAAGGTGCTATCTTAAGGAGCTTCAGTGATTTTCTGCCATGCATCTTGTAGATAGTACACACGGCTGCTACTGAGCAGAGGGATTGCAGATGTGGTGCCAATCAAGTGGGCTACTTTGTCCTGAATGATGCCAAGCTTTTTGAGTGCTGTTGGGGTTACACTCATCCATACACCTGGGGAGTAATCTATCATACTCCTAACGTGTGCCTTATAGATGGAAGACAGGCTTTGGGAAGTCAGGAGGTGAGTTATTCATGCAGTATTCCTCGCCTGTGACCCATTGTAGCCAGTGTGTTTATGTGGTAAGTCCAGCTAAGTTTCTGGTCAATGGTAACCCCAGGAATGTGCTAGTGGGGGATCAGTGTTGGTAACACCATTGAATATCAAGGGGCTCTGGTTAAATTGTCTCCTATTGTAGATGGCCATTGCTTGGCATTTGTGTAGTGTGAATGCTACTTGCTATTTTGGCGAAATTCCTGATGATGGGCTCCTGCCCAAAACATTGATTTTCCTGCTTCTCGGATGCTGCCTGACCTGCTGTGCTTTTCCAGCGCCATTCTAATCGTTACTTGCATTTTGTCAACCCAAGCCTGGAAATTGTCCAGATCTTGTTGCACTGGGACACAGACTGCTTCAGTAACTGAGGAGTCGCAAATGGTGCTGAACATTGTGTAATCATTGGTGAACATTCCCATTTCTGATTTCATGATGGAGGGAAAGTGATTGATGAAGCAGCTGAAGATTATGGGGCCGAGAAGATGTTTCTGAGGAACTCCTGTAGCAATGTCCTGGAGCTGAGATGACTGACCTCCAACAACCACGATCATCGTCCAATGTGCCAGGTACAACTCCAACCACCGGAGAGTGTGTTCCCTCATACCCACTGCTTCCAGTTTTACAGTGGCTGCTTGATGCCTTCCTCACTCAAGTGGAACATTAATATCAAGGGCTGTCACTCTCAGCTTCCCTTGGGAATTGAGCTCTTTCCTCCATGTTTGAACCAAGGCCGTGATAAGATCAAGAGCTGAGTGGTCCCGGCAGAATCCAAACTGGGCACCAGTCAGCAGGTTATTGCTGAGCAGGTACTGCTTGATAGCATCATCAATGACACCTTCATTACTTTACTGTTGATTGAGAATAGACCAATGGGACAGTAATTGGCTGGGTTGGATTTGTCTGCTTTTTGTATCCAGGACGTGCCTGGTCAATGTTCCACATTGTCGGCTCGATGCCAGTGTTGTAACTGTACTGGAAAAGTTTGGCAGGAGTTCCGGAGCACACGTCTTCAGTGCCATGGCCGCAGTGCTGTCAGGGCCCATAGCCTTTGCAGTATCCAGTGCCTCCAACAGTTTCGCGACATCACCTGAACCAAATTGGCTGAAGGCTGGCATCTATGAGGCTGGGGACCAATGGAGGAGATTGAAATGGATCATCCCCTCATAACATTTGGCTGAAGATTGCTGCGAATGCTTCAGCCTTGTCTTTTACACTGACATGCTGGCCTCTTCCATCACTGAGGCTGGGTATATTTGAGGAGAGTCCGCTTCTATTGAGTTGTTTAATTGTCCACCAACATTCCTGACTGGATGTGGCAGGACTGCAGAGCTTAGACTGATCTGTTGCTTGGGGGATAACTTAGCTCTGTCTATCACTCACTGCTGATGATACTTGACATGCACGTAGTCCTGTTTAATAGCTTCAGAAGGTTGACATCGCATTTTGAGTTAAACCTGGTGCTGCTCCTAGCCAGCCTTCCTGCACTCTCCATTGAATCAGGACTGATGACTGGGCTTAATGGTAATGGTTGACTGAGGGATATGCTGGGCCAGGAGGTACAGATTATGCTGGAATACAATTCTGCTGCTGCTGTTACCGATGACCACAGTGCCGCATAGAATCATAGAATCCCTACAGCGTGGAAACAGGCCCTTCCCCTAACAAGTTCACACTGACCCTCCAAAGGGTATCCCACCCAAACCATTTCCCATTACTCTACATTTGCCCCAGACTAATGCACCTAACCTACATATCCCTGAACGCTATGGGTAATTTAGCATAGCCAATTCACTTAAACTGCACATGTTTGGATTGTGGGAGGAAACCAGAGCACCCAGACTAAAGCTACACAGACACGGTGAGAATATGCAAACTCCACACAGACAGTCGCCCAAGGCTGGAATCAAACCCAGGTCCCTGGCGCTGTGAGGCAGCAGTGCTAACCACTGAGCCACTGTGTCACCCACAACATGGATGCTCAGTCTTGAGGTCCTAAATCTAATTGAAATATGTTCCTTTTACCACAGTGATAGTGTCACACAACACAATGGACAATATTGTTAATGTGGTGGTGCTGCTATGGAGAGAATATTATCTAATGTTCCAGTGAGTTTAATAAGCATCAAGAAAGAGGCTTTAAGTCTTGCGGTTCGAAGTGTACGTAAACCTTAGTTTGGGGGAAGTACTAATCTATACAAACCACAGCCCACTTCTCGAAGTATGCAGGTGCATGTATGAGAAAATAGCAATGTAATTACTGATGTTTTATCTAAAGTTTAGTTTAGGAACATAGGAAGGTAAGAAGGTGCTGAGTTGTGATAATTATGTCAGGTATTAATTTGTTTAATCCAAATTGTTTAACTTACTTTTAATGCTCATTTATAATAGCTCCAATACAATTCTTCTGTCATTAAAACTATTACTTTAATATATTAACATATTCTCAAGGATACATAGCATTTCACATCTGTCCAAGACTAAATCTTTCTATTTCAAATCATAAACCTCCTAATTATTAATGTGCAGGAAAACCCTTGGAAAGTAACCTCTTCTGAATTCATGTTTTTGGAAAAGTATTTTTCAGTAGAATATTTTTAGATTCAAACTTCTTATATCTGTTGAGATTGTGTTGCCTAATATTTGTTAAAATGATGTACAAATGTTTCTGCTCAGGGACCTTGAACTAATTCCACTCCCTCTGAAACCTAATTGAATCACAGGGGAGATGTAGTTGCTTTATATAAAGGGCTGTCATTAATGAAATACATTTGGTGCTTCAGGTCTATTTTCACGCTTGGTGTTGTCTCCACTCTCTAAAAATGGGACTGTCCACAATTGAACAGACAGTTTTCATTTACTATCATTTCATTGCAATTTTTGGAGTTCCTGGTAAGAAACTGAAGCCGGGTGATTATTTATTTCCTTGTTAACCGATCTTTAACTCGCTTCTTGTTCTACTTCTCACTCAGCCTGGGAAACCTCAGGTTTTGTCACTTTCAGCTTCAATCCCGTTTCAAGCACTCCTTTAATAAACAGAAAATGCTGCAATTTATGAAGTTTAAATTCATCAGAAACTGTATGGACATGCAGTACATGAGGACATTACGTGCTGGTCCATGTTTGGAGAAACAGATGTTTCCAGACCCATTGCTCCCGATGCTCTTCACTGCTGGGGCTTTTCATTGTCCCATGTTTGTGTCTGTTATTGATTCATTGATTTCTATGATTAGTTCACAACTCGGTGATATCTGTACCTTGTAAATACCAGGAGGGTGGAATGCAAACTGCAGGGAATGTGCTCTTCACTTTCTTAATTCCTAGGTCCTCAGTTTATTTCTGAATGTTTTCTGGATTGTGAGGGGAATATGATGGTTTTCCATCTGACCAGTAATATCTCATGTGCATAAACATATTGTGAAGTTATCAGGCAGGGAAAGCTCAATCAGGGCATAAAGAAGCAAAGAGAAGGATATTTTGATATGGGAAGCTGAAGTAAGGTGGGTGGAGGCCCTTGTGGATCATAAACAGCAGAATACAACTATTGGGAAGAGTGACTTGAACTTTTTGCTGTAATTTTCAGCTAAGAGTATGTCATTAACTTGGAAATGTTACTCTTTTTGTTGTAGCTAACCTCCTGACAATTGTCCTTCTGTCTCGAGGAGGCTGTGGTCTATCAAAACGGGTCACTCTTTACTTGGTGGGTATGACAACAGCAGACCTTCTGGTCATCATTTTCAACGTGATCATCTATTACATGCTTGGATACTATATACCATTTTCATTTCTGGACTACACTTCCATTTACAGCATCAACGAGGTTATCAACTATTCGGTTATTGATTACTCGGTCTGGTTGATGGTCGCTTTTACTGTTGACCGCTTTGTCCTCATTTGTTGTCAACATTTCAGAGAAAAGTATTGCAGGAAGGAGACTGCAGCTGTGGTGATAGTGACTGTGTGTGTTGTGTTCTCACTCAAAAATATTCCCTTGTATTTTGCATTTGAGCCAATCTATATAATTAACAATGTGGAGTGGGGCGCTCATTTCAAACCAACCTATTACACCTTGCCAGGATGGATCACTTACGACTGGATTGGTACTATTTTGAAACCATTATTACCATATTTTATGATTTTGTTATTTAACATACTGACTGTCCGACACATTGTGATGGCTAATCGAACCCGCAGAGCACTGCAAGGTCAACGCAACACCCAGAACAGCGACGATCCAGAGATGCAGAGCCGAAGGAAATCCATCATTTTACTGTTCACCATTTCTGGCACTTTTATCGTGCTTTGGATGCCATATGTTGTGTTTTTCCTCATTTCCAGGATTACAAGAAATCTTTATGAACCAGATCATTATACAGATCCCCTCCTAATCGCAGATTACACTGCAGATATGTTTCAACTGTTGAGCACCTGTACAAACACGTGTATTTACGCACTGGCCCAGACTAAATTCAGAGAAAGGTTGCGAGATGCCATAACATATCCATTCTATGCACTTTTTAACTCTGTGAAGAAACTATCGCAACACAGCAGCTGCACTTTGGCAGCAATCTCCTGAATTGTAATTTGAATTCTTTCCTCAGACTGTAGCCTGTCCTGTGTGAGCCTCAGCTCAGTGACTGTCCTCTCACTGCTGCTCAAGTACATGGAGAGCTGTTGTAATGTCTGTGATGCTCTTTCAGATGAGCAGATATCCCAGGGTCAGCCTCCCATCTCAGGTGAACAGAATGGATCTCAGAGCATCATTATGGAAAAGAACCAGGGAGCTCTTTCCATTCTCCTGTTTCTGCCTGAACCAACATCATCAGAATCAGACTGTGGGGCTCTTTATCTTATTGCTGTTTGTGAAGCTCTGTGATGTATTTGTTCATTGTTATGATTTCTACATTTCATCGCAATGATTACAATAGTGAGAACACTTCAATATAATCTGATGAACGTGAAGTGAGTAGGAATGTACTAAGGTCAAAATACTTCCTATCTAAATGTCAACTCGATCTTTCTTTAAACTTAAAAGGATTTATTATTAAAATCATTGTATTATTTAAAGCCATTTTAATTATGTGTAATCTTGAAAGTGTATGTGACCACTACTAATAATTACAAATGTAGTCATGCAGTCTGTGAAAACTCTAAAACAGTTTGATGTAACTGTTGAAGGAGAGAGTATTCAGTCTGAATACATGTGAGTTTCCATCCTGGTTTTGTGTGGGATGGATCCCAAAAGGCTCCTGGGAGTTTAGGGACCAGCCGGACACAGATCAACAAAAGCTCAGGGCTGTCACAGTCCGGCCAAAGGATGACCCCATTGGCTCAGTGATACTTCAGTGTGTGACCTCCCCCCAGGAGAGGGGGGTTCTGTGAGGGTCTATCTACAACTGATGGCCCTAAAGGACCCTCAAGGTGAACTACTGAGGGCTTGAAGGAAGTCTTGATGGAGGGGAGCGGCTGCAGGGTTCAACAATGAAAGTGAATCCAACGCTGAAAGAGAAGGATGGGTTAAAATGCCTGAACAGGCAGGAAAGGGCAAAGACTGGTCGAGGGGTCTGGGCTAATGTGATCTGGCCCCAGTGGCGATGGTGACTCTGGAATGGGCTGGAGACAAGGTGACCATTCTATTTCTGAGGCAGGGATCATAGGGAGGACTGTGGAAAGGGAGGACTATTCATCATGACATGAGCTTGCATTGGAAAATCAGAACATCACGCCCATGAGTGGGGGTTGAGCATTCAGTATTACAAGAGTTATATGCATGGAGACAGACCCTTCAGTGCAACCAGTCCACACTGACCATGCTCCCAACTAAAATAGTCCCACTTGCCTCTGCTTGGCCCTTATCCCTCTAAACGTTTCCTCTTCATGAACTTATCAAAAAGTCTTTTAAACATTGTAACTGTGTCTACATCCACCACTTTCTCTGGCAGTTCATTCCACACACGAACCACTCTCTGTGTAAAAAGTTATCGCTCATTTCCTTTTTAAATCTTTCCCCTCTCACCTTAAAAATATGGCCCCTAGTTTTGAACTTGCCTAACCCGAGCGAAAAGACCCTTGTCATTCTCCTTATCGATGATCCTCATGACTTTATAAACCTCAGTAAGGTCACCCTTCAAACTCCTAAGCTCCAGGGAAAAAGGTCTCAGTCATTCCAGTATTTTAATATCTCAAACCCTCCATTCCCAGCAACGTCCTGGTGTATCCATTCTGAACCTTCTCCAGATTAATAATATCCTTCCAATAACAGAATGATGGACTTTCCTCCCCTTGGTCTTCTCTCTCTGTCTGCCTTTAGAACATTTAAAGATTCTGCCTTTTGTGGAGGAGAATTCCAAAGACACATAAAGTTCTGAGAAAAAAAAAGGCTTCCTCATTTCTGTCTTAAATGGGCACCCCCTTATTTTTTAAATGATGACCATTTGATGGAGGAGCAGAAGTTGGCCATTTTGCCCATTGAGTCTACTCTGCCATTGATTAAGATAATGGCCAATCTGATAATCCTCAACCCCATGTTCCTGCCTTTTCCCCATAACCTTGATTCCCTTCCTGATTAGAAATGTGTCTATCTCAGCCTTGAATATACTGAATGGCCCAGCCTCGACAGCCCTGTGTGGTAAAGAATCCCATCGATTCACTGCTCTCTGACAGTCAGACTGTGAGCTTGTGCCCTGTGCTTCTCGACCCTCCCACCAGGGAAACCCCCTCTCCATCGACCCTGTCAATCCCCCTAAGAATCATGTATGTTTCAATAAGGTGGTCTCTCATTCTTCAAAACCCCAATGAGCACAAGCCCAATGTATTCAACCTCTTCTCATAAGAGACAGTCTCCATACCGAGAATCAACCGAGTTTTTTATTCACTCACGGGATGTGGGTGTTGCTGAGTAGGCCAATAATCATTACCCTTTTTTTAAAATCAATAAAAGATGACCAAAAAAAATAATAAGTTGGGATAATTAAGTTGTGAGGGAAAACTAACTAGGATCCTTGTAGGCAGTGTGAGCTCAGTACGCTAAGCACTTAAAAAGTGCTTTCTCCTTAATACTAAGAAGGACTGTAATATTTAACTTTTAACGTTGTTTCTTTACTTTTTACCTAAGACTCTGTACCTAGGTGCCTTTGTACCTAAAAGGTGCTGTGAGTAGTAACATTTGTACTCATGTACTCTTTACTTCAGCACACTTGACGATAAATTCTAATTCTAATTCTAATATGAAATGGGCAGTAGGAGCTTAGTGTCATAGAGTCATAGTGATGAACAGCAGGGAAACAGACCCTTCGGTCCAACCCGTCCATGCCGACCAAATATCCCAACCCAATCTAGTCCCACCTGCCAGCACCCGGCCCATATCCCTCCAAACCCTTCCTATTCATATACACATGCAAATGCCTCTTAAATGTTGCAATTGTACCAGCCTCCACCACAACCTCTGGAAGCTCATTCCATACACATACCACTCTCTGCGTGAAACAGTTGCCCCTTAGGTCTCTTTTATATCTTTCCCCTCTCACCCTAAACCTATGCCCTCTAGTTCTGGACTCCCCAACACCAGGGAAAAGACTTTGCCTATTTATCCTATTCTTGCCCCTCATAATTTTGTAAACCTCTATAAGGTCACCCCTCAGCCTCCGAGGCTCCAGGGAAAACAGCCCAGCCTGTTCAACCTCTCCCTGTAGCTCAGATACTCCAAACCTGGCAACATCCTTGTAAATCTTCTCTGAACCCTTTCAAGTTTCACAACATCTTTCCGATACGAAGGAGACCAGAATTGCACGTAATATTCCAACAGTGGCCTAACCAATGTCCTGTACAGCCGCAACATGACCTCCCAACTCCTGTACTCAATACTCTGACCAATAAAGGAAAGCACGCCTTCTTCACTATCCTATCTACCTGCAACTCCACTTTCAAGGAGCTATGAACCTGCACTCCAAGGTCTCTTTGTTCAGCAACACTTCCTAGGACCTTACCATTAAGTGTATAAGTCCTGCTAAGATTTGCTTTCCCAAAATGCAGCACATCGCATTTATCTGAATTAAGCTCCATCTGCCACTTCTCAGCCCATTGGCCCATCTGGTCCAGATCCTGTTGTAATCTGAGGTAACCCTCTTCGCTGTCCACTACACCTCCAATTTTGGTGTCATCTGCAAACTTACTTACTATGCTCGCATCCAAATCATTTATGTAAATGACAAAAAGTAGAGGGCCCAGCACCGATCCTTGTGGCACTCCACTGGTCACAGGCCTCCAGTCTGAAAACAACCCTCCACCACCACCCTGTCTTCTACCTTTGAGCCAGTTCTGTATCCTAATGGCTAGTTCTCCCTGTATTCCATGAGATCTAACCTTGCTAATCAGTCTCCCATGGGGAACCTTATCGAACGCCTTACTGAAGTCCATATAGATCACATCTACTGCTCTGCCCTCATCAATCTTCTTTGTTATTTCATCAAAAAACTCAATCAACTTTGTGAGACATGATTTCCCACGCACAAAGCCATGTTGACTATCACGAATCAGTCCTTGCCTTTCCAAATACATGTACATCCTGTCCCTCAGGATTCCCTCCAACAACTTGCCCACCACTGAGGTCAGGCTCACTGGTCTATAGTTCCCTGGCTTGTCCTTACCACCCTCCTTAAACAGTGGCACCATATTTGCCAACCTCCAGTCTTCCAGCACCTCACCTGTGACTATCGATGATACAAATATCTCAGCAAGAGGCCCAGCAATCACTTCTCTAGCTTCCCACAGTGTTCTCGAGTACATCTGATCAGGTCCTGGGGATTTATCCACCTTTAACCGTTTCAAGACATCCAGCATTTCCTCCTCTGTAATCTGGACATTTTGCAAGATGTCACCATCTATTTCCCTACAGTCTATATCTTCCATATCCTTTTCCACAGTAAATACTGATGCAAAATATGGATTTAGTATCTCCCCCATTTTCTGTGGCTCCACACAAAAGCCGCCTTGCTGATCTTTGAGGAGCCCTATTCTCTCCCTAGTTACCATTTTGTCCTTAATATATTTGTATAACCCCTTTGGATTCTCTTTAATTCTATTTGCCAAAGCTATCTCATGTCCCCGTTTTGCCCTCCAGATTTCCCTCTTAAGTATACTCCTACTTTCTTTATACTCTTCTAAGGATTCACTCGATCTATCCTGTCTGTACCTGACATGTGCTTCCTTCTTTTTCTTAACCAAACCTTCAATTTCTTTAGTCATCCAGCATTCCCTATACCTACCAGCCTTCCCTTTCACCCTGACAGGAATATACTTTCTCTGGATTCTTGTTATCTCATTTCTGAAGGCTTCCCATTTTCCAGCCGTCCCTTTACCTGCGAATATCTGCCTCCAATCAGCTTTTGAAAGTTCTTGCCTAATACCGTCAAAATTGGCCTTTCTCCAATTTAGAACTTCAACTTTTAGATCTGGTCTATCCTTTTCCATCACTATTTTAAAACGAATAGAATTATGGTCGCTGGCCCCAAAGTGCTCCCCCACTGAAAACTCAGTCACCTGCCCTGCCTTATTTCCCAAGAGAAGGTCAAGTTTTGCACCTTCTCTAGTAGGTCCATCCACATACTGAATCAGAAAATTGTCTTGTACACACTTAAGAAATTCCTCTCCATCTAAACCTTTAACACAATGGCAGTCCCAGTCGATGTTTGGAAAGTTAAAATCCCCTACCATAACTACCCTATTCTTCTTACAGATAGTTGAGATCTCCTTGCAAGTTTGTTTCTCAATTTCCCTCTGACTATTGGGGGTGTCTATAATACAATCCCAATAAGGTGATCATCCCTTTCTTATTTCTCAGTTCCACCCAAATAATTTCCCTGGATGTATTTCGGGGAATATCCTCCCTTAGCACAACTATAATGCTATCCCTTATCAAAAATGCCACTCCCCCTCCTCTTTTGCCTCCCTTTCTATCCTTCCTGTAGCATTTGTATCCTGGAACATTCAGCTGCCAGTCCTGCCCATCCCTGAGCCATGTTTCTGTAATTGCTATGATATCCCAGTCCCATGTTCCTAAACATGCCCTGAGTTCATCTGCCTTCCCCGTTAGACCCCTTGCATTGAAATAAATGCAGTTTAATTTATTAGTCGTACCTTGTCCCTGCCTGCCCTAACTGTTTGACTCACTTCTGTTCTCAGCTGTACCCGTCTCAGATCGATCTCTTTCCTCACTATCTCCCTGGGTCCCACCCCCCTCCCCCCCCTCCCCCCCCACCCCACCTTACTAGTTTAAATCCTCCCAAGCAGTTCTAGCAAATTTCCCTGTCAGTATATTAGTCCCCTTCCAATTTAGGTGCAATCCGTCCTTCTTTTACAGGTCATTTCTACCCCAAAAGAGATTCCAATGATCCAAAAATGTGAATCCTTCTCCCATACACCTGCTCCTCAGCCATGCATTCATCTGCTCTATTCTCCTATTCCTGCCCTCACTAGCTCGTAACACTGGGAGTAATCCAGATATTACTACCCTTGAGGACCTCCTTTTTAAATTTCTACCTAACTCTCTGTAATCTCCCTTCAGAGTCTCAACCTTTTCCCTTCCAATGTCATTGGTTCCAATGTGGACAATGACCTCCTGCTGGCCTCTCTCTCCCATGAGAACATTCTGCACCCTCTCTGAGACATCCTTGATCCTGGCACTAGGGAAACAACACACCATTCTGCTTTTCCTCTACTGGCCACAGAAATGTCTGTCTGTACCTCTGACTACAGAATCCCCTAACACAATTGATCTCTTGGAAGCCGACATACCCCTCGTTGCATTAGAGCCAGTCTCAATACCAGAAACTTGGCTGTACGTGCTACGTTCCCCTGAGAAACCATCACCCTCTACATTTCCCAAAACAGCATACCTGTTTGAAATGGGTATATCCACAAAAGACTCCTGCTCTAGCTGCCTACCTCTCTTACCCTTCCTGGAATTAACCCATCTATGTGACTGTATCTGAGACTTTCCCCCCTTTCTATAACTGCCATCCATCACATACTGTTGCAAATTCCTCATCGCTTCTATCTGTCTCTCCAACCGATCCACCCAATCTGATAAGATTCGCATCCAACAGCATTTATGGCAGATATAATCCGCAGTAACCCTTAAACTCTCTTTAAACTCCCACATCTGACAAGAAGTACATATCACTGCAAAGGCCATTTTTGCTCCTTCACAATCTACAGACCCAGAAAATAACACCGTTGTATTCCTCTACAAACACTGCCGCAGGTTAAATTAATAGCTATGGCTTATATTTTAAGTTTAATCAAGAGACTTATCTCCAAAACATATAATCAAGAAAGAATCCACTGTACCCACTCTGCAGCCTTTCTCTTGGACAGACTTAAAACAACAATTAACTTATCTGATTCTGTGCTGTGAACTTCGCCCAACAGTTCTCTTTAAACACACAGAAAGGGAGAGAGGCCAAAGTGAACATCGGCCCCTTAGAGAACATAGAAAAGAGGGTACATGTGAGTTAAGTTCTATAAGTGAGAACCTGGCCAAATGCAATAACTTGGGTGAAGAGGTTAACAAGAAAATAAAACTAGAAAATAGACAGTACAAAAATAATATGCAAGTTTATTTTAAGGAAACCAGTTATCATTTCACACAACATAAATATTAGGCTTCTATTAATAGTCGGTGTAGGTTCTTGTCAAGAAAAAGAGGGTGAGATATACTAGAGGGTAAGGCTAGATGACCTAATGAGTACTTTGTATGAGTCTTTATTGAGGCAAAGTATTTTAATAAAACACCAGTATATTGAATATGGCAGAGATAATGGGCAGGGTGAAAATTGAAAATTATTATGCAGGATGTAATGGAACGGCTAGGTATGGTTGGGGATGGCTTATATCCTGAGTTGCTTAAGGATACAGGGGAAGAAGTTAGCAGGGGAGAGGCTTCTAATCTGCTCTAGGTATAGGGGATGTACCAGAGGATTAGAAAGTGGCAAAAATGACACCATTTTCCTCCAGTGGAGACATCAAATGGAATGGGAACATTCTAGAAGTTTAATAAATGTTTATAAAGGGCTACATGGTAATTTTGGAATTTAGTCCTTCTTGGTAAGTTCTGTCTTAATAAAATTGGTCTGTTGTCAGTTAAAAGCAGACCTTATCGTGCCTTACTAGAATCATGAGGAGCAGCTTTCAGACATTTTATGATGCACATAGATACTTCTATTGCATGGCGAGAGTAATTAAATCAAAAGCAAGATATAAATGGGCAAAAAGCAAAATTCAGAATTGGAAGTTTGTTTTCTGGGGCTTATATGTACATTGGGTTGGAAATCAGGTAGAATGCCTCAAATGTCACTTGCATCAACAATCTTATTTGAAACTGTCTGTGCTATTGCTACCTGTAAAAGGAGAGAGCTTCACAAAAAGATGCAGCAGTTTTCAAAACTGAAGTATCGGTGTGATGCCAGCTAGAATAGATTGTAAGCCTTGCCAAGCAACACCACTGATTTTTCAATATTACAAAATGTAAACATATGGATTAACCCAGAGTAATTCACTGCAACTTTTTGCTGAGCAATTTTTTTCAACTGGAATAGTTTGGCTTCAATCTCCCTGCATTCAGAAAACATGTATTACTTAAGAGGCACTAAAATTAATCACCCATATTGGTTCAAAAACCTTGAACTGATTCTACTCCTTTAGCTCCTTTGTATAAGGAGCTGTAACATCTGGGGAAAGGCTGAGGTTTCAGGTCTGTCATTATTGTTCTCATTTTGCCTCCTTTCTCCAAAAATGGAACTGTAAACAATCGAACAGACAGCTTTCATTTACTATCATTTTCTTGTGACCTTTGGAGTGCCTGGTAGGAAATTGAAGTTGATTATTCTTGTGTTTTTAATTATACTTTAATCCTGCCTTGCTGTTGGTGTGTCTCTCACCATGTAAACCCTCAGTCTTTCCCTCTTCATACTGAATCCAGGTTGGTCTCCTCCCTAACCAGCACACTGCCATGGAAAGCATCATACTGTGTGGCTTCAGAGGGCAGCTCCTTGTGACCAACATTACAGATGCATTGAGGATACCTAACGCATTTCAGTGAACGTTCCTAGCCACAATAATTAGTTGCCTCCATTGAGTTTTCAGCAGAATCTCTACAAATTTGCCTTGGCATGATGCAGTTACCATCAAACAACATCCCAAACCCCACTTTTCTAGTTTGGTTTAGTTTTAGCTGGAGACCTAGAGAAGGAGCTACAGTGAAAAGAGGTTCCATGTTTCAACAGACATCATGCTGGAATGTTCTCTCTGAATCCTCTTCTGCCTGTAAGACCCTGTGTTTGAATTTACCTTTTTATGAATGGGTGTTTATGGGAATGTTGCAGGAAATTGGATCAGCTTTGTTAAATTACAACAAAGTCGGTTAGATTTTCATGTTGCTGTCAATCTAAATTCTTTTCTCATTTGCTCGTGTTTCATTTGTTGGCGTGTAGATAAATTGTTTTACTTGAAGTCAAGTGGTTTGACCAGCTGCATCACTCCTGGGATTTCCACCTTACATCTGCCTAAAACTACTAAATAAGTTAGGGTTGGGCTACCTTCTTGAAATGTTTTGATGGGTCTGGCCTGGTCCATAATGTCTTAGTTTTATCAAGAACCCCATACTTTTCCATCCCATTGCCTTTGAGATAAAGACCAATACTTTGATTGTTAGCTTTATCACCCATGAAGCTTGGATACTAGCTTTCTGTGATTCGTGAATCAGGATCTCCGAATCCCTCTGCACTGTGGCTTACAGCTGTCTTTCCCCATTTAAATAATCTTCAGTTCTTATATCCTTCATACGTGAACTCACATTTTCCCACATTATGTTCCACTCGCTTAACTCATCTATATTCCTCTGCAGACTCTTTGTGTGATTTGCATGAACTTGCCTTCTCACCAAGTTTGTGTTGTCCTCAAACTTGGCTACAGCACATCCATCTTCTTCATCCAAGTCATTGATGCATATTTTAAATAACTGTGGCCCCAGAACTGACCCACGTGGCACTCTCCTAGTTACAGGTTGCCCTCCTAAAATGTCTCCCTTATCCCAACTCTCCGTCATCTATTAGTTAGTCAATCTTCTATCAATGCTTCCACAGGCACTTCTCTTATCAAGTAGCGTCTTTTTTTTTACAGTTCATTCAGGGGATGTGGGCATCACTGGCTGGACCAGCATTTACTGACCATCCCTAGTTGCCCTTGAGAAGGTGATGATGAGCCACTTTCTTAAACCGCTGCAAGCCATTAGGGAGGGAGTTGTAGGATTTGACTCAGTGACAGTGAAGGAACGGTGATATATTTCCAAGTCAAGATGGTAGGTGTTTGGGAGGGGACCTTGTAGATAGTGGTGTTCCCATGTATCTGCTGTCCTTGTCCTTTTAGATGGCAGTGGTCATGGGTTTGGAAGGTGCTGTCTGAGGAACCTTGGAGAAATTCTGCACTTCATCTTCGAGCTGGTGTACATTACTGTTACTGAGTCGGTGGTGGGGAGAGTGGATGCTTGTGGATGTTGAGCCAATCGAATGGGCTTCTCTGTACTGGATGGTATCAAGCTTCTGGAGCTGCAGTCATCAAGGCAAGAGGAGAGTGTTCCATCACACTCCTCACCTGTGTGTTGTAGATGGTGACCTGGCTTTGGGGAATCAGGAGGTGAATTACGAGCAGGAGAAACATGGGTCAGAAACAAATGTGCTAATGGGGATGTTTGTGGAGTCTCTTCCTCTGATTATTGTATTAGTGAGCATCACCATTCCCCATTGGGTTTTACATGGGATGTGAAAACAAAAATGATAATTTTAAAATCAAGGCAGTGCTTGACTGGGGTCCGTTTTAGGTCAGTTGATAGATGAATGGAACATGGTGCAACGTAAATATGGACCACAATGTTTTTGATGGCTGCAAGATTATGGAGGGTAGAATATGGGAAGCCAGCAAGCTGTACATTATTATAGTTAAGCCTAGAGGGAATGGAAACAAATGAGGGTTTCAGTAAGAGATGAGTCAGATATGACTCTATTTGCAGGAAGCCTGCTTTATTATTAAACAGTTGTTTGAGGGATAGAATCAGAAGCTCAGGAACAGAGTTTGCTGCAGAAATCAAAACCAATGCTTCAGTCTCCCTCCGAACATAACCTCTAAGCAGTGCCATGGGATCTTTTACAGCAACTTGGCAAGGTAGAGAGGGTCTTGTTTAAGGTTTCTTATTAAAAACTGAACCTCAAAAAGTGAAGTGCTCCTTCAATTCTACACTGGACATTTCTGCTCAAGCACAGAAACAGAAACTGGGAGAACGAGGACACTATTCAATATGACCATACCTCACCCCCTATCCTAATGCCATATTCTTACTTTGTCCCCATACCTCTTCATATTCTTAATACCTGAAATGTGATCAATCTCTTTCTTGGTGATATTCAGTGACTTGGCCTCCACTGCCTCCTGTGGGAGAGAATGACATTGGGTCACCAGCCATTGAGTGAAGAATTGCAGGGGATTGGAACCCAGAGCCTTGTGATTCAGACAGAGGGGATGCCAATTGAGCCACAGTTACATCTGTAAAGGAAATATTTACAGGGAATGAACAGGGGAGTGGGAATGATTGGATAATTCTTTCAGAAAAACAGCCCAAACCAAAATGGATTTCTTCCAATGAGTAAATGAAGATCAGGGAAAATCAGATCCTCAAATTGAAACTTCAGTCTAATTTCATGTTAGAATTCATTTTCATCAATTCAATTTCAGTGGAAATAACATGAAAAAAATAAACATTGCAAAAACAAAAGGTCTCAGATACATGCCCGATAATAGTGTTAAACTGTATTGTAATAACATGACAGTAACCTCTGTATCTATCATGGCATATGGAGAGTTCCTGGACTGATGCTACAGATATGAGGTGAACAAATGGTTTTGGGGAACAGAAATATCTCATTTCTCAGACTATTTATATTGTTAGGAAACAGGAGACCCAAATATCTAACAGGAACATCCATTCTTCATGACTTCTACATGTGGTACACTTCTACATGTGCTTCCTCTTGCAGCCCCTCCCATTTATTTTCCTTCTGTCCTCCAAGTGTTAGTTCACAATGTCATAGACGTAGAAAAAGGTGTTTGGTGTGATTTAGTACAATTCATCATTCTTCACCTTTGAGCTGATATAGGAAGTAGGAGCCCCCTAGCCTGCTCTGCCATTTAATAAGATGATGGTTGATCTGTTTGTGTTTCTAATTCCACATTCCCATGTGTCCCCAGGAACCCATTGATTCCATTCCTTCACAAAAATCTGTCTACCTCTATAAAAATATTCAACGACTCTCCTTCCACTGCCTTCTGAGGCAAGGTTCCAATTTGCTGCAGCCAACAAAAATCTCCTTATCTATCCAAAAATGGTGACTTCTAATTTTAAAACCGTATTATTTTTATTATGAGTAAGAGCACTTTTGCTCTACCACAAATTATATCACAGGCAGACTTGATAGCTCATGGTGAATGCCAGAACTGTCCAATCATCAACAATCTAAAACATTAATCCAAATGTCATTGTGAGAGGTTAGAGAAAATTCAAAGAGGCCTTGAATTTTTTTAATTTCATTTTCCTTGAATAATTCTGTTTCTGGATTCTAAAGATAGTGGGGATGGGAGTATAATTGGCTGTTTGACTGGCAATCAGGCAGAGAAGTGAAACCAGTCAATATGCTGGAAATGGACCATGAAGGATTTGTAGATGAGAAAGGAATATGAGGGGAGTGGGTGCTGTGGAAATAGTGGGATGGGACAGGGTGAGTCAGTATGTTTCTCCCATCCAAAGATTGTTCAGATCATTGAGTTCAGGAGTTGTGATGTCATGTTGAGTTTGGACAGAACGTTGGTCAGGCAACATCCAAGGAGCAGGAGAATCGACGTTTCGGGCATGAGCCCTTATTTAGAATGTTGGTGAGGCCACTTTTGGAGTATTGTGTTCCAGCCCTGCTATTGGAAGGATATTATTAAATTGGAGAGGGTGTAGAAAAGATGTCCATGGATGTGCCCAGAATGGAAGGTTTGAATTAGAAAGAGAGACTGGATAAACTGGGGCATCTTTCACTGGAGTGTAGGAGTTTGAAGGGTGACCTTATTGAAGTTTATAAAGTCATGAGTGGTATAGATATGGTGAATAGCTTGGGATTGAAGAGTTCAAAACCAGAGGGTATAATTTTAAATTGAGAGGAGAAAGATTTACAAAGACAATGAGGGGCAACTTTGTCACACAGACAGTGGCTCTTACGTGGAATGAACCGCCAGAGGAAGTGGCAGAGGCTGGTACAGTTACAATATTTTAAAGAGATTTGGACAGGAAATACGAAAGGTTTAGAAAGTTATGGGCCAAAAGCAGGCAAATGGGATTAGTTTCGTTTGGGAAATGTAGTCAGCATAGAGGAGCTGGACCAAAGTGTCTGCTTCCATGGTGTCTGACCCTGACTTTAGAAACTTGTGGCATGTATTAATAAAGTCCCAAGGTAGAAGAGATTTTAACCATTACTGTGCCAAAGACTGAACTATCTTGTTACAATTTGTAAGTAGCAACCTTTCACTTTATTAGTGGGCAATTTAAATGTCCACTTTTCCTGTACTTAAGTTTTTGGACCAAAGTTCTTCAGCTGGAAATGTTGTTTTCCGATCTTTCTGTGTGAACAAACATTATATTGCCTAATATCTGTTAAAATTAATTATGCCTCAAACTAATTCTACTCTCTCTGCCATTTAATTGAATCACTGGAGGATTTGGTTGTTTTATTTAAGGAGCTGTCACAAATGAAGAACATCTGGTGATTCAGGTCCATCCTCACTGATTTTTGTCATCTCCTCTTCCGGAAAATGGATCTAATGGAACTGTCGATAATTGAACAGACAACTTTCATTTACTATCATTTTCTTGCTATCTTTGGAGTCCCTGGTAAGAAGATCAATCTGATTATTCTTATCCTAATGACTTTTTAACTCTGTTCTTGCTCTTGATGTCCCTCTCAACATACAACACTTCAATTTCTCTCTCTCTGCGCTGAATTAACTTTCAGGGCATTCTTTCAATTAACAACTCTTTCTGCTATTTATTAAGTTTATTCTCTTGCAAAAAAACAGTTTGAGATTCAGCATAAGATGTTTGAGAATTGATTTATGGTAAGTTAGCAATGTTTGAGAGGACTCTATCACTGATGGTTTTCCTTGCCTCATATATGTCTGGGTCAGTTGTCGATCCATGGGTAAAGATTGATTGTTATGATTAATCAACAACTCCATTATCCTGTAACAGGCAAATATCAGGATGGGCAAACTCAATAGACTTTGCTCTTTTCTATCTATAAATGCCTATGTTTCAGGTCATGTTCCTAATTTTTTCCAGTTTAGGAGAGGAATTTATTTCATTTTAATCTGTGCAGTTTTGCCACACCCATATAGATGTGGTGATTATCAGTTAGGAGCTAGTCATTAAGTACATAAAGAAGGAAGTAACATTTTGATATAAAAGCAAAATATTGTAGATGCTGGAAACCTGAAGAAGTATTCTGAAGAAGAGTCATACTGGACTGGACTTGAAACATTAATGCTATTTCTTTCTCAACTAATGCCACTAGATCTACTGAGTTTCTCCAGCACCTTCTAATTTTATGTGACATTTTTATATCTGAGACAAGTGACATTGGTGGAGATTCTTGTGGAGCACAAACACCCACACAGACTTGTTGGAATAAATGACCTGATGCTGAGCAATAATTTCCAAGCAATGCTCTGTCATTAATTTGGAGATTTGACTCTTTTCTTTGTAGCTAACTTCCTGACAATTGTCCTTCTGTCCCAAGGAGGCTGTGGTCTGTCCAAAGGGATCACCCTATACTTGGTGGGTATGACAACAGCAGACCTACTGGTCATTATTTTCAATGTGATCATCTATTACATGCTTGGATATTATTTACCATTCTCATTTCTCGACTACACTCCCATATACAGTATCAATGAGGTGATCAACTATGTGGCCATTGACTGCTCTGTTTGGCTGACAGTTGCTTTCACTGTGGATCGCTTTGTCCTCATTTGTTGTCAAAAGTTCAGAGAGAAGTATTGTAGGGAGAAGACTGCAGCTGTGATTATAGCAACTGTCTGTATTGTGTTCTGCTTCAAAAACATGCCCTTGTATTTTGCTTTTGAACCTGTCTATGTAATTAACAATGTGGAGTGGGGTGCTCAGTTCAAACCAATTTATTACACATTAACAGGATGGGTGACTTTTGACTGGCTTGATACAATTGTAAACCCATTGTTACCATACTTTCTCATTTTACTGCTCAACGCACTGACTGTTCGCCACATTGTGATGGCGAATCGAACCCGCAGAGCACTGCAAGGTCAACGCAACACCCAGAACAGCGACGATCCAGAGATGCAGAGCCGAAGGAAATCCATCATTTTACTGTTCGCCATTTCTGGCACTTTCATCGTGCTGTGGATGCCATATGTTGTATTTTTCCTCATTTCCAGAATTACAGACAATCAATACAATCCTCATCAGTACACGGATCCCTTTCTTATTGCAGAATATTCTGCAGATATGTTTCAACTGCTGAGCTCCTGTACAAACACATGTGTTTATGCACTGGCTCAAAGTAAATTCAGAAAAAAATTGATAAACATAATAACGTATCCATTGTCTTCAATTTTTAAATATGTCAAATAATGAAAACAATCTGAGACACAGCTATATAAAACACTTATAATGAAATCTGCCTTTAAAATTGATACATATTTGCATGTTAAGTCTTAGCTAACTGGGAATATTCTCATCTCTACATCAGGACATGTGTTCAAAATGTTCCGTGATCAACTTCTTAGATAATAAAACAGCTCATGTACACACGCAGCACGATCTTGACTGTATTTAAAGTTGCCTGATAATTGGCAAGCAACATTTTCTCTATATCAGTATTAGACAGTGACCAGGGACTCTTGTCGTGTTCCTACCTCTGAAGCAGGAGGCATGGTCTCAAGTTCCACCTGCTGCAGAAGTGTACAACACACTTGAACAGGTTGGATAAAAAATACAGGCAGTAACAATCCTGAATGAGAGAGAATCTAATCACCTCACATTGACGTCCAACAGGATTATCATTGGTGAATTCCCCACTTCAACTCATGGGATCTACATGGGGATCGACATAGTGGTGCTGGAAAAACACAGCAGGTCAGGCAGCTTTCGAGGAGCAGGAGAATCGACATTTCGGGCAAAAGCTCTTCATCAGGAAAGATCTACATGGGAGCAAATGTACGTAAGGGGTGGAGATATTCACAATTACCTGAAAACTAAGCTGCACCAGCAATTTGTATATTGTGGAGACTGGAAAAGGTTGAAAGTTTGCTGCAAATAACCCATCCTTTGATGCCCTGGCAAAACCTATTCCCTCTTTACAAGGTGCAGGGCAGGTGTCTGATGGAATACTCACCACTTGCTTGGATGAATGCATCTCCAAAAACACTTCAGTTCAATACCATCAAGAAGTACCCCATCCACTAGTGTAAACGTACAGTTGTTTCACTGCTGGCATTCTGTGGAAGCAGCAATGGTGCACTTACAAAACACACTGCAGAGATTTGTGAATAATTCCCTCAGCACCACTTTACAAATCTGCAGCCTCGAACAAAAAGGAACAACTGATGTACGTTAACAAATGTGTGTCAACCTGACACGATCGAATGAATGAATTAAAAAATAAAATCAAAGCAGAAGCTGGAGTTCCATGGTCGCAGCTGTACTTTTACAAAGGGTATTGGCTCAGAGAGCTGTCTCCAAATCTTTGGTCCATTTCTGCTGTGCATCTTGTAGATAGTACACAAAGCTGCCACTAAGCTTTGGTGCTGTGAGAATGCTGCTTGTTAATGTGCTTCTAATCAAGTGGGCTGCTTTATCCTGGAAGGTGTCAATTGAGTGTTGTTGGAACTGCACCCATCCATCACATTCCTGGCCTGTGCCTTATAGATGGTGGACAGGTTTTGGGAAGTCAGGAGATAAGTTATTCATTGCAGTTTTCCTTGTCACTGACCTGCTCTTGTAGTCACTGTGTTTATGTGGTGAGTCCAGTGAGTTCCTAAGTAGTGAAGTAACCTTACAGTACTACGCTCACCTTTCTGTCCCTCCGTTGGTTTAATATCCATGATCCCACTTTCCATTTGCTCATATGGGCTTTCACCCTTCTTGCAAGTCCATAATGTGGAACATTGCAAAGTCCAATTGCACAATTGCACAAAGTCCAATTGCACAATTTGTGGGCGGCATGGTGGCGCAGTGGTTAGCACTGCTGCCTCACAGTGCCAGAGACCCGGGTTCAATTCCCGACTCAGGCGACTGACTGTGTGGAGTTTGCACATTCTCCCCGTGTCTGCGTGGGTTTCCTCCGTGTGCTCCGGTTTCCTCCCACAGTCACAAAGATGTGCGGGTCAGGTGAATTGGCCATGCTAAATTGCCCGTAGTGTTAGGTTAAAGGGGTAAATGTAGGGGTATGGGTGGGTTGCGCTTCGGCGGGTCGGTGTGGACTTGTTGGGCCGAAGGGCCTGTTTCCACACTGTAAGTAATCTAAAAAAAAGTAATCTAATCTAAAAAAACAGTATTACCCTCATCACCCCTGAACATTATTTTGTCACCTTATTCAATCAAGTTCATGAATGATGATTTATTTTTAACAAATCTGAGTTTAATTTATTAGCTCAATTTTCAAAATAGGTATTAATTGTATCCCAGATTATTTCCTCTAAAAGCTTCCCTAACACTGATTGTCATAGAGTCATAGTCATAGAGATGTACAGCATGGAAACAAACCCTTCGGTCCAACCCGTCCATGCCGACCAAATATCCCAACCCAATCTAGTCCCACCTGCCAGCACCCGGCCCATATCCCTCCAAACCCTTCCTATTCATATACACATCCAAATGTCTCTTAAATGTTGCAATTGTACCAGCCTCCACCACATCCTCTGGAAGCTCATTCCTTACACGTAACACGCTCTGCGTGAAAAAGTTGCCCCTTAGGTCTCTTTTATATCTTTCCCCTCTCACCCTAAACCTATGCCCTCTTGTTCTGGACTCCTTGACCCCAGGGAAAAGACTTTGCCTATTTATCCTATCCATGCCCCTCATAATTTGGTAAACATCTATAACCTCTCAGCCTCCGATGCTCCAGGGAAAACAGCCCCAGCCTGTTCAGCCTCTCCCTGTAGCTCAGATCCTGCAACCCTGGCAACATCCTTGTAAATCTTTTCTGAACCCTTTCAAGTTTCACAACATCTTTCCGATAGGAAGGAGACCAGAATTGCACGCAATATTCCAACAGTGGCCTAACCAATGTCCTGTACAGCCGCAACATGACCTCCCAACTCCTGTACTCAATACACTGACCAATAAAGGAAAGCATACCAAATGCCTTCTTCACTATCCTATCTATCTGCGACTCCACTTTCAAGGAGCTATGAACCTGCACTCCAAGGTCTCTTTGTTCAGCAACACTCCCTAGGACCTTACCATTAAGTGTATGAGTCCTGCTAAGATTTGCTTTCCCAAAATGCAGCACCTCACATTTATCTGAATTAAACTCCATCTGCCACTTCTCAGCACATTGGCCCATCTGGTCCAGATCCTGTTGTAATCTAAGGTAATCCTCTTCGCTGTCCACTACACCTCCAATTTTGGTGTCATTTGCAAACTTACTAATTGTAGCTCTTATGCTCGCATCCAAATCATTTATGTAAATGACCCTTTGGAGCTGTGAACTGTGAGCCGAAAATGACCTTTGGATTGTGAGCAGGAACTTGCGCTGAAAAGAAAGGGACAAACAAGTCAGTCTTTGTTTGAAAGGTCAGGCCTGGAAGTTAATTGCAAATTGGTTCTTGTTCAAAAGATTCTGCAGACTCTTGGACAATGGAGGAAAGCAGTATGTCTAACCAGATAGCAGATATTTGACCATTAATGAGGTCAAGTGGGCGAGATCATGATGGTCAAACAGAGGGAGAGTCCAAAGAGTTTGACCTGGGTTTTGGACTGTGTTTCTAAGGAGGAGAAGTTTGATGTTGATGCTCCAGCATAGATTTGAAAGCTCCCTGTCTAGAGTGATAGCTCTGTGCCTGTCGGAGAGATGCATGCTGTCCTGTCTCTCTTGCAGACAGGTATTGCCACAATGATGCTGAAATGTCTCCTTCAGACAGGCAGGTGGTAAACTGAGACAAAAGAATCATGAGTGGGTGGGGGTCAGGGTTCACACAGATGCAGAAAGGGGTTTATGATTGCTTTCAATTGGTGAGAAGATTTCTGTTGGGGCCTGAAAACTGCTAGACTGAAGTCTTAGACAATAAGCTTCCTCTTAAAAATCAAGAAAGGCACATTGTTCCTTTCTTCTGGACCAGACAGCGGCAGTGCATGAGTACCACAGTTTGTTTTTGCTGAATTGCATTTTTGCCAAAGTATGTGTTTGCTGCCTATATTGGAACAATTGATGATTAGTGGTTAAATAATATGTTATATTTTTAAGTAATTTAATAGAGTTAAAGCCATGCCAATTCTTTTTTGTTTGTTTTTGTATTTTAACTGTGTTGGAAATAAAATGTGTTTTGGTTAAATCCTGGTGGTGGACCCATCTAATCACATCTAGAACACAGTACCTTATACAGTCTTTAAGTAACTATAAAAGTTTGGGTATAGGCTATCCCCTTCCCATACTTTTGGGGTAGGAAGGTTGGTTTGACTTGGTCCATAATACTAACCATCCATTATCAGCTCTTGGACGTTCAGAGAATAGAAATTAAATAATATGTTACTGAATCTTCCTCTGTGTGAACCAAAAAGGTGACACTGATTGATCGCCTTCAGAAAATCAACCAAGAAACATTTATGTTTGTTTCTCATCTGTTGTACAAATCTTACATTTTTTATGTCTCCTTTATTTCTCTTATTTAACTGTTATAACTTTAGTCATCTGAAGAGCTGAATGCCTGGAAGTTTTCTTCCTTTCCTCCAGTGGTGACTGTGGGATGCATGGGGGTGGAAGTGGCATCATGTGTGACGTAGGCGATGCTGTCGGCGGTGTTCAGGTGAGTGATGTCAGTGGAGGCGGAAGTGGTTGCGACGGCGGCAGCTATAGGGGTGGAAGTGACATCACAGTAGGTGATGTCAGTGGGGGTGGATGTGACTGAGGCAGTGGCAACAGCGTGGGCAGTGATGTTCCGGTTAGGTCTCGCGTTGGTTTCAGGCACGATGGATGTAGTAGTGGTTGCGGAGGTGGTTACCTGGCTGGTGGTCACGGCGGCAGCAGAGTCAGCCGTGGCTGTGGGAACAGAAGTGACGTAATTGTTTGCCTCGGTGGTGATGGCTGGATGGTGGCTGAGCAGTTCTGGAAGCCTGGGGAAGCTTCTGGAATGTTCGAGGAATCCCGACTATTGAGGTAGGTACATGAAGGTTTGTGGTACTTACAGTTTTTGATGTCCAATATGGTGTAGAAAAAAGCATTTGTTGAGTGTGTGAATTCTTCTGAGGATGTAAAACAGCAGGGATCCTTTGCAGTTCTGAGAGACTGTGGCCCTCAGCTGAGACAGGGCTGACTGTAGAGAGGTTAGGTGGCGGTTCATTGCTGCGAGTGTGGAGCGGAGGATTCGGAAGGAGAACCGTTTCTGGAGGTTTTGAATTTGTAGTAGGTACTGGTTGTCCTGGTCAGATCCAAATTGTGTTGGTCTGAATGTAGTCCAGAGTCCACACGGGATCAGTCAGTTCTGTAGGCAGGCACTGAGGAAGGAGATGTGGCTGTGGTAGCGAGTCTGCTCTAGGACGTGGCTGAAGAGCTTCAGGGCAGAGGAGACAACATGGGGGTGTAGTGAGAGCACAATTTCCCCTCCCACGTGGTTGATGATGCTCTCCAGTGCATCTTATCCACTTTCCGCATCTCTGCCCTCGAACCACAACCCTCCAACTAACAAGGACGGAACCCCCCCCCCCAGGTCCTGACCTTTTACCCCACCAACCTCCGGATACATCAGATCATCCTCCGCTATTTCTGTCACCTACAAGCAGACCCCACCACCAGGCATATATTTCCCTTTCCACCCCTATCCGAATTCCATAAAGACCATTCCCTTCACGGCTCTCTTGTCAGGACCATGCCCCCTACCAACCCATGCTCCACTCTTGGCACCTTCCCCTACCACCGTAGGGATTGCAAAACCTGCACCCCACCTCTCCCCTCACCTCCATCCAAGGCCCCAAAGGAGCTTTCCACATCCATCAGAGATTTACCTGCTCTTCCACACATCATTTAATGTGTGCGTTGTTCACGATGCAGTCTTCTCTACAATGGGGAGACAGGGTGCCTACTTGCGGAATGTTTCAGAGAACATCTCTGGGACACACTCACTAAATAATCCCACCACCCCGTGGTCGAACACTTTGACTCCCCCTCCCACTCAGCCAGGGACATGCAGATGCTGGGCCTCATTCATTGCCAAGCCCTAACCTCCCGACGCCTGGAGGAAGAACACATCATCTTCCGCCTCGAGACCCTCCAACCACACGGGATTCATTGGATTTCACCAGTTTCCTCATTTCCCCTCCCCCAACCTCATCCCAGATCCAACCTTCCAACTCGGTACCGCCTTCATGACCTGTCCTACCTGTCCATCTTCCTTCCCACCTATCCGTTCCATCCTAATCTCTGACCTATCACCATTACCTCACTTTCATCTACCTATCGCACTCACAGCTACCTTCCCTCCACCCCCACCCTCCTCCCATTTATCTCTCTACCTCCTTGGTTCACAAACCTCATTCCTGATGAAGGGCCTATGCCCAAAACATCAATTCTCCTGCTCCTTGGATGCTGCCTGGCCTGCTGTGCTTTTCCAGCACCACAATTTCAACGCCAATTTTTAATCCCAATCCACATGGAGCCAGGCCCCTTTTCAACTCAGTGAATGTGCCCCTCTTCCACTTAATTATTTTATGCATTATTGCTTTTTGAGTTCCAAATGACATGATGGTGACTTTTCCCCAAATATTCCAAACTGAAAGACACGTCACTTGCACCACAGTATCTTCCAGAGCTACAACTGTCCCTACCTCATTCTACATTGGGTTGTAAACACACAGATCAAGAAAATACTCCTGTAGACATTTCAGGAATTTTATCCCTTCATGTTGTTACTATCCTAACTTACAATTATGGATGATTGGAGGTCCCAGTATCAACATTCTGTGGTTATTACATTCTGAAGAAATTGTTCTGCAACTTTGGCTCCTCCAATTCCCTCTCACTATATGATGACTTACACTGTACATACAGAAGTATAATAGGTATTCCTTAGTTTAAATCAAATAGATTCTATCTTTGAATTATACATCCTCTTCAGTGCTATGATAGATTTCTTGATCAATACTGTGCCAGCTTATTTCTTCCTTCCCTATCTGACTGGAACACCTTGTTCCTAAGAATATCAAGGTCTCAATTGGTCAATTCTTTGAGCTAGGCCTCAGTCATTGCCACGACAACATTGTCCTTTCTGACTCTGCTTCTATCCTTGTTTTATGACTTATGCCTGCAGCTCAGTAACCTAATTGCCATCTACACATGAACTGCTAAATACATCTTGGGTTGAATTAGCCCACTGTTTGATTCCCACCATGACTAAGCTATTCTTTACTCTACGGCAATGTATAAGCTGCTACTCCCTTCTTCAGCCTGGTGCCCACCGAGTTGCCAAGTTAGGTTAAATCCACCACCACAGTGCTAGTTATGCTTCCTTCACGGGCACTGGTTCTAGCTTCAAGATATAGTCTGTGAACCATGAACAAGTCTGTGATACTGTCGAAGCGTTCCACCTACACCATTTTTCAAGCCATGCGTTAACTAGCTTTATTGTACTATTCTTACAGATCTTAGCATGTGACGGAGGGAGTAATCGAAGATTTGCTAGCTTGGAGATCCTGCTCTTTAATTTCTTCAAGAGCTCCTGAAACTCTGACTGCAAGACTTTTGTCATTTACGTAAATTATTTAGATGTGAACATTGTGGGTACAATTAGTACATTTGCAGATGACACCAAAATTGCAAGTGTGGTGGACAGCAAAGTACCTCAGATAGGCCAATGGGCTCAAAAGTGGCAGATGGAGCTTAATTTAGATAATAGGCACTAGACAATAGGTGCAGGAGTAGGCCATTCAGCCCTTCGAGCCTGCACCGCCATTCAATATGATCATGGTTGATCATTCCTAATCAGTATCCTCTTCCTGCCTTATCTCCATAACCCTTGATTCCACTATCTCTGAGAGCTCTATCCAACTCTTTCTTAAATGAATCCAGAGACTGGGCCTCCACTGCCCTCTGGGGCAGAGCATTCCACACAGCCACCACTCTCTGGGTGAAGAAGTTTCTCCTCATCTCTGCCCTAAATGGTCCACCCCATATTTTTAAGCTGTGTCCTCCGGTTCGGCACTCTCCCATCAGCGGAAACATGTTTCCTGCTGCCAGAGTGTCCAATCCTTTCATAATCTTATATGTCTCAATCAGATCCCCTCTCAGTCTTCAAAACTCAAGGGTATACAAGCCCAGTCGCTTCAGTCTTTCAGTGTAAGGTAATCCCGCCATTCCAGGAATTGATCTTGTGAGGTGTTACATTTTGAATGTTACATTTTAAATGTGAGGTGTTACATTTTGCAAAAGCAAATCAGAGTAGGATATATGCACTTAATGGTAAGGTCCTGGGGAATGTTGCTGAACAAAGAGACCTTGGAGTGCAGGTTCATAGTTCCTTGAAAATTGAGTCACAGGTAGATGGGATAGTGAAGAAGGCATTTAGTATGCATGCGTTTATTGGTCAGAGCATTGAGTATAGGAGTTGGGAGGTCATGCTGCAGCTGTACAGGACATTGGTTAGGTCACTATTGGAATATTCTGGTCTCCTCCTATTGGAAGGATGTTGTGAAACTTGAAAGGGTTCAAAAAAGATTTACAAAGATGTTGCCAGGGTTGGAGAGTTTGAGCTATAGGGAGAGGCTGAATAGGGTGGGCCTGTTATCCCTGGAGGGTTTGGAGGCTGAGGGGTGACCTCATAGAAGTTTATAAAATCATGAGGGGCATGAACAGGATAAATAGACAAAGTATTTTCCCCGGGGTTGGGGAGTCCAGAACTAGAGGGCGTAGGCTTAAATATGAGAGGGGAAAGATAAAAGGGACCTAAGGGGCAACTTTTTCACACAGAGATTGGTGTGTGTATGGAATGAGCTGCCAGAGAAAGTGGTGGAGGCTGGTACAATTACAACATTTAAAAGGCATCTGGATGGGTATATGAATTGGAAGGGTTTAAAGGGTTGTGGGCCAGGTGCTGGCAGGTGGGACTAGATTAATTTAGGTTAGCTGTTTGGCAAGTTGGTCTGAAGGGTCTGCTTCCATGAAATACATCTTGATGACTCTATGACCAAAGCCCCTTCTTCTTCGTACAGCATTGGTTCCCCCATGCACCATGACTTCTGGGTGTTCACCTTCGCTCCTCAAAATATTCTGTATCCTCTCAGCGATGTCCTTCACCCTGGCATCAGAGAGGTGAGACACTGTGCAGGACTCATGTCAGTGGTTACAGAAATACCTGCCTCGCCCTCTGAATAGTGTTTTCTTATGACCACTGCATTACTTTGCACTGCTGCACTCCATAGTGCTGAGGAAGAGTTCCAGTCTGCACTTCCCTGAGATATCACTGTCTTCTACAGCACTTCAATCTAGTTTGAGAACTACACTCTCAATGGTTTCCTTCTCTTATTACCTCTTCCTTTCCTGGTGGTATTTAGGTAGGCCACCCATTTAGTATTCTCCTCAATACTTTGTAATCATGGGTGACCACTTCCTAAAACCTATTTTTCCAGAAATTGTCATCCCGTCTGCTTTGCAGTGCCTCCTGCTGGTCTTCAATACTAGAAATCTTGAACTTGAGTAACGAGAGGCACTTCTCACACATGGTTATGCAGGTCACTTGATAACCTCCTGGTGTTTAAATGGCACAGGAATTGTAGATGACTGTCCTGATTACTTTGCTCACAAGTCTCTCCACTTATGACATCCTCCTTTTCATTTTAATTCCTATCCCTTTCTATCTAACTAATTCTGATTATTTACGATCCACTGGGTTGCGTCTTGGTTAAAGCCCTGTCTCTCCCTTTGGAGTGAACCCCCAGCTCAGCAATTCCCCATTGGTCAGTCTGTGTTGTAACCAGCTCATTTCCCAGATATTCCCAGTTTTGCTTTTCTTGGGAATCAGAACAAGCTTTGTGACATTTCAGCGACAGTTTTGACAGTTTCAAGAAAGTTGCGCTATATTGCCATTATGGAGAGTTTGAACACTTTTGAAATGTAGGGATTTCAGCTAGTTTCAAAATTTTGAGTATTTGGTATAGCCAATTGGATTTACAAGGTATTATATATCCCCAAGGTCAGGAATTGGAACAAGATGCTCAATATTCCTAATCTTGGTAATTGGATATGGTGTCTTCAATTCTCCATAATAGGACCCTGGATGAAGTGTCATAGATTTCCGACATCACGAGGTTAGTCAAGGTGCAGTCCTGTCTTCAGAGACTTTATGGAGACACTCCGGCTTCTAAAGTGCTATAAACAATATTTACTTCAAGAACTTCCAGTCTGCAGACTTTCTGACATACTCCAAGTCACACAGACACCATAATCTCATCCAGTGGCTTGCGCTTAAAGTCTGGTACGGTAGCATCTTTCGCTGGGTAACCAACCGGCAGCAGCAGCAGCAGCTTTTCATTCTCTGGGCACCCAAGAAGAACACGCACCCGAGGACCACAATTCAGAGGTGTTGTAGTGACTGTCACAAGGCCAGCATTCTGTGAGAAGGGTGAAGAAATTAAACACTTCATTAACATTTCATTTCACAACTTCAACACAGGTCTGGGCTGAGCTAAGAACACTAAGTATGTTAGAGAGAGATTGAGCCCTTGTGGGGAAAGCCCAGTTAGGACTGAGTGCAGGCCCAGATCTAAAGGAGGACTGTAATTTGGAACTTTTAACGTAATTATTTATTTACTACTCTATACTGAGACGAACTGTAATGATGATCTTCTAATTTATGTCTTCACTTTTCTCCTTTTTTCCTAAGATATTTTACCTCGGTACCTTGTACTAAGATGGTGCTGTTAATGGAGACATTGAAAACTCCTGTATCCCTGCACTTGAGAACACGTGTCAATGACATCTCATTTTAAATTGAGTTGCTGTTTCACTAGGAGCCACTCCAGCTGGGAATTGATACAACGCACTTGACGTTTCGACATCAAAACCCAACTATCACAAATCTCCAACTTGCCATTTGCTAATGAGTCCAAAGGTTTACAGAGAGGAGGCTACTATAGGGTCTTGTTAGTGTACTGGTAGAGGTAGTGCTGTTGAAGTCTGGGTCCAAGCCCCACTGGCACAAAGGGTCATATCATAACATGTCCGAGCAGACTGGTTAAAAATAAAAGCCTGCGATTATTTCCCCTCTGACCTGCGCTCACCAACCTGCATTAGTTTGTGGACAGACAAGAATAATGTCACTGGACAAGTAAACAGAGACACAGGTTCAGGTTGTAGTTTTGCTCGCTGAACTGGAAGGTTTGTTTTCAGATGTTTTGTCACCATGCTAGGTAACATCATCAGTGAGCACCCAGTGAAGCGCTGTTGTTATGTCCCGCTTTCTATTTATGTGTTTTGGTTTCTTAAGGTAGGTGACATCATTTCTGGTTCTTTGTCTTAGAGGTAGGTAAATGGGGTCCAAATTGGTGAAGGAGTTCCGGTTTGAATGCCAGGTCTCTGGGAATTCCCATGCGTGTCTCGGTTTAGCTTGTCCTAGGATGGATGTGTTGTCTCAGTCAAAGTGGTGTCCTTGTTCGTCTGTATGTAAGGATGCTAGTGATACTGAGTCATGCCTTTTGGTGGCTAGTTGGTGTTTGTGTATCGTGGTGGCTAGTTTTCTGCCTGGCTGTCCGATGTAGTGTTTGTTACCGTTCTTGCAGGGTATTTTGTAAATGGTTTACAGAGAGGAGGCTACTATAGGGTCTTGTTAGTGTACTGGTAGAGGTAGTGCTGTTGAAGTCTGGGTCCAAGCCCCACTGGCACAAAGGGTCATATCATAACATGTCCGAGCAGACTGGTTAAAAATAAAAGCCTGCGATTATTTCCCATTCATTTTGCTGGTTGTCTGAAAACAAACCTTCCAGCTTAGTGCGCAAACCTCAACCTGAGCTACAACTCTTCTCAAACATCGCAGGGACACAGGTGCATTTTTCACCGTGGTTGTTGCTGGAACTTAAGGGTGATTGTACCTGAATGCCTGCCTCTCTTTAGTGGTTATGCCTGTTCCTGAGCGCCCGTGGAGGAGGATTTTACTCCATCTGCCAGCATCCTCCTGACCTTCCACAACCAGTGGACAGACATGGCAATGGAGTGTATGATCACTCCTCCAAATAATATGTAAATTTGAGAAGGTTCCTTTGAAATTTTGATATGATTATAGTGCCACTAAGTGGCTGTCAATTCCAAGATTTGGCTATGACGTTCATTTAAAATAATAGAGGAGGATACTATACTCGGTACCTTGTAATGCAGTAATATTGTCCTGACTTCAGGGCCAAGAAGCTCCAAGTTCAAGCCTCACCTCAGGATGTAATGGCTGAGGAGGTGCGTCATAACATGTTAATGAAAAATAAATTACACTGGGTCCATGTTCAAGTCCATCTGCTCTGGAGTTGTGTCATAACATGTTCGAACAGGTTAATTAAAAATAAATTACAGTAAATGTTTTATTATCCAGCATTTATGGAACCAGGAATGTGCTATTTGATCAAATATTCTGGATAATTAAGAGGTCCATATAATCAATGTAAAAACACACACCAAACAAGAGAAACACAATGCAGGGGCTGTACACACTGTTATGCATTATTTACAGTATAAATCACTTCAATAATAATGCAACTTTGCCTTAAATAAAACTTACTGGCAGCGAGCCTTCTCACCACTCAGATATCGTGGTGGATTGGGATATTTGAAATTGAATCAATTGTTGATACTTCATGTGGCCACTCAATTGAGCAACAAGTATATTTACATCAAGGTAAATATATTAAATAAACTGTAATAAATGGACAGATTAAGAGAGTAAACTTTGTGGTATTGACGCACAAATTTTTGCTGGTTTATCAAAAGTGACAGTTCATTCAGGTGCCAGTTAAGGTTTGCTGCACTTTGAGTCTGAAGGTTCACGTCCCAACTACCCTGAAGGTGGTCATAACATGCCTAAGCACAATCTTTTCTTTTTAGGAGGAGGCCACTACACAACAATTATGTTCTTGAAGATTGATGTATTTGTCCTTTCAAGCTGTGGCTCAGTGATAAAACTTCTTATTCATCCATGGTAAGTTAATGTAGCTGGAAAGGCCAACATTTATTACCCATCCCTAATCCACACACTGTGCTGTTCGTGGTCCTTTTGGAACCCAAACTGAGCATAAGTGAGCCAGTTATTGATGAGCGGGTGCCACTTAAAAGCCAATGATACAATCCATCATGTTACCAATGATTGAGCTAAATGGTCAGACTGGCTCTGTTCAGCCTTATAGGGACAAGGTATACTTAGGCAAATTCCACATTTTTTTGCACTGCTCATGGGATGTCAGTCTCTCTGGCTATATCAGCATTTTTTGGTCATCCTAAATTGCCCAAGTCAACCACATTGCTGTGGGTCTGGACTCATTTACAGGCCAGACCAGGTATGTATGACAAATTTCCTTCCCAAAAGGCCATCAGTGATCCAGATGGGCTTTTACAATCATTGACAGTATTGTCACCAATAAAATAGCTTTTTATTCCAGATTTTCCTTTTTAAATTGAATTCAAGTGTCACATCTTTCACGATGGCATTCAAATCTATAACTCCCCACCCTCCAAGAACATTAGCCTGGAGTTCTGAACCATTAATCAAGTGTCATTGTCAATACATGACTGCCTTCCTCCTTTGTTGGGTGAGTCCCAGTATTATTGCTGAGATGGGACAGTGCTACTGGTTACCTGCATGGCTGGTCCTGAAGCACGGGTTTCAGCACCACATTCCATTCGACAATGTGTGCCAAGTTGAACAGGAAATCATAGACCCTCCAGCTTTAGGGGAATAGAAAGTTGCAATACAAGGTCATTATCTCAGAGGGCACTTCAATATGGAGTCGTCCTTGAGGGAGTGAATAGATGCAGTCTTTAACTGCATGCCTACCAATGCTGGCAGGGCAAGTTGTGAACTGTGTGGAACACAGACACCTGGCCTGCTGCTGGCTACTTGCCTGGTGTTGTGTTGGGGGAACTGGAAAATCACAGCCTACTTTAACTGAGGCTAACAGAGCGCTTGCTGAGTCTAATTGGTGCCTACCTCCTCGGTACTTGTAGGCCAGAGAGGCCCTTTGCCCAGCTTGGTAAAAATGGTCAATGGAGGTAATGCCGTCAGAAAGCCAAAGCTGGTATTTTTAGATTCCCGTCCATCCATGTTCCCAGTATCAACAGGCCTCAAAATTTCACTCCCCAGAGGTTTCCATTAATAATGGTTTCTAACTTTCATGATTTTCTTTAATGGTGGAGTGTAAGTGTTTATGTCTTTCCATGAATAATAAGTTCAGTCTGTCTCATCATTTATAATGGGTTCCAGCTCCAAATCTTTCCAAAATCAGAAGATTTTGATGGAATACAGCCCCTTTGTCTGAATGAATAAAGCTCTAACAACACTGAAAAAACATGATCCACATGATTAACTCCCAGTCACTATCTTAAACCATCACTTCCTTCAACATTGGTATCTCATGGCAGAAATACAAGATCTACAAAATTTGCCAAGGTTCCTTTGACAGCATAGTGGACAGTGTTTATCGAAGATTGATCAACTGGGTCAATGGGCTAAAGAGTGGCAGATGGAGTTTAATTTGGATTTATGTGAGGAACTGCACTTTAGTAAAACAAACAAGGGCATTAAAAGTACGGCCTTGAGTAGTGTTGTAGAACAGAGAGACCTCGGAGTTCTTTGAAGTTTGCATCACATGTAGGTCAGGAGGTGTTTAGTATGCTTGCCTTCAATGCTCAGACCTTACAGTAAAGTAGTTAGGACTTTCTGTTGTGATTGTACAGATGTTGGTGAGGCTTTTTCTAGAATACTGTCTCCTGTTAAAGGAAGGATGTTACTAAGCTGGAGAGGGTTCCGAAGCGATTTAGCAGAATGTTGCTGGGAATGGAGGGAATGACTTATAAGGAGAGTCTGGCTAGGCTGGAACTTGCTTCACTAGAGCGGAGGAGGTTAAGGGGTGACCTTTGAGGTTTACAAAATCATGCAGGGTAAAGATAAGGTGAATGGCAGGTGTCTTTTCCCTAGGGTAGGGAATTTCAAGATAAGGGGGTAATATTTTAAGGTAAGAGGAGAAAGATTTTTTAAAAAGACATGAGGCGCAATTGCTTTTTACACAGAGAGTGGTTCATAGTGGAATGAATTTCTAGAGGAAGTGGGTTGCGGACACATTTACAATGTTTAAAAGACACTTAGGGAAGTACATGAATAAGAAATATTTAGAGGGATATGGGCCAAGTGCAGGCAGGTAGGACTAGTTTAGTTTGGGATTATAGTCAGCATGAACTGGTTGAATTGAAAGTTCTGTTTCCGTGATATGTGAATTCATAACTCTACCTATGAAACCCACAACCTCTGCCATCTAGAAAGACAAGGGTAGCAGGTGCATGGTACAGGTTTCCCTCCAAGTCACGTATCACCTTGACCTGGAACTACAAGTTCCCTCATTGTTGCTGGTTCAAAAAGCTGGAGTTCCTTCCCTGACGTCACTGTGGGTGCACTCCGCATGGACAGTGACACTTCTAGAGACAGCTCACTTGCATTCATGGGCAATAAGATTGTCTGGAATGTGTGCAACTGGCACACATCACCAATTGTCCAGGTCTTGCTACAAATGGCCACAGACTGCTCCAGTATGAGGTGTTGTAAAAGGCATGGAAAACTGTGCAAGCAGTAGGGGCCATTCCACTTATGATGGAGAGAAGGTTCTTGAGGAAGCAGCTGAAGATGGCTAGGCCTAGGGATTCCTGAAGAAAGTTCTGGGCCAAAGATGATTGACCTCTAATACCAACCACCATCTTAATTTGTTCTAGACTTGCTTGCAATCAATGAAGAATTTTCCTTGATTCATTGGACTTTATCTTTGCCAGAGTTCTTTGATGTCACACTGGCGCCTTGATGTTAAGGGTAGTCACTCTCACCTCTGGAGTTCAGCTCTTTCATGTATACTTGAACCAAGGCTGTTTTGACATTTACAGGGGGGATGTGTGTATGGGTAGCATAACTATACAGCTTTGATCTGACCCATCAGTTGAGAGGATTTCTTTAAATATGTCCATCAATCGCATGCTGCTTCCTCTACCTAGATTGCGAGCAGTCCTGTCTTTACTTTGACCAGGCTGACATCTTATTTTTGGTTTGACCTCTCTTGAAAAGCTCTTCCACAGCACTCGCTGAACCTTGGTTTATCCCCCAGTTTGGTGACAATGGTAGAGTTAAGGATATGCTGGAACACAAGGTTACAGACTGTGGTTAGCTACTATTCTGCTGTAGCTGCTAATGGCCCCTGGAGTTGATTGAGTGCCCAGTGTTTGAACTGCTAGGTTTACTCTGAAACTATCCCATTTAACATAATTGAAATACCACCCAACATGAGGGTAGGCATCCTTAATGTGAGCTGATATTTGATCTGCACAAGGACTTTGTGGTGGTCACTCTCCTATCAATATTGTCATGGATCAGCAACAGATGGATTAGTGAAGATGGGGTCAAGAAGGGGCTTCCTTTCGTTCTTTCTTTTACCACCTGCCATGGGTCCAGTCTGGTAGTTATACACTTCAAAACTCATCCAGCTTGGTCAATACTGGTCATGCCAATGGAGCCAGTCTTGGTGAAAGACATCAAAGTTCTCCACCCAGAGTAGATTATATGCCTTGATTAGTATGCATACATCTTCCATGTAATATTCAACATGGAGGAGTAATGATTCTTCATATTGATGGAGGGTGTTGGTAACAATCAGCAGGACTTATTTTTGCCCGTGTTTTACATGAGGCCATGAGATTTCAATGGGTCTATAGTCAGTATTAAGGATTCCCAGGACAACTCCCAAGCGACTGTGTGTAGCATGCCAATGCCCCTGGTGGATCTGTCTTGCTCTGGATCAGGACAAATCCAAGGATTATGCTAAAAGAGTCTAGAATACTGGTTCTACTCGATTCAATCAGTATGACAATGTGAGGCTGTTGCTTAACTGGTCTGCAGAACAGGTTTGGCACAAATCTTTGAATATTAGTGAGGAAAAGTTTGTAGGGCTGACTGGGATGAGTATGCTCAAGTTGAGGTTACAATTTGCAATTTGCAGGATGAGTTTTGGGAATTATTTCCAAAGGAGATTGCTAGCACTTCTGACTTGGTTTACACTGGGAAGTGGCATCTATTAACTCTAACGTTCTCCAATTTTTCTCATATCTGCAGTCACACTTTAAACAAGTTCATGTTCCCTGTGAGATATATCAGCTGCTTAGAGGTAGCAGTCGCGATTGCATTGGGAGGAGAGTCTGTAAAAATAATAATTAATTCTGTCGAACCTATTCACTTCAACCATAGTATGTTACATTATCAGGATTACCTGCAGAGCTGCCAGGAGAATACCACAGGAAATTGAAACACTGATCTCATTGTAATAATGGGTCTTCTTGCCAGTGGGTAGGATTCCATAAATTTGTTTAAATACAAGGATGAGATAGGGTGCAGTGTCAAGGTAGGGTTTAATCCAGTGTGTCCTACAAAAAGGAGAACAGTAATATGTACCTTATATAGCTTCAGTCACAAGCATTGACAGTACCATGACATATACGCCTGAGGGCTTAGACTTAATTTTATTTATACAGGAGAGATTCTTCTAATCAGTAACCGCAAACAAAATCAAACAGTACGAAAAGACTGCAAACCTCAAAACTTTACAATTCTTAAGAGTTCCTTGAAATCTGATTGCATTACAATCATTGAATCAATATTCTGGGCTTTACCTTTGACCAGAAACTGAACTGGACTCACCACACGGTGACTCATTTGTGGGTACAAGAGTAGGTCAGGGACCAGGAATTCTGCACCAACGTATCTCTTGACTTCCCCAAACCTGTTCACCATTAACAAGGCACAAGTCAGAAGTGTGATGGAATACTTCCCACTTATGTGGATGAGTACAGCTCCAATGACACTCAAAAGACTTGAGACCAGCCCACCTGACTGGCACCACATTCATAAGCATCCACTCCCTGCACCATTGACACTCAATAGCAGCAGTGTGTGCCATCTACAAGATGCACTGCAGAAATTCACAAGAAGATCCTCAGACAACATCCCCCAAACCCACTAACACCAAAAAGGGCAACAGATGCATGGGAACACTACCCCTCAAATTTCTCTCAAATCCACTCACAGTCCTGACTGGGAAATATATTGCCGGTCCTTCGCTGTCACTGGATCAAAATCCTGGATTTCCCTCCCTGACAACATTGAGAGTTTACCTACAGCACATGGACTGCAGAGTTCAAGAAAGCAGCTCATCACCACTTTCTCAAGGACAATAAACACTGAGCCAGCCAATGACCCACATCTCACGAGTGTATTGAAAATAATCTGTCGAAATTTTAAACTATTTTATGTCAGTTTACCAGATAGTTGTGACATTTTTAGAAAGCTGTTCCTGTGCTATCAGAACCAAACAGCACAGAAAGTAATCATTCAATACATCTTGTTTGTTTGGTCTCTTTGAAATTTATCCTATTATTTCTACATTTCCCCTGATCTTTCCCCACAACCATGCAAATTTATTCATTCAAGTATGCCTTTTTAAAAATTTGTTTATACCACATTTTCAAGATGACCATTCCCAGATTGTGTATAAAGAAATATCTTCCACTCCCACCACCAACCCAGCTTCTTCACTCATTTACTTGAGGATTTCTGAATGATCAATTCACAACTAATTTTATTGACTTTAACTGAAGGTTTAGGGGATTTATTTAAGTGTCATGGTATCAAAGCCACATTTCCACTAGATCTCGCTGCCACCCCAGCCTCAGAGGTAAAGGTAATCGCTTTTCGACATGTGCTCAAAATGTGAAGTGTGGAAATCTCTATTCAATTAGTGCAGGGGGAATCTCCTCAATTCCTGCTGGTACATCAGGTCCACGCTCCTTTGGGCACGAGTTTTGGGAAGGGGAGGCAAGTAAAGTCTTTTCATGGATCTGCTCCTCAATTTGGTCAAGATGTGGAACTATGGATCCAGTCATGAGGGGGACTGTGTAGCTCTGGTTGCCTGACTCTTTTCTGCAGGGTTGTGAATGGCACTAAATGGAAGCATGCAGTACCAGCAGTGTACTCAGGGCAGGGATATCCATGACCAATGGATACTACACTGTGTCAACCAGCAATAATCAGTAAGGTGACATTTGGATTCTGTTGTTTCAACACTTTAAGCATGTTCTAGTTTAATCAGACCATCTGTTTGGATGCCATTAGTGGTATCCTTGAAGGGACAATGGACAGTATTGGCCCAACTCAATGCCTCCAAATTAGAAGAGTGTGGGTTGAAATATTATTTCAGCGATCTGAACGCAAATTGTAAACCAACACGGAGGAAATTCTGCACTTGTGGGTGTGCCATCTTTCTGTTGGGTCACTTAACTGAACATATTCCAATCAAGGCTTTTGCCCGAAACATCGATTTCGCTGTGCCTTGGATGCTGCCTGAACTGCTGTGCTCTTCTAGTACCACTAATCCATATTCCAATCAATTATTGAACGGATCTCATCATGCGATTGGACATACCTCATTTGTTTTAAGTCAGAGACCCATTTCTTCCCCATCCTCTTCTTATAGTTAACCTCTTCTTCCTCCTCAATGATTTCACGAATTTGATGTTTTGTTTCTGGGTCTTGTACAACTACAAAGGTCCAGGGCTCTGTATGTGCTCCACTTGGAGCAGTACCTTTAAGAAAGCAGGAAATTGTCTGATTTAATGAGGCCATTGTTAACCATGTCAACGTACTGTCACGGACTATTACAGCACAGGAAGCCATCATTTGGCCAACTGTAGCTGTGGCAGCTCTTTAAAGCCATCGGAACAATCTCACTTCCCTGCATTTTCTTCACAGCTTACAAATGTCTCCTTTTCAAGTGTGTATCTAATTCTGCTTTCAAAGATATTCGTGATTATGCTTACATCATCCTTTCAGGGCAGTTTATTTGCCAGAATGATTCACTATGGGAAAAAAAAATCTCTTTTGGCAGGTACTTTAATCAAGTTGGGGCGGCACGGTGACTCAGTGGTTAGCAATGCTGCCTCACAGCACCAGGAACATGGGCTTGATTCCAGCTTCGGGCTACTATCTGTGTAGAGTTTGCACATTCTCCCAATGTCTGCGTGGGTTTCCTCCAGGTACCCCGGGGGGGGGGGGGGGGGGGGGGGGGGGGTTCCTACCACAGTCCAAAGATGTGCAGGTTAAGGGAACTGGCTATGCTAAAATGCCCATAGTGTCCAGGGATGTGCAGCCTAGGCGGATTAGCCATGGGAAATGCAGGGTTAAAGAGATAGAGTGGAGGGATGGGTCTAGTGGGATGCTCTTTTGGGGGGAGTATGTGGACTTCATGGGCCGAATGGCCTGCTTCCATACTGTAGGCATTCTATGATTCTATGAAATCAAGTATCTAAGGTTTCAGCCCTTCTACCGACAATAAGGTTCTTCTGTACAATGTCTACAATAAATATTGTCACCAATTCAGGCACTGTAGCATTCTCCCCAACTATCAGAATGATTCTCTAGCTGTTTCCTGTAAATCAGGAGCTCCCCTGGAAACAATTACAATTTACTCGCAACAAAAACTGAAGTTGCTGGAAAAGCTTAATAGGTCTGGCAGCATCTGTGCAGAGTATTCAGAGTTAATTTTTCAGGTCAAGGAAGCCTTCCTCAGAGTTGATGGTAGCTATGAAAATGTTAGTTTATATGAAGAAGACAGGATGGAGGGAGAGAGTAAGGTGTAAAACAGTAGGTGGCTATAGTGCCCACAGATGGAGAAGAACAGTTGGACAGACAAAGAAGTGGACAATGATTGGGCTAGAAGGATGCATACCTATTAATGGACGCTGTTAGTGGCTAACAATGGGTTATGTGTAATAGTATGTGATAACAAGGCCTGGTGTGTGAATGTCGGGGTAAGGACTTGGGAGGGCTCAAGCTCTAAAGTTATTGAACTTGATAGAGTCCAGAAGGCTGGAGGGTTCTTTAAGCTTGAGCTTTGCTTCGCTGGAGTACTACAGCAAGCCTGAGGTAAATCAATCTCTTAAAACTATATTTGCCAAAAATGTTTATATTCCGTGGAGAGGCTACTGTCCCTGTCCAGTCTTCACAAGGCCTTGAATTCCCTTGATGTTTAAAGGATCAAGATAAACCAGTCTCCTGTAGATCCATACTGATATACTCACCTCTGAGCCACAAATGTGGATCAGAGACCCTGTTCAGAAACTGGAGTACACTGTCCAGGATGACATTAGTGCAGCCATGTAAGACGCAAACCTTTCAGAAGAGATATTAATTTGAAGTTCTGTCTGTTCTCTCAGGTAGACAAAAAAAGATATGCAGGTGATACTTTGAAGAAAAGCAGGAGAGTTCTCCCGCTGTCCTAGCCAATCTGCATCACTCAACCAACACTGTTAATACAGCACCCCCACAGCTGTTAATGGAACCTTGACCAAATTGGCTGCTGTGTTTCCGACAGTCGTAACATTTCAAAAACATTTAATTGGCTGTAAAGCATTTTTGGGGTTTCTGTAACGTTTGTTTGGATTCATGTTGAACTGAGAAATAAATCGATCATTGCATAGATACTTGCTGGCACTCGACACTTTGAAAACAAAAACTGATATTTTCCCTCAAAGCGTCTCATTTTTCCCTGTTGATCTGCAAATGGCCGACTAACAGACAAGGTAGATCAGCAGAAGGCTGGGAGAACACAGCAAGCTGGGCAGCATCAGGAGGTGGAGAAGTCGATGTTTCGGGTATGACCCGACTTCAGGATTGGGGTTGGGTGTAAGGGGAGTTGCAGGTCTCCTTACACCCACCCCCAGTCCTGAAGAAGGGTTACACCCAAAATATCAACTTCTCCACCTCCTGATGCTGCCTGGCTTGCTGTGACCTCCCAGTCTCCAGCTTGTCTACCTTGGAGTCCAGCACCTGCAGGGTTTTTTTTGCCTAATAACAGACAAGGTCTAATCTACAGAGATTGTCCAGCCAACTTCCAACCTAACCCTGAGAGTAAGGTGATCCACAGCCTGTCTTTCAACCACATTAGAGTGATTGTAAAATTCCCTGATCTGTTCACTCTTTGCTGGTGTAATTTGAATGGAAGTTTATTTTACATGGCACTTCCAGAAGGGTAGTACCAACAAGATAGGAAAAAGTCTGAGCAATGTTGCAGCCAGTGAATTCTCAGAATAGCAGTGCACTTCATTTTAAATTCAGCATGTAAGAGAGTGAACATGCAAGTCCCAACAGTTGAGGAACAGGAAGGGAACGAGACCATGGAAAAGAAGGGAATGTGGAAAGAGGGAAAGAGGACAGAAAGGAAGGAAGGGCAGAGGGATAGAAGAAAGAAGTGGGAGGTAAAGGAATGAAGGGGGGCAAGAGCAATGAAGGAAGTGGGGGGGGTTGAGAGAGAAAGAGCGAGAGAGAAAGAAAGAAAGAAAGGAAAGAAAGATGTAAGAAAGAAAAGCAGAAAGGAAGAAGTCAGGTGAGAAAACAGAGAGGTAAAGAGTGAAAAAGAAAGGACGGACAGAAAAGGATTGAAGTGGGTTGAGGCCAGATATCGGGGGAAAAGGATGGAGAGAGAGGTAGCTAGGAAAGGAAAGAAGGCAGGAAACAGGATGGAAGGATAGGATAGAAAGCTAAGAGGCAGGAGAGACAGAAAGTAGCAATAGCCAGGAAGAATGAAGGAAAGAAGGTGAGAAGGAAGAAGAATAGAGGAAGGCCACACGATTTGTAGTAGGAAGTGAAGGGGAAGTGAACCTTACATCCTCGGGATGTCCAACAATGACAGGTAGCCAATTAATTGTGGGCGGCATTGTGGGCGGCACGGTGGCACAGTGGTTAGCACTGCTGCCTCACAGCGCCAGAGACCCGGGTTCAATTCCCGCCTCAGGCGACTGACTGTGTGGAGTTTGCACATTCTCCCCGTGTCTGCGTGGGTTTCCTCCGGGTGCTCTGGTTTCCTCCTACAATCCAAAGATGTGCAGGTCAGGTGAATTGGCCATGCTAAATTGCCCGTAGTGTTAGGTAAAGGGGTAAATGTAGGGGAATGGGTGGGTTGCGCTTCGGCGGGTCGGTGTGGACTTGTTGGGCCGAAGGGCCTGTTTCCACACTGTAATGTAATCTAATCTAATCTAATCATTTAAAACTCGCTGCTGTGGAATGCTGTTGAATTTCCAGCTTCTTGTTTTGTCAGAGCTGTAACTGGTCATACCTGCTGTCCTAATGACGCTGTCAATCACCTCCCTGGGCACTGCTTCCTCACTGATAAAGCGGACACTCCTTCGTGCATTCATCAGTTGGTAAAACTCATTGGCTCTGCGGATCATTTCATCCTCTGAATAACGCTGTGATGAATATGGAATATGCTGCACCTCAGGTTCATCATTAAGAAAACTCTCAGCTGGAAATGGAAGGATCAGAGTGAAATTTGGTGCATTACACGGAACCACATAGAACTAAACATTCAGTGAGGGATGCAAAAAACAAAAATTCTGAATTAAAGCTGACGGCACAAAATATCCATGGACGTTTTGGCCAAGCGGGTACTTAAGGTTACATCACTGCTACTCCAGTTAGCAGACCTCATGTTGTCTGTCATCGTGGGTGTGACAGACTGAATCACTCAGTAAAATAATGAGTCTGTTCAGAGATGTTATTACACACTTCTGGAGCATGTGGGACTTGAACTCAGACCTTCTGTCTCAGAGGCAGGAACACTACTGCTATGTCACAAAAGCCAAAACATGCTGAGGACTTGTTGTCACGTGATTTGTATTATCATGCAGAGTCAAAATCCACCCAAACTTGTTAAATTAGCTGTCTGATCATTAGCTCAGCCTCTGTTTTAAAAAAATAGTTCCACACCAGCTCTTTTCAAACTCAAATGAGCCCCAAGATGTAATCCCTAGGGCCTCAGTAATTAACTGTTTTCAATCAAATAGTGAAAGAGGGACCTGATTGTCACCTATTTCGGGCAGTTTCAGTGAAGGGGTCAGTTTACACAGGCCCAATTCCAGTCTGAGACACCAAAAGAAACTAGTGTCAGACCACTTTTAAATAGAAACAATTACTTACAAAAAACAAACAGGCACCTTGGTGGAGTTTATCATTCAAAGCCTGGTCAGCTCCAGCACTGACCTGGCCCACAGTTACATCCTTCAGTAATGGGAAGGGAAGAGCAAAGCTTCCATCCTCAGGATGTGCACAGTGACAGGTAGCTCATGAATAATTTGAAACTCACTGCTTCTGAAATGTGTCCAATGACATTTTCTTCTGTAAAAGTTGAGAAAGAGGTGGTCTGACCATGCTCTCCTAATGAGCCTGTCAATAAAATGCTGCAAGGCAGCTTGTACCAAGGGATGGGGATGAGCTGGACCCACAATAAACTTCAGTACTTTGGTGGATGTACGGGATGCTTGTTCTGCCCATTTATGCATGGATTGTGCATCAATCACTCAAAATCAGTGCATGATACCACATTCTGTGGCATCAGGTAGGTGTTGCAAGTCAATTGTAGGGTCCCTTCCCCATCTCACTACCTATGTTTCAGGTGCAAAACAGCTAAAAGGAATTTTCCTCCTAGTAATTGAAGTTGCAATTTCAAACAATGACTACTACAATCAGCTCAATCACACTAGCAACTCCTTATGTAATTTGATGAATCACACAATGCCTAGTGTAATTAGGTTAGTCAAATATAGAAAACAGATGCAGGAATGGGCCATTCAGCCCTTCCAGCCTGCACTGCTATTCAGTATGATCATAACTGATTATGCGATTTCAGTATTCCATGCCTGCTTTCTCTCCATACCCCTTGATCCCTTTAGCTGCAAGGCTCATATCCAGCTCCCTCTTGAACATATCTAATAAACTAGTCCCAACAGCTTCCCGTGGTAGAGAACTCCACAAGTTCGCAGTTTTCTGCGTGAAGAGATTCTTCCTCATCCTGGTTCTGAATGGCTTACCTGTTATTCTTAGACTGTGACCCCTAGGTCTAAGCTTTGGAAAAGAGTGAAAAAGACATGTATTCGAGTGGTACCAGTGATAAGCAATTTTAGATATACAGCGAAACTGGGAATGTTCTATTTAATGCAAAGGTGAGTTTTAATAAGGAATGTTCAAACTTATGAATGGTTTCAACATCATAAATAAGGAGAAATTATTCCAGTGATATAGAATCAGTAACCAGAGGACATATACTTAAGGCAATTGGGAAAACAATGAGAGGGGATGTGCTGAAACATGGAATTAAAATTCTGTGGAGACACCACAGGCCCTGGAGCTGGAGGTGGCTGGTGACCCCACTTCAGACAGGCAGTGGGACCAATGGAGCTATACTGCCAAATGCCCCTGGAGCCACCAGTGAAAGATAGCACCAAACACCCAAGAGCTACCATCTTAATCAGAGTGGCCATTGCCAAGGCTGTAACTATAGTAAAATAATGTGTCCATCACCCAGATGCCCTTGAAGAAAGGTAAGTTGATTTGGGGAATGGTGGGGGTCAGGGAGACAGACTGTAATGACTGGGCTGGTCAAGTGGTAACACTGGAGATTTAGAAGACATCAGGCACACCCTCACACTTTCCCACACCATTTTGCCAGTGATTTTTATCTCCCAGCCTAACCTGAAAAGGGCCTGGAAAACCCTGGAAATTATTTTACAGTGAGTTGTTGTAAACTGGGTTACACTGATTGAAATGGATGGAGGAAGCAGATTCAATGGTATCATTCCAAACAAACTTGGATACTTGAAGGGAGTTTGTTTATAGGGCTACAAGGAGAAAGCAGAGCTGTGTAACTAATTGGATAGCTCTTCTAGAGAGCCAGCACAGGTACAATGGGTCAAATGGCTGCTTTTGTGCTGCATTATTCTGTGATTCTACATGAATGACCACCAATGCACTAAGAAGTGTTTCCAAACGCTGGTGGAATAAGTGCTCACAATGTCAAGCAGCAACCATTCATTGAATGGAGTGTCCTTCACATTGAAGGGTCTATGGGTGAATGGAGGTAAGTCTGAAAAGAACTGTCTTTGCCAAGCCTAAGCAATTTGTCAAAGTCAATATCAAGAAGCCAAGCAGTGAACTGAACATTGGGAGAAAAATCCTTTGAAAGCATCAATGAGTAGCTTACAGAACGATTAGAATGTGGACTGCACTAATAAATGGAAGAGTTGAGTAAAATAATACCTTCAGTGTAAGCTAGAAAAGTCAGTGAGAGACAAAGGAATAGAAAAGCAAGATAATAGGGTCAGAATAGGGTCAGAGGAGGCTAGAATGAAACTAAATATTGGCACAAATCAGCCTATATTCATCCAATCAATTGGTTTCATAACCTTAAAGACCTCTATCAGCTTAATGCATCAGACTTCACTCTTCTGTAGATAAAAACCTCAGTCAGTTCAGCTTTTCTTGATGGGTCCAATCTCTCAATTCCAGAATCAATCTGAATAAAACTAATGTTAAACAATAGTTACCAGACTCTGCCTTTTAAATGTGGTCAATGTCCTGGTTGATATAATCACTTTAGATTGGGAGATGAAGATTAGGGATCAAATATAATGCCGTGGCCAATAAATTCAACAGGGAATTCAGCAGAAACATCTTTATTCAGGCAATGGCTAAAATGTGAACCTCAGTATCACAAAGAGTAATTTGTTGAGAATGAAGCATTTAAGGTGAATCTAAATGGACATATGAAAACAAAGGAAATAGAGGTTACAGTAATAACTTTGGATGAAGAGGGCTAAGCGGAGGCTTGTACAGAGCATGAACAACCATTGAGCCAAATGGTCTGTTTTTATGCTGTGCTTTTTATCTATTTGTACATAAACATTTCAAGCCTAGTTCTGGTCTTGATATCAGTTGCCAAAGGTGCACACTGACAGCCGAATTAGTGAATTATCTTTTTATAGTGTTAAAGGTCGGTTGATAATTCACTGAGATAACAGTAACAGGCATTTTCTTACATTCCACATCTAAGAACAGTGAAAGTATGTGGTTTCTCTCACACAACTTTTTCTTCTCTGCGGCAAAATCGATATTGATATCCCATTGCTGCCCTGTATCACTTTTGAACATAGCACTGGTTTTAGATTAGATTAGATTACTTACAGTGTGGAAACAGGCCCTTCGGCCCAACAAGTCCACACCGCCCCGCCGAAGCGCAACCCACCCATACTCCTACATTTACCCCTTACCGAACACTACGGGCAATTTAGCATGGCCAATTCACCTGACCTGCACATCTTTTGGATTGTGGGAGGAAACCGGAGCACCCGGAGGAAACCCACGCAGACACGGGGAGAACGTGCAAACTCCACACAGTCAGTCGCCTGAGGCGGGAATTGAATCCGGTTCTCGATACTTTACACACCTCTCATGCCAGAGGTCAAACTAGGGATGACGCAATGCCTCAGTAATGCTGTCCTGTCAATGGTACAACATTAAATAATGGCACCCAACTACCCTCTTAGGCTAACGTTTAAATTATCATGAAACTATTCGAATAGAAGAAGAGTTACTTATGTTATTTGATTAGATTCCCTACAGAGTGGAAGAGTGGCCCAACAAGTCCACATCAACCCTTCGAAGAGTAACCCACACAGATCCATCTCCCTCTGACTAATGCACCTAATACTATGGACAATTTAGCAAGGCCAATCCTCAGAGATACGATTGCCTACGTGCAGGACAGGGGGGTGGACACCTGCCTCATCAGCCTGGACCAGGAGAAAGCCTTTGACAGGATATCGCATACATATATGAGGGATGTCCTCTCCAAAATGGGCTTCGGGGAGGGAATCGCTAATTGGATCAGACTGCTCTACACCAACATTGTCAGTGCAGTCTCAATCAATGGGTGGGAATCAGATAGCTTCCCAGTCAGATCTGGAGTCAGGCAGGGCTGCCCTCTCTCTCCTGCCTTGTTTGTGTGTTGCATAGAGCCATTTGCCGAGTCCATCAGGAAGGATGCGAGCCTGAGAGGGGTGACTATTCCTGGCAGCGGGGCTCTGCAGGTTAAGGCCTCCCTGTACATGGATGACGTCGCCGTTTTCTGCTCGGATACGCTGTCTGTGCACAGACTCATGTGCATCTGTGACCAGTTCGAACGGGCCTCGGGGGCCAAGGTAAACCGAGGCAAGAGCGAAGCCATGCTCTTCGGGAACTGGGCCGACCAATCCTCTATCCCCTTCACCGTCAGGACTGACCACCTGAAGGTGCTGGGTATTTGGTTCGGGGGGAGCTGGGGCGTGCGCCAAGACCTGGGAGGAGCGGATCAGGAAGGTGAGACAGAAACTGGGCAGATGGGAGCAACGGTCGCTCTCCATCGCAGGTAAAAACCTGGTCATCAGGTGTGAGGTACTCTCAGTATTGTTATACGTGGCACAGGTTTGGCCTATCCCCAGAACCTGTGCCGCCGCAGTCATCCGGGCCATCTTCCACTTCGTGTGGAGATCAAAGATGGACCGGGTCCGAAGAGATGTAATGTACAAAGACTGGTGCAATGGGGGTAAAAAACACACCCAATGCAACCCTCACCCTGATGGCCACCTTTGTGTGTGGCTGCATCAAGCTGTGCGTGGATCCCCGGTACGCAAACACCAAGTGTCACTACGTACTGAGGTTCTACCTGTCCCCGGTGTTGCGAAGGATGGGCCTGGCCTCGCAGCCGCGGAACGCTCCGAGTGGTTGGACCGTTCCGTACCACCTGTCCTTCGTGGAGAAATTTATGAAGAAAAACACCTTTGACCACAAGTCCATCAGGAAGTGGTCAGCACGTAGTGTCCTTGAGACCCTTCGGGAAAACCAGGAGAGGGCAGATCCTGTCGAGCGGTTCCCTGAGCAGACTGTCAAAGCCATTTGGCAGAATGCCTCATCGCCAGAACTTTCCAACAAGCACCAAGACATGGCTTGGCTGGTGGTGAGAAGGGCTCTGCCTGTGAGATCCTTTATGCACGCCCGGACTCTCTGCCGCACCGCACGCTGCCCTCGAAGCCGCTGCGGGGGGGACGAGACTGTCACACACCTCCTTCTGGAATGTGCCTATGCAGAGGAAGTCTGGAGAGGAATGCAGTGGTGTTTGTCGAGGTTCGTCCCGAGCAGCGCCGTGACGCGGGACTCCGTGCTCTATGGCCTGTACCCCGGGACGCACACCGAGACGAACATCAACTGTGCCTGGAGGATCATCAACTCGGTGAAGGACCCTCTCTGGGTGGTCCGAAACCTGTTGATCTTCCAGCTGAAGGAGTTGACCCCGACTGAGTGTTGCAGACTGGCACATTCCAAGGTCCAGGACTACGTGTTGAGGGACGCGCTGAAGCTTGGGGCAGCTGCCGCCAAGGCGCGGTGGGGAAAGACCACCATCTAACATCTGCCTGCCTAAGAAGAACAGTGGGCCCACGCAGTCATTTGGGCTCCGCTGGCGCCTCAGCTCAATGTAATCGCACCAACCTGTGAATAGGAATGATTACCCTGTTTCGATACGCAAAGAAATGGAATGTTTACAGAATGATGACATGTCCAATTGTATAGATTAAATATATATGAATAAAGTATATTTTTGAAATATTAAAAAAAATCTCTGGATTACTTCCAGTGCCACCCAGCAGTGAGGATAGAAATAGAAAGCTAAGCCAGATGAATGCATGGCTGAGGAGACGGTGTAGGTGAGAGGATTTTCTTTTCTTGGATCATTAGGATCTCTTCTGGGGGAGAGATGACCTGTACAAGAGGGACGGATTACACTTGATCTGGAGGAGGTATCAATATCCTTGCGGGGAGATTTGCTTGTATTACCCGGGAGTGTTTAAACTAGGGACTCTGAATAAGAGACGGGCCATCTGGAAGTCAAGGGAAAGTACATTCGCCACCGAGAGCAAGTTTACTATTCAGGGATGCCAGAGGCACAGTAAAGGGAGGACAGACCCTCTTGCTTGGCACCGCCCTCTTAAACGGTCCTACCTGTCCATCTTCCTTCCCACCTATCTGCTCCACCCTCCTCTCCCACCTATCACTTTCACTCCCACCTTCATCTACCTATCGCATTCCCAGCTACCTTCCCCCCAACCCCACTCAACCCTTTCCCATTTATCTCTCAATCCCCTTGGCCCACAAGCCTCATTCCTGATGAAGGGCTTATGCCCGAAACGTCGATTCTCCTGCTCCTCAGATGCTGCCTGACCAGCACTACACTCTTTGACTCAAATCTCCAGGATCTACAGTCCTCACTTTTTCCAAGTGACTGAAGTGTCAGTCGGAGAGCACTTTGGGTCCAGTGACCATAACTCTCTTAGTTTTGGACATATGCCAGTGTTGGACTGGGGTGAGCAAAGTTAAACATCACACAACACCAGGTTATAGTCCAACAGGTTGATTTGGATGTACAAGCTTTCGGAGAGCTGCTCCTTCATCAGGTAGCTAGTCAACCTAGTTACTTGACGAAGGAGCAGTACTCCAAAAGCTTGCACTTCCAAATAAATCCATGCTGACTATCCCTAATCAGACCTTGACTGTCCAAATGTTGGTTGATCCTGTCCCTCAGTGTATAACTTGGCATTGTGAGATTTTTAACTTTGTCTCTTAGTGTTAACATAGTTTTGAATAAGGATAGGACAGGTCCATGGTTAAGGTACTAAACTGGAGCAGGGCCAGCTTTGGACCCATTAGGCAGGATCCTGCAGAGGTCAATTGGGTGAGTCTGTTCAAAGTAAAAGGAACGATTGGCAAATGAGAGGCTTTTAAAAGTGTGATATCATGAGTCCAAGACAGTATGTCCCTGTTAAGGTAAAGGGAAAAGCTGGCAGGTTCAGGGATCCCTGGCTGATGAGGGATATTGAGGCTCTGGTCAGGAAAAAGAAGGCAGCATATATTGGGTTTAAGCTATCGGGCTCAAGAGAATCCCTAGATGACTTTAAAAAGTGTAGGAGCACATTTAAGAGGGAAATCAGAAGAGCTAAAAGAGGGTATGAGGTGGACCTGACAGATAAGGTTAAAAATAATCCCAAGAGGTTCTATAGCTATATTAAGAGGAATAGAATGGCTAGGGAGAGAATAGGTCTCCTTAAAGATCAGCGTGGCTGTCAATGTTTGGAGCCACAGGAGATGGGGGAGATTGTTAATAAATATTTCTCCTCATGATGCTAAGGAAATAAAGGAGGAGAAAGTGAGGTCTGCAGACGCTGGAGATCAAAGCTGAAACTTTATTGCTGGAACAGCACAGCAGGTCAGGCAGCATCTAGGGAACAGAAGATTCGACGTTTCGGGCACATGCCCTTCTTCAGGAATCAAAGCTGAAACTTTATTGCTGGAACAGCACAGCAGGTCAGGCAGCATCTAGGGAACAGAAGATTCGACGTTTCGGGCACATGCCCTTCTTCAGGAATCAAAGCTGAAACTTTATTGCTGGAACAGCACAGCAGGTCAGGCAGCATCTAGGGAACAGAAGATTCGACGTTTCGGGCACATGCCCTTCTTCAGGAATCCTGAAGAAGGGCATGTGCCCGAAACGTCGAATCTTCTGTTCCCTAGATGCTGCCTGACCTGCTGTGCTGTTCCAGCAATAAAGTTTCAGCTAAGGAAATAAAGGTGACAAGTGAAGATGTTTTGAACCACATATACGTTACTAAGAGGAGGTGTTGCAGCCTTAAAGCACATTAAGGTGGATAAATCCCCTGAGCCTGATCAAGTCCATCCTCGGACATTGTGGAAGGCTAAGGAAGAAATTGCAGAGGCCCTTGCAGAGATTTTTGGTTTATCTTTAGCCACTGGTGAAGTTGCGGAAGCCTGGAGGGTGGCTAATGTTGTTCCATTGTTTAAGAAGGGTAGCAAAGCTCTGACCTGCTGTACAGTTGTGATAATTGTGGTGATGTCTCCCAGAATTCTGCTGTGATGATTCTCCACTGTCCTCTGATTCTGGGAAGGTTTAGGGGTCGGTCGAGGTTTAGCTAATAGTTATATCACAATGGTTCATAATTGTTTATCTGTAGTTGGAATCTATTTATTTGTAATAAATAGTTATTGTGGTTAAGTATAGAAACCTGTTGCTAGATAACTGAATGTATTTGAAGAAGGGGTGGACAGATTTTTGAAGTGGACAGGTATACTGAACTAGCATGAAGCAGGAATTGAGAACTGGGACTGATTAGCTATAGGTCTTGTTGAATGGTGGGGCAGGCTTGAGTAGGCAGATGGCTTACTCCTGCTCCTGTCAACCTGGGTTAAAAAGATTGGTAAATGGAGGAATTCTATGTTATTTTTAAAAAGAATCTTTAACTTTTGTGGTGACTCTGGGAATATTTCCAACATACAACCTCAGTGAGGCATAACTCACTGAGTGACTATCTGTGTGGAGTTTGCACATTCTCCCCATGTCTGTGTGGGTTTCTTCCCACAGTCCAAAGCTGTGCAGGTCAGGTGGATTGGCCTTGCTAAATTGTCCATAGTATTAGGTGCATTAGTCAGAGGGAGATGGATCTGTGTGGGTCACTCTTCGAAGGGTTGATGTGGACTTGTTGAGCCGAAGGGCCTGTTTCCACTCTGTAGGGAATCTAATCAAAGACAAGCCAGGGAACTACAGGACATTTAGCCTGACATCAGTGGTAGGCAAGTTGTTGGAGAGAATACTGAGGGACAGGATCAACCAACATTTGGACAGTCAAGGTCTGATTAGGGATAGTCAGCATGGATTTGTATGTGGGAAGTCATGTCTGTCAAATCTTTTAAAGTTTTTTGAATAGGTCATCAAGATGATAGATGAGGGTAGGGCAGTTAATGTTGTCTACATGGACTTGGTAAGGCTTTTGACAAGGTCCCACATGGCAGGCTAGTCATGGGATCAAGGGAGAGCAAGTTAATTGGATTCAAAATTGACTCAATGATAGGAAGCAGAGGATGATGGTTGAAGATTGACGGCTGTTTCTTGGACTGGAGGCCTCTGACTAGTGGTGTGCCACAGGGGTCAGTGCTGGGACCTTTGTTATTTGTTACTTACATAAATGCTGAAAATGTGTTGCTGGAAAAGCGCAGCAGGTCAAGCAGCATCCAAGGAGCAGGAGAATCGACGTTTCGGGCATGAGCCCTTCATTCCTGAAGAAGGGTTCATGCCCGAAACGTCGATTCTCCTGCTCCTTGGATGCTGCCTGACCTGCTGCACTTTTCCAGCAACACATTTTCAACTCTGATCTCCAGCATCTGCAGTCCTCACTTTCTCCTACTTACATAAATGATCTGGATGTGAATATACAAGGCATGATTAGTAAGTTTGCAGATGTTACAGAATTAGGAGGTACCATTGATAGCAAGGAAGGTTATCAAATATTATAGAGGGATAATTGATCAGACGGGGAATTTGGCTGAAGATTGGGAAATGCAATTCAATACAGATAAGTGGGAGGCGTTACATTTTTGAAAGTCAAACCAAAGTATGACTTGTACAGTAAATGGTAAGGTCCTGAGGATTGTTTTGGAACAGAGGGACCTAGGGGTACAAGTACATAGTTCTTTGAAAGCAGCGTCACACGTAGACAGAGCAGTGAAAAGGCATTTAGCATGCTAGCCTTCATCGGTCAAGACATTGACTACAGGAGTTGAGATGTTAAGTTACAGTTGTAGAAGTCATTGGTGAGGCCACACTTGGAGTATTGTGTGCAGTTATGGCTACCCTGTTATACGAAAGGCAGAGTTAAACTGGTAAGAGTGCAAAGAAGATTTACAAGAATGTCGTCAGGACTATTAGGCCTGAATTATAGGGACAGGTTGGCCAGGATAGGACTTTATTCCTTGGACCGTAACCGAATGAGGGGGTGACCTTATTGAGGTATATAAAATCAAGAGGGGCATAGATTGAATGAATGCATATAGTCTTTTTCCCAGGGATGGGAGGTTGAAAACTAAAGGGCAGGTTTACAGTGAGAGGAGAAGGATTTAAGAAGGACCTGAAGGATAATTTCTTCACGCAGACAGTGGTGCATATATGGAATGGGCTGTCAGAGAAAGTGGTGAAGGCAGGTACAATAGCAACAATTAAAAAAACATTTTGATAGGTACATGAATGGGAAGGGTTTAGAGGGATAGGGTACAAATGTGAGCAATTGGAACTAGCTGAGTGAGTACCATGGTTAGCATGGACCGGTTTGGGCTGAAGGGTCTGTTTCCATGCTGTATTATTCTGGCTCTATTACACACATATATAGACAGAGAAAAAAATGGGTGATATGGGCAGTGAAAGGCTGGAAAGGCAGTTTAGTGGTCCCTATCCACAGGGTTAGTTGAGATGATTCTTTTGTTGACCAGAACAGTCCTTCTCCCAGTGCTTTCACTTATTTGCAAAAAGCACAGGTTGATTGCTTCACAGTTATGAAAGGTCTCTGACTTATTAATTCAAAAACACAGCTCAGAGAAACAGATGAGGTGAAATAAACTGGCTACCATGGTTGAGATGCTTTTTTACAGTAGAGCAGAAACACTTCCTTCTCTTCCAGAGGACTGATAGCTTCTGACCTGATGACCTTTGAAGATGGTTGAGCCTAAGATACTATCTTGAGGAGCTCATGCAGCAATATCTGAAGGTACAAGCTTCAACAGCCACACCATCTTCCTTTGTGCTAGTCATAGAATCATCGAGTTTTACAGCAGAAAATGAAGCCATTTGGCCCATTAAGTCTTTAAAGAGCTACCCAGCTCGTCCCATTCTCCAGCCCTAACTCTCTAGCCCTCTAAATTCATCACTTTCAAATATATATCTGGCACTTTTTTGAAACCTCCTATGGAATCTGCCTCCATCATTCTCCCAGGCAGCACACTCAAAATCCTAACAATTCTCTGAGGAAAGAAGTTTCTCCTCATTTCACTCCTAGTTCTCCTGCTGGCAACCTTCAAATTGGGACCCCTGGTTACAAACATACCAACTTAATAGAAACAAAATATCCTTCTTCACTCTGTCAAAATTGTTAATAATTTTGAACACCTCAATAAAGTCATCTTTTAACTGTCTTTGCTCCAAGGACAATAACCCCAATTTCTCTAATCTTTCCTTCTATCCAAAATTTACTGGTATCATTCTAGTAAATCTCCTTTGAACCCTATCCAGGGCTTTAACATCCTTCTTTAAATGAGATGCCCAGAACTGAACACAAACAAGTGACTCACACCACTGGACAGTTTCCACTTGATTACCATTAACTCATTTTTCTCGGGCTGTAGGACACATGATCAAGTTCTGCCTTAATTCAAGGGTAATCACAACTTTCATTGCACCTCCAGTTTAGCTCTTATGTCCATGTTTGCACCAAAGCTATAATGAGTTCAAGAACAAATGACCTTTGGCAGAATACAAGCTGAGCATTTGTGAGCAGGTTATTACTTTGTAAGTGCCACCTGAAGCACTGTCAACAACTTGTTGACGATCGAGAGAAAAAAGACAGAACAGTAATTGACCATATTAGATTTGTCCTGCTTTATGTGGTCATGATGTACCTGGGTATTTTTTTCTTATTTGCTCAGGTAGATGCCAATATTACGGTTGCACAGTAACAGTTCAAACAGGGACACAGCTAGAATTAAAGAATCACACAGGTTGTGATTGTTACCAGATTCAACTACCAACATTGGCAGTAACACCAACACTGGATGAGAAATATTTTCCTCAAAACCCCTCTAAACTTTCTGACCCTTCAACGCAAGGGAATAGCTACTTAACATCCATCTGTCTATGCCCCTCAAAATCTTCTACACTTGTATCAGGCCCTGCCCCTCAACATTCTTTGCTCCAAAACAAAAGTCCGAACTTAACCAACCCCCTCTTCAAGCTGAAGTGCTCCATCTCAGGCAACACCTTGGTGAATCTCCTCTATATCCCAGTGCAATCACATCTTTCCTATAGTGTGGTAACCAGAACCTCAACAGTGCTCTAGCTGAGACCTAACTAAACCTCTGAACAACTCTGTTACGACATGGGATAAACCCTCCTGCTTCATTTTAACCAGCAAATCCCATGCAGTAATCTGTGAAAATTCGAGAGACCAAGACTATCCCAAAGGTCTCTATTTAAAGTAAAAATTAACAACATTATTTCTTAAAGTATAAGTGGATAATTAACTAACAACTATTCACAACTCCTTTCTTTGACCTTTCTTTTACCTTCCCCTTCTACAATACTAGTCCAATAAAACCCCTGATTAAAATTTACCAAAAATTCAAATTTCAAAACCAGCCAGCTGTCGAATCTTCTCTTTATATCTCCCTCTGTCTTCTTTTCTTCTTCTTAGGGATTTCTGTTTCATAGGTCACTGATCAATAAAGGTACCTTTAAAAGAGCTATTCTGTGGGCAGTCAGCATGTGTTGGTGGCTTGGCAGTTCTCCCTCAAATGTTCAAGTTTTTCCCGGTCTTATACACACAAAGCATCAGATTGTGTCATTGGCTTTTAATATTGTCAATATACTAAATTAAGACTTGTTTGGAGTTTAATATTTTTGGGGATAGAATTTAAACTGATTGGCTGCATTCAAATGTGTTTTTGTCTCCAGGCAACCAGCTACTCTAGTTGCTGGACTAAAAGGTTACATTGTACCTTATTCAGGTAATTCTGCCAGCTCTTAAAGGTACAGTATCCCTTTACATCTTCATAACAACTCCAGCATAATCTCCTTGCTCATATAACCTATGCCTCAGCTGATATGGGCAAGCCTTCTTCACTACCCTATTAATCTGTCCTGCCATCTTCAGTGAGGTATGGAAAGGAACCCAAGACCCCTCTGCTCCACTGAGCTTCTTAGCATCTTATCATTCACTGAATATTCTGTTGTATTGTTACTTCTTTCAGTGTGCATCACCGGCTCCTACAAGGTATTATTGCCAAAATGTTGTTAAGGCCCACAGCCTTTGTGGTATCCCGTGCCTTCAATTGTTTCTTGATATCAAATGGAGTGAATCAAATTGGCTACAGCATGGCATTTGTACTGCTCTGGGGCTCAGAGAAAGAAATTAATTATCCACTCTGCACTTTGGACTTGACACAGTTCCAAGTGCTGCTTTATAGAGGGCCAAAGACAAATTTCAACACAGTAAATTTCCTCTGAAACAGAAGAGATAATTTTATCTTGAGGGAGCTGTAATACGAAAAGTGCAGAATTTGATTTGCATTTATGTGATCCACTGGTCAGACACAATTTGCAAAATCGTCAGAAACCTCTGGGACAGTACAGTGCAGGTACTATAGAACTAGAAAACAATAAATTATGAGGTCATATTGTGCAGATTTATGGACATAAAATATTACATAGAATCCTTACAGCAAGTCATTCAGCCAATTGGGTCCACACGGACCCTCTGCAGAGCATCGCACCAAGACTCACCTCTCTACCCTATCCCTGTAACCCTGCAGTTCCCATGGGTGACCCACCGAGTGTGCACATCCCTGGACACGATGGGCAATTTAGCATGGCTAATCCACCAAACCTGCACATCTTTGGGCAGTGGGAGCAAACTGGAGTAAACCCACACATACACGGGGAGAATGTTATCTAAGCGTGGAATCAAACCCAGATCCCTCGCACTGTGAGGCAGCAGCGCAAACGTTGGGCCATCCTGCTGCACCTTACAGTTAACATTTTTATATGTTTAAGAAAATAGATAGTTTTGTCTCCATCTACCCTGTTAACCCCATTTCCTCAGCTGGGGTAGTCCTGATTTTTTTTTAAAAAAGTTAAAGTTTGGCTGCTCAGAGATGATGTTAGGATATATTTCTTCAGGATAAGGTTGGCGGAAATGTGGAACTCTCTTCCGCGAGAGATTGTTCAGCTTGAGTAAATTAAACATTTCAAAACCAAAAATCGATGGGCACAAAATCAGGGAATTAAGGTGGGCTGTGATTTAGCAGAGACTTAAGTGAGTGTTCCAATATTGTCTACTCAAGTAAACTTCACCGCCATTTTCATGAACAGATTAACACCCAGTGCTAGTTTGTTTTTAACCTTACCCTTGTCAACTCGCAAATCTTCATCCGCCCAGGGTTTGGAATTAACTCTGTCTTCGGTTCCCACTTTTCGATCTCTCCTTGCTTTTCGCTTACTGCTCCACAGAGCAGCCAGACAAATGCACATTAGTGCAATAATAACGGGGGTCAGAGAAGAGAAGAGGACCATGGTGAGGCGCCGCGCTATCTGTGGAAATCCGCTCCTGGGGACATTGGCTTCAACAGTTGAAGGACTGCTTCGCTCTTTCGCAACCTAGGCTGACTCATCTCACTGGGTGAAAACAATGACTGCAGATGCTGGAAACCAGATTCTGGATCAATGGTGCTGGAAGAGCACAGCACTTCAGGCAGCATCGAGGAGCTTCATCTCACTGCAAGCACCAATCACAAGAAAGCTGTAGGGTTATGTTCCCAAATGTCGGCAGTGCCAAACCCAAGGCGAATGTTCACACCAATCGTTTGCCAAACATAGTATTTCAAAGTCTATTCATGTTTACGCATTTTGCAAATCGTAAGGAATAGCAGACGAGGCTCCATTGAAGCTCTCAAAGACACTGGTCCGGCCTCTGCAGAACCCACCCCCTTTATAAAGTCCGAGAGAGAAAATAAAGTTTCGTTTTGAAGTAATACTTGGAAATGAATTACTGGCCAGGACATGCTGGAGCACTCCAGAGGTGTGCAAAAAAAACAAATTGAACCAGCATGTGTCTTTTTCAAGTTTTACTGGTTTTCCCTCAGTTTAAGAAGGGCACCCAGCCTATTATATTAATCAATGTGAAGGAACTACCCAATCAGACCCAGGTCCTCCGTTTCACTGCTGATCTATTCCAGGGTGTACCCACCTGTTTCTTGGTTATTACAATCGAAACTGCTTCAACCACCCTTTCAGATAGCATACTTCAGAATACAGCTTTCACTGGGTGGTAGGGAGGGGGTGCTCAGTCCTTAGCTCCCTTTGTGTCCTTACAACTGAAGGACTCCTCCATTGCCAGACCATAGCAACACGACGGCTGGAGGAAGAGCACCTCATCTTCCGCCTAGGAACCCTCCAACCACAAGGGATGAACTCGGATTTCACCAGTTTCCTCATTTCCCCTCCACCCCCACCTTGTCTCAGTCAAATCCCTCGAACTCAGCACCGCCTTCCTAACCTGCAATCTTCTTCCTGACCTCTCCGCCCTCTCCCCCACTCCGGCCTATCACCCTCACCTTGACCTCCTTCCACCTATCGCATTTCCAATGCCCCTCCCCCAAGTCCCTCCTCCCTACCTTTACCTTAGCCTGTGGGACACACTTTCCTCATTCTTGAAGAAGGGTTCATGCCCGAAACGTCGATTCTCCTGCTCCTTGCATGCTGCCTGACCTGCTGCGCTTTTCCAGCAACACATTATCAGCTCCTTACAACTGAAGTCAATCGGTGTCCCTTGGTTACTGAGCTTCCTGTCAGTGAGAAACAAAAAACATTCTAATCAGCCCGCCCAGAGTTATTACACACCTCTGCAGCATGCCAGGCTTGAACCTAGGTCTTCTAGACCAGAGGTAGGGGCACTACCACTGTACCATAAGAGGCCTCCTGCCACTGGAAAGACTTTTTAAAAAAAGTCCCCGTTCAGAGATTGCAACACCTCTGGACTAAATGGAACTTGAACCCAAGTCTGGCTGCACTGTGCTACAACAGCTCCCCCTGTCAGTGGAAATGTTTTTTTTGTGTAGGTAAAAACAATGACTGCAGATGCTGGAAACCAGATTCTGGATTAGTGGTGCCGGAAGATCACAGCAGTTCAGGCAGCATCCGAGGAGCAGTAAAATTGACGTTATCAACCTGTGCAGAAATACCACACAGCACTACAGCAAGTGGGACCACAACCCTGACCTTCTGGCGTAAGAGAGGGACACTACCATGTACCACAATGTCATTCCCCTTGCCCCACCAGTGGAAAAGTATTTTCTAACTAACGTGTTGAGAGATGTTATTACATATCTCTAGAATAGCTGGGACTTGAAGACCTCCACCTGGTTCAGAGGTGGAGACAATACCACTGTATCACAAGAGTCCCCCTGCCAGCAGAAGGTATTTACTTAAATGTGATGCGCCTGTGTATTCAAGCTTCTCTTGAACCTCCTCCGTTCAAAGGAAAGCAATCCCAGCTTCTGTAGAGTTCCTAATACACCTCTAATAATGGAACTTAGTTACTGATATCATCAAAAGAAAAAAAAAATCCCTCTAATACTAACAGTGAAAAGGCATAAAGGGTCTAGGTTACACATTAAGAATTAATACTAACCAGCTGTTCTACCTCAGTGACATAATTTACATGGATTCGTCTCTTGCCTCATCAAACTGAGCGATTAGACAACTTGTGAAGGATGGGAGATTAGGCTCTTTCCCGGAGAAAGGGGAAGACCAGAGATGATGGAGCAAAAGTAGTTCATTGTGTTTCCCTTCTCCCCCACCCATTCAACGTGGTCACGGTTGATCAGATAATCTTCAACTCCACTTTCCTGTTATTTCCCCATAAACTTCAATTTCCTTACCAATTAAAAAATTGTTTATCTGAGCCTTGAGTATACTTAATATATACTTGGTAAAGAATTCCACAGATTCATTACCCTCTGTGTGATGAAATTTCTCCTCATCTCTGGCTACTGGTGCATTTAAGTCAAAAATGTGTAGTGCTGAAAAAGCACAGCCGATCAGGCAGCATCAGAGGAGCAGGCGAGTCAATGTTTTGAGCTTAAGCTCTTCATCAAAAATGAGGGGTAGCCAAGGGGTCTGAGACATAAATGGGAGGGGGGTGGAAGTGGAGAGGGAAGGTAGCTGGGAATGCGATAGATAGATAAAGGTGGGGATGAAAATGATAGGTTGGAGAGGAGGGTGGAGCTGGACCACAACTCCTCTCATCCTGCCTCCTGCAAAACACTATCCCTTATTCCCAATTCCTCCAGCTCCACCACAGCTGCTCTCAGGAGGACCAATTTCATCACAGAACATCCCAGATGGCCTCCTTCTTCAAAGACCGCAACTTCCCCTCCCACGTGTTCGTCAATGCCCTCCAGTGCATCTCCCCCACTTCCCGCACCTCTGCTCTTGAACCTTACCCCTTTAATTGCAACAAGGATGGAACGCCCCTGGTGCTCACCTTCCACCACTAACCTCCAGATACATTGCATCATTCTCCACCATTTCCGCCACCTACAAACAGACCCCACCACCAATGATATATTTCCTTCTCCTCCCCTATCTGTGTTCCAAAGAGACCATTCCCTCCGCAAACTCCCTTGTTAGGTGCATGCCCCCCACCAACCCACCCTCCACTCCTGGCACCTTCCACTGCCACCACAAGAAGTGCAAAACCTGTGCCTACACCTTCCCCCTCACCTCCGCCCAAGGCCCCAAGGATCCTTCCACATTTGATAGAGATTTACCTGTACTTCCACACGTCATCTAATGTGTTCATTGCACTCGATTTGGTCTCCTCTACATTGGGAAGACAGGACGTCAACTTGCAGAACATTTCAGAGAACATCTCTGGGAAACACACACTAAACAACCCCACTGCCCTGTGGCCGAACACTTAACTCCTTCTCCCACTTCATCAAGGCCATGCAATTCCTGGGCCTCTTCCACCACCAAACTCTAACCACCCGATGCCTGGAAGAAGAATACCTCATCTTCCACCTTGGGACCCTCCAACCACATGGGGTTAATGTGGATCTCACTAGTTTCCTCATTTCCCCTCCCCACCTCACCCCAGATCCAACCTTCCAACCCAGCACCACCTTCTTGAACTGTCATACCTGTCCATCTTCCTTCTCACCTATCCACTCCACCCTCCTCTCCGACCTATCACTTTCAACCCCACCTTCAGCTACCTAACACATTCCCAGCTACTTTTCCCAAAGCCACACCCCCTCCCAATTGTTAGCGCAGATGAAATGATATTAGTCCGAGCCCAGAGTGCGGTTCAACAATCGGTAACGTTTATTGCTACAGTAACGCCGGTGGAGACCAACTGAGGTCCGAATCTCGGCTGCTCTGCTGTTCCCGCATGCAGCTACATATTATATACCTTTAGTTGCCAGGATGTGTGGAATTTGAGGATGAATGGGATGATAATTCCCCATCATCACTGGAGTAGATGCAAATAGTATGTTTCCTGCCATCCCAGGAGAGTTGCAGGGCACGCACAATAGGGTGCTAATTGGTTTATGTAAAACGGGTCCAGGTATTATCTGCTTGTCTCTCTCTGTGAGGGCAGGGGCTAGCACCCCCCTTTGTTCCCTTGGGGTGTTGGTGTGTATTGGTCTATCTGTTCCTGTCTGGTGGATGCCTGTCCTTTGTGTCAGGTTGGTTCCGTATCGATGGGTATGGGTCAGTCTCTTGATGTGATTAGGAGATGGGTTTCCCATATTAATTAATTCCGGAGTTTTGGACTATGAGTCATGGGTAGTGTTGGTCTAGTGTGCATTTGATGTGTCCTCTGTCTCCTATCTCCCGGTCAAGTGGGCGGACCGGCAGCTGCTGAGTTCTGTGGGTTTAAAGCTGCGACTGCTGTTTAAAACACAAAATGAATTCTTATAGTTTCCTGATGTAGGCATAGTCCCGTGGCAAAAGCAGGGTGGCTCTGATGCCCGCTTGCACATTGATCTCTCAGCCTGTTCAGGCCATCCCTCATCCCTGATGAAGAGCTTATGCTGGAAAGATCGACTCTCCTGTTCCTCGGATCCTGCCTGTGCTTTCCCAGCACCTCACTTTTTGACTCTAATCTCCAGCATCTGCAGTCTTCACTTTCTCCCATTGGGGTACTTAATCCTTATTCTGACATTGTCTCATCTGGTTTTAGCATCTCCCACAAGGGGAAAGAACATCTACACATCTATCCTGTCAAGCCCCCTAAGAATTTTGTTTGTTTCAATAATTCATTTGTATAAACTCAAATGACTATAAGCCCAATGTACTCAACCTCTCCTCAAGAATATCTTCTCAAATCCAGGATGAACCTTCTCAGGACTCCAATGCCAGCATATCTTTCCTTAGTTAAGGATATCAAAGCCATTCATAGCGTTCTATAGCTGGTATGGCTAGTGCCACAGATAGTTTCCCTATTTTTATATTCCATTCTCTTTGAAATACAGGCTAAAGTCTATTTGACTTCCCTACTAGCCATTGAACCTGAATGCTAACTTTTAGTGGTTCATGCAAGGGGACACAAAGGACATTACTCCTTACTGCAGCTTTCTCTATTTAAATCACATTCAGTTCCTCTGATCCTCCTGCATTGCCTCACGTTTTCCCACATTATATTCCATCTACCAAGTCTTTGCCTGTCTAGAACCCTCCATGAACACTTTGCATCATCCTCACCACTTGTTTTTGACATATTTTTGTGTCATCCACAAACTTGGCAATAGTATATTCACCTTCCTTATCCAAGTAATTAATATATATTGTAAATAACTATGATCAGAGCATTGATCCCTATGCCACTCCAATTGTAGAACTGCCAGCCTGAAAATGCCCCTTCTCCTAATTTTCTGTCTTCTATAAGTCAGCCCGACCTTTATCCATGTAAATATACTACCCCCCCACCCCACCCCCGATGCCATGGGCTCTTATCTTGTTTGATAGAGTTATGAGTGGTACCTTATTGAATGCCTTTTGGAAATCCAAATGTATTACATCCACTGGCTCTCCTTGTGACAATGCTATTGCTGTAAGAGTTTTTTTAAGAGAGATTTTAATGTAGAGGTGGCTAGCAGTCTACTAGAACTACTAGAGTAAACAGTTTGTAAGGCCTTGGAATACTCTTTTTAAGTTGGAACAGCCTGAAAGGGTGTGGTCAAATTCCTACAAAACCACGATCTTTCACTTTGAGCAGAGGCTGCCGGGGTTGTGAAAAGATGTCACACCTCAGTTTGCGACAGCTGAAAGTTGGAATTTTCTCTCTTTCAATATTGTCTTTTGATGTTTTTTCCTCTTGAACTGGAGAACTGCATGTTTTCTGAATTTGCCTTTTGCCAAGAGTGTGTTAATAGGATGTTGCTGTATTGAAACTGTTAATTAGTAACAGTTCCTGTATTTGTTGTTCTGTTAAATTTTTCATAGTGTTAAGTTATTCCAATTCTTTATTCATTTTGTTCTATTTTAACTACAGTGGATAAATAAATTGTTTTGCTTTAAATCAGGTAGTTTGACACATCAAATTGCATCTGGAACACACCACCTTACATTTACCTTTAAAATTAAGAAACATTAAGGTGTAGACTATCTTCTAAATAGTTTGAAGGGGGTTTAGTCTGGTCCATAACACCTTTTGTCTATTCTGCTTGTTACCTTGTCAAAGAATTCTAACAAAATTGTCAGGTATAATTTTACCTTCATGATACCACACTGCCTCTAGTTGATTATATTATGCATTTCTAAATGTTCAACTATTTTACCCTTTATAGTAGACCATAGCATTTTCCCAAGGACAGATGTTAAACTAACTAGCCTACAGTCACATGTTTTTGTTTCTGTCCCTTTTTGAATAAGGTGTTACATTGGCTACTTTCCTTTCTATTAGGAATTTTCTAAAATCTAATTATTCTTGGAAGATTACAGCCAGTGCATCCTCTATCTCTGCAGCTACTTACTTTAAAATTCTAGAATGTAACCCATCAGGTCCGGGGACTTATTTGTTTTTAGCCTATTTGTTATGAAGTTGAAGGCATGTATGATACATTTAAGAGAGTGAATGATGTTCTGCACTAAGAGCTTACAAGAGCAGTCCCAGAGTGTATGGGAGAATTGAATATATGTAACATTTGGCTGTGAAATAGATACCTGAGTTGGTTGCTGTTTTGACAACAGTTCAAATTTAATCAATCAGTTTAATATATGAGGAGAAAGTGAGGTCTGCGGATGCTGGAGATCAGAGCTGAAAATGTGTTGCTGGAACAGCGCAGCAGGTCAGGCACCATCCAGTGATACTGAGGAAGGAGATGTGGCTGTGGTGGCGAGTCTGTTTGAGAATGTGGCTGAAGAAGGGCTTATGCCCGAAACGTCTATTCTCCTGACCACTGGATGCTGCCTGACCTGCTGCGCTGTTCCAGCAACACATTTTCAGCAGTTTAATATATGCCCCAGGATACTAAAACTCAATCGAATTTGAAATTATTGTTTTGCCAACATTGAACTAATGAGACAACCCCATGTTGGGAACATTAAATTTGCAGGCATTTTGAAAATCAGACAGAACAACTGCAATCGAGGGCCAAGAAATTAAGAACACTCTCTATCAAAGGTAGCTTTTCACATGAAACGTATGGCTTGAAATTAAATTGGTGTAATTTTAATCTGTTTTATTGGAAAAGTATACTGTTGTAGATTTGGAGGCAGGTAATTAGCAGCTAAAAGAAAGGGGGGCTTAGAGTTGTGAATAATCATTGTTTAATGTTCACTTTTAGGGTTAAAGAATACATTTAAATAGTGGAATTTAGAAGTTCTCTGTCACTCATATTTTAACAGCTCATGAGGCAAGGTGAGCTTTTCTGGGTGATTGGTATAATTAACAGAAGGATTCACCAGCGTGTTGTAACACATTAGTTTCCCTAGTACTTTATCTCTTGTGATAATTATTGTGCTTACTTCCTTACCTCCCCCCCCCCCCCCCCGCCCCCATCCCCACTTCAGTGCCTTGATGATTTTGTATTGTTGAAATGCTATTAGTATACTCTACCATGGACAGTAATGAAAATTTCTTATTCAACTCTTCTGTTATTTATTGTTTTCCCATTATTATTTCCCCAGCCTCATTTTTAAGGGGTCTATATTCACTTTGTCCTCTCCCTTCCTTTTTAAAGAAGCTCTTACTGCTGTTTATATTCGTTACTAGTTTGCCATCAGTTCATTTTCTCTCTATATATGCATTTTGGACAGTTTTTTGTTGGATTTTGAAATTCTCCCAATCCCTTTGTTTACCACTAATCTTTGCAACATTCTATGTTTTGTTTTCTTTCAATCTAACACTATCCTTTACTTCCTTGGTTAACCATGGTCAACTTATCTCCTTTCTAGAAGCCCTTTTCCTTGTTGGAATATGTCTTTGTTGGGGCATTATGAATTCCTTTCTTAAATGTCTTCAATGTACCCCAACAATGCTAATCTCTTTTCTTAGTTCACTCCAGCTAACTCTGTCCTTATCCTTACATAATTACCTTTATTTAAGTTTAGCACAGCTGCTTACAACTCAAGTTTCTCTCACTCAAACAGAATACTGAATTCTACCATGATTCGATTACTGTTTCCGAGGGAATCCTTTACTCTGAGATAATGTATTAAATCTACTTCATTACAAATTTCCTGATCCCAGATTAGATCTTCAATATTGTTCAAGGAAACTGTCCTGACTAAATTCCATGAATTTTTCCTCATGGTTACCTCTGTCAATTTGATTTTGCCAATCTATATGAAGACTAAGCATATTAATCACTAATGCTCTGCCTTTTCTTTTTGCATGACCTCATCTTGTAATTTATTTTTTGTTTTACAGAACTGTTAATGTTAAGGGCTAATAGATTGCATACATCAGTATCATCATCTTCCCTTTTTTTTACCTCAACATATGATCATCTTCTGATCGAAAATAATTTTTAGCTATTTTACTTACTCCATCGCATAGCAACAAAACTACCCCACCCTTCCTTTCCAGCCCCTTTTGACACCACAGCCCCCGAATATGTAATTGTTTACTGCCTTGAAACCTTTGTCTCCATGATGACTATAAGATCACACCAGTCATGGGGAGGTGACAGCTAAATGGCATTACTATTAGAATCTTAATCCGGAGACCCAGGGAATGTTCTGAGGACCCAAGTTCAAGTCCCGCTGCAGCAGATGGTGGAATTTAAGTTCAATAAAAATCAGGAATTAAAAGTCTAATGATGACCCTGAATCCACTGTTGATTGTTGGAGGAAACATAATTCAAGATAAGTCTTTACTTGTGTGAAGGTTGATATGGAGATATTTTCACTTGTAAAACTAGTTGCCAGCAAAACAAAATCATTGGGAATGAATCCAATAACGAATTCAGGATACATTTCTCAATCCAGAATAAGTAAGAACATATGACTTGCTACCACACAGACAAATTAGGGCAAATAGCAGAGATCAAACATTTAGGAGAACGTGAGCACTGCTGATGCTGAAGATCAGAGTCGAGAGTTTGGTGCTGGAAAAGCACAACAGGTCAGGCAGCATCCGAGGAGCAGGAGAATCGACGTTTCAGGCATAAACCCTTCATCAGGAATGAGGCTTTTGAGCCAAGAGGGTAGAGAGATAAATGGGAGAGGGGTGGGTTGGGAGGAAGATAGCTGGGAGTGCGACAGGCAGGTGAAGGTGGGGGTAATGGTGATTGGACAGAGAGGAGGGTGCAATGGATAGGTGGGAAGGAAGACGGACAGATAGGACAGGTGATGAGGGCGGTGCGAATTGGAAGGTTGGATCTGAGATAAGGTGGGGGAGGGGAAATGAGGAAACTGGTGAAATCCATATTAATCCCATGTAGTTGGAGGGTCCCAAGACAGAAGATGAGGTATTCTTCCTCCAGGTGTCGGGTGGTTAGGGTTTGGCGATGGAGGTTTCTGCAGACATATCTACTGCAAAGTCACCAGCTTGGAATATTGAGCAGAAAGCACTTACAACTTGATCACCTCTGACATACCAGCCAGCGAACAGAAAGTTAGTCACCAAAGCATGGTGACTTCTGACATAGAGTCATAGAGATGTACAGCACGGAAACAGACCCTTCAATCCAACCTGTCCATGCCGACCAGATATCCCAACCCAATCTAGTCCCAACTGCCAGCACCTGGCACATGTCCCTCAAAACCCTTCCTATTCATATACCATCCAATGCCTTTTAAATGTTGCAAATGTACTAGCCACCACCACTTCCTCTGGCAGCTCATTCCATACACATACCACCCTCTGCATGAAACAGTTGCCCCTTAGGTCTCTTTTACATCTTTCCCCTCTACCATAAACCTATGCCCTCTAGTTCTGGACTCCACATCCCAGGGAAAAGACTTTGCCTATTTATCCTATCCATGCCCCCCATAATTTTATAAACCTCTATAAGGTCACCCCTCAGCCTCCGACGCTCCAGGGAAAACACCCCAAGGCTATTCAACCTCTCCCTATAGCTCAAATCCTCTAACCTTGGCAACATCCTTGTAAATCTTTTCTGAACCCTTTCAAGTTTCACAACATCTTTCTGATACGTGATATTCCAACAGTAGCCCAACTAATGTTCTGTTCAGCTGCAACATGACCTCCTAACTCCTGTACTCAATACTCTGACCAATAAAAGAAAGCATACCAAATGCCGTCTTCACTATCCTATCTACCTGTGACTCCACTATCAAGGAGCTATGAACCAGCACTCCAAGGTCTTTTTGTTCAGCAACACACCCAAGGACCTTACCATTAAGTGTATAAGTCCTGCTAAGTTTGCTTTCCAAAAATGCAGCACTTCACATTTATCTAAATTAATCTTCATCTGCTACTTCTCAGCCCATTTGTACATCTGATCAAGATCCTGTTGAAATCTGAGGTAACCCTCTTCGCTGTCCACTACACCTCCAATTTTGGTGTCATCTGCAAACTTACTATCTGTACCTCTTATGCTCACATCCAAATCATTTATATAAATAATGAAAAGTAGAGGACCCAGCACAGATCTTTATGGTACTTCACTGGTCACAGGCCTCCACTCTGAAAAACAACCCTCCTTCACCACCCTCTGTCTTCTACCTTTGAGCCAGTTCTGTATCTAAATGGCTAGTTCACCCTGTATTCCATGAGATCTAACCATGCTAATCAGTCTCGTATGGGGAACCTTGTTGAATGCCTTACTGAAGTCCATATACACCACATCTACCACTCTGCCCTCATCAATCTTCTTTGTTACTTCTTCAAAAAACTCAATCAAGTTTGTGGGACATGATTTCCCATGCACAAAGCCATGTTGACTATCACTAATCAGTCCTTGCCTTTCCAAATCCATGTACATCCTGTCCCTCAGGATTCCCTTCAACAACTTGCCCACCACTGAGGTCAGGCTCATTGGTCTACAATTCCCTGGCTTGTCCTTACTACCTTTCTTAAACAGTGGCACCACGTTAGCCAACCTCCAGTCTTCCAGCACCTCACCTGTGACTATTGATGATACAAATATCTCAGCAAGAGGTCCAGCAATCATTTCCCTAGCCTCCCACAGAGTTCTAGGGTACACCTGATCAGACAAAAGTGAAGCATGTAGACGCTGGAAATCAGAGTTTAGATTAGAGTAGTGCTGGAAAAACACAGCAGGTCAGGCAGCTTCCGAGGAGCAGGAAGATCGACATTTCGGGCAAAAGCCCTTTATCAGGAATGAGGCAGGGAGCCTCCAGAATGAGATGGGGTGGGGCTGGGGAGAAAGTAGCCAAGCATACAACAGGTGGATGGAGGTAGGGATGAAGTGATAAGTCAGAGAGGAGAATGGAGCTGATAAGTGGGAAGGACAAGTAGGACAAGTCATGAGGATGGTGCTGAGCTGGAAGGTTGGAACTGGGGTAAGGTGGGGAGAGGGGAAATGATGAAACTGGTGACATCCACAATGATGCCCTGGGGTTGAAGTGTTCCAGGTGGAAGATGAGGCTTTCTTCCTCTAGGCATCAGGTGGTGAGGGAGTGATGGTGGAGGAGGCCCAGGACCTGCATGTCCGCAGCAGAGTGGGAGGGGGAGTTGAAATGTTCGGCCATGTGGCGGTGGGTTTGATTGGTGCGGGTGTCCCAGAGATGTTCCCTGAAGTGCTCTGCAAGAAGGCATTCAGTCTCCCCAATGTAAAGGAGGCTGTATCGGGAGCACAGGATACAATAAATCACATTGGTGGATGTGCAGGTGAAATTTTGAAGGATGTGGAAGGCTCCTTTGGGGCCTTGGATGGAGGTGAGGGGGGAGGTGTGGGCGCTGGTTTTGCAATTCCTACGGTGACAGGGAAAGGTGCCAGGAGGGGAGGGTGGGTTTCTGGGGGGGCATGGACCTGACCAGGTAGTCACGGAGGGAATGGTCTTTGTGGTCTTCACATGGACCATCTCTGACACCTCCCTCCCCTTCATGGACCTCTCCATCTCCATCAATGACAACCGACTTAACACTGACATTTTTTACCCACTGACTCCCACAGCTATCTGGATTACACCTCTTCCCACCCTACCTCCTGCAAAAATGCCATCCCATATTCCCAATTCCTCTGCCTCCGCCATATCTGCTCCCAGTTCCACCAGAGAACACACTAGATGGCCTCCTTCTTTAAAGACCATAATTTGCCTTCCCATGTAGTTGAAGATGCCCTCCAATGCATCTCATCCACATCCCGCATTTCTGAAGGCTTCCCATTTTCCAGCTGTCCCTTTACCTGCAAACATCTGTGCCCAATCAGCTTTTGAAAGTTCTTGCCTAATACCAATTTAGAACTTCAACTTTTGATCCAGTCTATCCTTTTCCATCACTATTTTAAAACTAATAGAATTATGGTCGCTGGCCCCAAAGTACTCTCCCACTGACCACCTCAGTCACCTGCCCTGCTTTATTTCCCAAGAGTCGGTCAAGTTTTGCACCTTATCTAGTAGGTACATCCACATACTGAATCAGAAAACTTTCTTGTGCCGACTTAACAAATTCGTCTCCACCTAAACCCTTAACACTATGGCAGTCCCAGTCTACGTTTGGAAAGTTAAAATCCCCTACCATAACCACCCTATTATTCTTACAGATACTGAGATCTCCTCACAAAAGTGTTTCTCAATTTCCCTCTGACTATTAGGGGGGTCTATAATACAATCCCAATAAGGTAATCATCCCTTTCTTATTTCTCAGTTCCACCCAAATAACTTCCCTGGATGTACTTCTGGGAATAACCTCCCTAAGTATAGCTGCAAAGCTTTCCCTTATCAAAAACTTCACTCCCCCCACGCCCCCCCCCCCCCCCCCCTTGCCTCCCTTTCTGTCCTTCCTGTAGCATTTGTATCCTGGAACATTAAACTGCCAGTCCTGTTCATTCCTGAGCCATGATTCTTTAATTGCTATGATATCCCAGTCCCATGTTCCTAACCATGCCCTGAGTTCATCTGTCTTCTCTGTTAAGACTCTTGCATTGAAATAACTGCAGTCTAACTTATAGGTCCTACCTTGTTTGCTGCTTTGTCCCTGCCTGCCCTGACTGTTTGACTTGTCTTTGTTCTCAACTGTACCAGTCTCAGATTGATCACTTTCCTCAGTATCTCCCTGGGTCCCACCCCCCCAACTAGTTTAAATCCTCCTGAGCAGTTCCAGCAAATCTCCCTGCCAGTATATTAGTCCCCTTCCAATTTAGAAGCAATCCATCCTTCTTGTACAGTTTGAGGTTATAACAGGTCTGCCTTGATTGCTTCTAAGGATACCCACACAACTTATCAGTGCCAAGTAGATCCGTTCTGCTAGCAGTGGGTGCCCTTCCCCTTGGCAAACCTAAATGATGGCACAAGATGATCAGGAGCACACTCAGAGATTTATGAGGTTGAAAGCAGTTTTCTACTTCACTGCTGTCACTCCGCTCAGGAAAGACACAGCCACACACATTGTCCCCTGCAACTCAGAAAAATATCTATTTTACCAGCTGTTCACCTGGAGTGATCCAACCAGAAACCTAGGTCAGCACCACTCGCCATTTCATTCTCATCCCTCGCTCAATCAGGGCCATTGTAAGGCAAATAGTGCATGGCAGAACCAACAAGCCACTCCTGGAAGAAAACAAAATCATCCAGTTATGGGCTTAAAAATCCAGAAAATCGAATAGGGGAAAATTATTAATGAAAGCAATTCCAGGACACTATATACAGGGGGCAGCAGTCTCTCTCAGGCAGATCCCAAATCAAATTTAGTCATTCAAAATTACTTTCAACCTTTGGCTAACCATTTTATTTCACTTTATCGATTTTGTACTTGATCCATTTTTAATCAATCAATTTTCAGCTTTTTATCTTTTAAAAAACTGATGATTTCTCTGATTCTTGACAGAGTTGTACAACATAGGCAATATTAATTAAAACAAAATTATAAATAAATGTCTAATTATATAACTAACTTTTACACAGAAAAATGCTTGCTCTGTGTTGTAGAGGGCCTTTGGATTTTCTACAGCCAGGTTAAGGGGGGTCATCAAAAACAAAGATAAATAATCTTGGAGAGATAAACACTGGTCCCTCCTGTTCTCTCAAGTAGATCAAAATACCTCATCGTCTTTCAAATTTGATTCTTTAGTGCTCTTAAATTCTCAGGATTCAATGTTGATCCAAGTCTTTAATATTGAACCTGATGATTAATTTAGCATTGACCTCTGAGATTTATTCATTGCACAGTGGCTCAGGGGTTAGCACTGCTTCCTCACAGTACCAAGGCCCCGGGTTCGATTTCAGCCTCGGGCAAATGCCTGTGTGGAGTTTGCATGTTCTCTTCGTATCTCTGTGGGTTTCCTCTGGATGTTCTGGTTTCCTCCCCCAATCCAAAGACGTGTACATCAAGTGAATCGTCCATGCTAAATTGCCAATAATGTTAGGTGCATTAGTCAGCCGTAAACATAGGGAAATGGGTCTGGATGGGTTACTCTTCAGAGGGTCAGTGTGGACTTATTGAGCCAAAAGACTTGTCTCCACATTGTAGGGAGTCTAATCTCACGGTTAAACCTTTGTCCAATTTCTTATCTCCTGTCTTAAAACTATGCCCCTTTTAATCAAATAAACACAGGATACACTGGAGAAACTGAGAACGTTTGGTAGCATGGGTGGAGAGAGAAACAGAGTTAATGTCTTGATCCAGGAATGGCAGAAACAGTAGGAGCTCTGAAAGGTGATAATTAGTGGGAAATTTTAACCTGCATATTGACTGGAAAAGACAAATGAGCAAAGATAGTGTACATGAGAAGTTCATTAAATCTTTTGGGGATATTTTATTAAATTAGCATGTTCTGCAGCCAAGCAGAGAGCAGGTAATACTAGACCTTGTGATGTGCTACAAGATAGGATAAAATAATGGTGTTATTGAGAATGCCAACCTAACTAGCAGCAATTGCATTTATGGCTGAATTTTACATTCAATTTGAGGGAGAGAAGACCATGTTCAAGTCTACTGCTGTAAATTTAAATTAAGGGCAAATATGAGGTGCCGAAAGCAGAGCTAGCTGAAGTGATTAAGGTCAAAGGGTTGGTCAACAGAAATGCTATGTCAGCCTGAGAATAAATTTCAGAATATAACAGGAATAAACATTGTTATGAAGTTGAAAGCATGTACTGTACCTTTAAGACGGAGTGAAAGCTGAAAGCTGGTAAAATTACAGCATTTAAAAGGCATCTGGATGGGTATATGAATAGGAAGGGTTTAGAGGGATATGGGCCAAATGCTAGCAAATGGAACTAGATTAATTTAGGACATTTGGCCAGCATGGACAAGTTGGACCAAAGCGTTGGGTTCTATGCTGTACAACTCCATGACTCTTCACTTAAGGGATGGAGGAATTCAAGGAAAATTGCAATCACCAAGAAAGTGGTACTGAGCAAATGGTTGGAACTGTGGGCTGATGAGTCATTCAATTTTCATTTGCAAATATCTTACTTATGTAAATTTAAATGTAAATTGAACAACAAAGGACCCAATACTGAGCTCTCAGAACTCCACTACAGTAAGCCTTCCAATCACAAGACCACTGGTACACCATCACAGTTTCATTTTGAATACAACTTTCACTGTCCTTTGGATCCTTTATTTCTCTCTCTCTCTCCATCTCCCACCCATTTTCTCTCCCATTACTCTCCCCTCACTCCTCCCATTCCTATCTTCCATTCTTCAGTCTCTCATGGCCCCCAAACCTCTTCCTCCATCTTTCGCTCTTCCCCCTTTTTCCAAATTCCATCTGCCCTCTCTGTACCCCTCACTTTCTCCCTCCCCTCCTGCCCCCCTCATCTTCATCCCCTCGCTCCCTACCCTCCCCGTCTCCTTCCGCCTCCCTCTTGTCGCGCCCACCATCGTCCCCTCCCCTCTCCACCCCATCCCCATTACCCTCACCCCCTTCCAATCCCCGTCATCTCTTCCTTAACCCCCTCCCCTCCCCTCCCAGTCATCCTGCTCCCCCACCCCTTGCCCCCCTCCCCTCTTCTCCCTCCCCCCTTCCCCTCCCCCCTTCCCCTCCCCCCGTCCTCTTTCCCCTCCCCCCGTCCTCTTTCCCCTCCCCATCATCCACCCACACCCCCCACTATCACCATTACTCCCTTCCCTTCCCCTTTATCATGGGGGGGGGGGGGGGGAAGAGTGCGATCCCGGGTGAGGGTGAGGGTGATGTTGCGGATCCTCCTCCCTGCGCCGTGCCTCTGGTCCCTCCTCCCCGGGTGTGAGTGAGTGAGTGAGAGAGTGTCCCGGCGGTGACTGTGTGGGTGTGTGCGCGGAGCCTCCCCCTCGGGCCCTCGGGGGTGGGCCCTGGGCCGGACCATGAGCCGCTGAGTTGTTGCTCGGCCGCCGCTGGGAACCATGCCCGGGCCTTGGGCGCTGTCCTACCGGCTGCTGGCGGCCTGCGTGTGCCTGAGGGCGGCCGGAGCCGTGTCCGAGTCCGGGCAGCGGCAGCGGAGATCCGGCGGAGGCTGGGGCCCTCAGGCCGAGGCCTTGGGCCGCTGTGAGTCCGAACTGAGCCCGATGCAGGACTACATCATCCGGACCCGGGATTCGCTGAACGCCGGCGCCGCCTTCCTGAGCTCCCCGAGCGGTATCAGCAGCCCGGCGGAGTGCGTGCGGGCCTGCTGCCGCCTCCCCGGCTGCACGGCGGCGGTGGTGGAGCGGGAGCGGGAGCGGGCCCGAGCCCGGGGAGGAGGGGGAGGCCTGGACTGGGCCCGGGGCCTGAAGCTCAGCCACAACAGCGCGGCCGCCCTCAGCTGCTACCTCTTCAACTGCACGTACCGAGGCCGCGATGTGTGTCGCTTCTCCCCGCATCAGGGATACAGCAGCTTCACCCGGGGACACAGCGGCAACTGGCAGCCGGGGCCCGGTCACCATGGCAACCGTGAGGGCCCTTCATCCTACAGCACCCCCCACATTCCCCCCCACATTCCCCCCCACTCCCTCACCCCCCCCCCCCCACTCCCTCACCCCCCCCCCACTCCCTCACCCCCCCCCCCACTCCCTCACCCCCCCCCCACTCCCTCACCCCCCCCCCCACTCCCTCACCCCCCCCCCCACTCCCTCACCCCCCCCACTCCCTCACCCCCCCCTCACCCCCCCCACTCCCTCACCCCCCCACACACTCACCCCCCCCACGCTCACCCCCCCCACGCTCCACCCCCCCCACGCTCCACCCCCCCCACGCTCCACCCCCCCACACTCCACCCCCCCCACGCTCACCCCCCCCACGCTCACCCCCCCCCACGCTCACCCCCCCCCACGCTCACCCCCCCACGCTCACCCCCCCACGCTCACCCCCCCCCACGCTCACCCCCCCCCACGCTCACCCCCCCCCACGCTCACCCCCCCACGCTCACCCCCCCACGCTCACCCCCCCACGCTCACCCCCCCACGCTCACCCCCCCCCACGCTCACCCCCCCACACGCTCACCCCCCCACGCTCACCCCCCCACGCTCACCCCCCCACGCTCACCCCCCCCCACGCTCACCCCCCCCCACGCTCACCCCCCCCACGCTCACCCCCCCCACGCTCACCCCCCCCAACGCTCGCCCCCCCCCACGCTCGCCCCCCCCCACGCTCGCCCCCCCCCACGCTCGCCCCCCCCCACGCTCGCCCCCCCCCCACGCTCGCCCCCCCCCCACGCTCGCCCCCCCCCACGCTCGCCCCCCCCACGCTCGCCCCCCCCACGCTCGCCCCCCCCACGCTCGCCCCCCCCACGCTCGCCCCCCCCCACGCTCGCCCCCCCCCACGCTCGCCCCCCCCCACGCTCGCCCCCCCCACGCTCGCCCCCCCCCACGCTCGCCCCCCCCCACGCTCGCCCCCCCCCACGCTCGCCCCCCCCCACGCTCGCCCCCCCCCACGCTCGCCCCCCCCCCACGCTCGCCCCCCCCACGCTCGCCCCCCCCCACGCTCCCCCCCCCACGCTCGCCCCCCCCCACGCTCCCCCCCCCCACGCTCGCCCCTCCCCACGCTCGACTCACCCCCCCACACTCACCCCCCCCACGCTCACCCCCCCACGCTCACCCCCCCCACGCTCACCTCACCCCCCCCCACGCTCACCCCCCCCCAACGCTCACCCCCCCCAACGCTCACCCCCCCCAACGCTCACCCCCCCCAACGCTCACCCCCCCCAACGCTCACCCCCCCAACGTTCACCCCCCCCAACGCTCACCCCCCCCAACGCTCACCCCCCCCAACGTTCACCCCCCCCAACGCTCACCCCCCCCCAACGTTCACCCCCCCAACGTTCACCCCCCCAACGTTCACCCCCCCAACGCTCACCCCCCCAACGCTCACCCCCCCCAACGTTCACCCCCCCAACGCTCACCCCCCCAACGCTCACTCCCCCCCCACGCTCGACCCCCCAATCCCCCACCTCCTCGCTCACCCTCGACCCCCCCACCTCCTCGCTCACCCTCGACCCCCCCACCTCCTCGCTCACCCTCGACCCCCCCCACCTCCTCACTCACCCTCGACCCCCCTCCCTCACCCTCGACCCCCCACCCCCTCCCTCACCCTCGACCCCCCACCCCCTCCCTCACCCTCGACCCCCCCACCCCCTCCCTCACCCTCGACCCCCCACCCCCTCCCTCACCCTCGACCCCCCACCCCCTCCCTCACCCTCGACCCCCCACCCCCTCCCTCACCCTCGACCCCCCACCCCCTCCCTCACCCTCGACCCCCCACCCCCTCACTCACCCTCGACCCCCCCCTCACTCACCCTCGACCCCCCACCCCCTCACTCACCCGCACCCCCCCACCCCCTCACTCACCCGCACCCCCAACTCCTCACTCACCCTCAACCCCCCCCTCACTCACCCTCACCTTCGCCCCTCACCCTCACCTTCACCCCTCACCCTCACCTTCACCCCTCACCTCCAACCCCAACCCCACCCCCTCACCCCCAACCCCACCCCCTCACCCCCAACCCCACCCTCACCCTGTCACCCCCCACCCCACCCTCACCCTGTCACCCCCCCACCCTCACCCTGTCACCACCCCACCTTCACCCTGTCACCACCCACTCACCCTCTCACCTCCCCCACCCTCACCCTCTCACCTATCCCCAACCCTCACCCTCTCACCCCTCCCACCCTCACCCTCTCACCCCTCCCACCCTCACCCTCTCACCCCTCCCACCCTCACCCTCTCACCCCTCCCACCCTCACCCTCTCATCTATCCCCAACCCTCCCACACCTATCCCCAACCTCTTCATCATCTCTCCCCCATTACCCTATCACTCCTCCATCCCCATCAACCTCACCCTATCCCTATCATCCTCCTTCACCCCCACCCCTCCCTTGCCTCCTTCACCCCCACCCCTCCCTTGCCTCCTTCACCCCCACCCTTCCCTTGCCTCCTTCACCCCCACCCCTCCCTTGCCTCCACCCCCACCCTCCTCAAACTCAGCCCCATTATCCCTACTCACCCCATTGTCCCCCCGTTATCCTCCCCCTCACCCCCCGTTATCCTCCCCCTCACCCCCCCGTTATCCTCCCCCTCACCCCCCCGTTATCCTCCCCCTCACCCCCCCGTTATCCTCCCCCTCACCCCCCCCGTTATCCTCCCCCTCACCCCCCCCGTTATCCTCCCCCTCACCCCCCCCGTTATCCTCCCCCTCACCCCCCCGTTATCCTCCCCCTCACCCCCCCGTTATCCTCCCCCTCACCCCCCCGTTATCCTCCCCCTCACCCCCCCCTCACCCCCCCGTTATCCTCCCCCTCACCCCCCCGTTATCCTCCCCCTCACCCCCCCGTTATCCTCCCCCTCACCCCCCCGTTATCCTCCCCCTCACCCCCCCGTTATCCTCCCCCTCACCCCCCCGTTATCCTCCCCCTCACCCCCCCGTTATCCTCCCCCTCACCCCCCCGTTATCCTCCCCCTCACCCCCCCGTTATCCTCCCCCTCACCCCCCCGTTATCCTCCCCCTCACCCCCATCATCCTCTCACCCCCTCACGATGACCTACCCCCATCATCCAAGCCTCCATCGTTCATCCTCATCCTCACCCCCTTTCCCTCTCTGTCATCCTCACCCACCTCACCATTCTCAACCTCACCCCAACCCCTCCCACATCATCCTCATCCATTTGCCTCTTTATGAATGATTCTTAAATAGGTTACGTTAGGAGGTCAGTTGCCAAAATAGGTTTCCACTCTGAAACTACAAAATGAAGGAGAGCTGGAAAGAAGTCATTTAAGATTCCAAAATGAGTTGAGTGCAGATAGAAACTACTTCTGTGAAATAAATCTTGACATTAGAAATTCTTGATCATTTGTTGCCCTTTACATAGAGGTCATTAACTGGTTGAACAATCTGTATTAATTTTGCCCCCAACCTCCCTATGTGGATGAAATGATGAACAGAACATTTTCTGTCCACTTAAGAGCAGACAGGGTTTTGATTTACTGTCTTTGATGAAAGAAGTAATCTGAAACAGTGCAGTGCTGTATGAGAGTTTTGGCTCAGATTTTGTGCTCATGCCTCTGGAGCAGGACTCAAACTTGGAAGCTGCTGATTCAGAGCACGAATATTACCAATAGAACTAGGCAGATCACCTTTCAACTTGTCATGCTTTTATAAATGATTCAAGAGACAAAAAAAGCATTTTATAAGTGCTTAGTCAGTGCATTTTACAGCTAAAGCACTGACTCCCTCGGGACCTTGACAAGGTGAGTTTAGATTTACCTTGCTGTTTGTTTGCTCTCCGGCAGGAAATGATGAAGCCCCCCACTGTGATGCAGGTCAGGATTTGGCCTTGTTACTGCCCACTGACTGGGTGCTGCTGGACGGGAGAGGCAGTTCTGACGATCGGGGAATTGTCCGATATGAATGGACGTTACTACAAGGAGATCCGTCAGTTGATATGAAGGTATTTGATTTCTAATGGAGTTTCTCCCTGCCGGTCTGTGCTGTGTTCTCCCTTTTTTGATGAAAGGGTCAAGGGGACAGATGCTATGACCTGAACTAACAATCTTAATAATCACCTTCAAATTGGACCTATTGTAGCCCAAATTATTATGATCTGTCTGCATATCAAACACTGTGAGAAGGAAACTGAAAATGCTGGCAATAATGGGTCAGGCAGCATTGTGGAGAGGGGAAGAATGTTTTAGGCCAATGATTTATCATTAGACTCTCGACAAGAAAGACTGAATGATTAAAATGTCCAAGAATTCAAGTCTGTATCTTCGACTGATAGTGTTTATGAGAATGAGGCACTGAAGTCAGAATCCAGTTAATGGTTCTGCTGTGAATACTGTCCTGGGCCCATCGATAACATTCGTCTGGCGCTTAAGTGCAATTGTGATAGAATCTTGGAATTGTAATTTTAGAAACTTATCATTCTCAGCCTGGAATTTACTGAACAACGGTACATTTCCCCAGGAAAGACTGAAAGTAAAACACAGCAATCTGCTTTACTGTGTCAGTAAATTGTGTCTCCTTATTTCTGGAGTTTTGCATTCAGTTGGACATCTATTCAGCCTATTTAGTGTTACCTGTTTCCTTGTTGCTTGTTATATAACCTGTACACCTGTGTTTGCATAGTACATGAAGGACAAAGAAGTCAATAATAGAGCAGTAATGTTATGGTAATTGGAATAACCTACTGAAAGTCAAATGCTGCCAACTGGAGTTATCACAAAACTTAGATTTTTTTTAAGTAAGTATGCAGAATTCCCATTTACTGGTCTTTTAGACCCAGGTTGACAGCACAAACCAGATGTTTGTACCTAACAGAAATTACTATTTTTTTGCAAACAAATAGATTCTAGCTATAGGTAAGGAGTTAATAATCACCGAATAACCATCTACCTGAAGTCTTAACACTGTACGTTACTACTACCTCTGGTTAAGAGGTGCCAGTCACTCTTGCAATTAGTTTCAGGACATTAACTTCCACTACTCATCATTTGCCTGTAAAGCAATTAATGGCACATCGTTGGAGGTATAATGCAGGGAAAATGTGAGACTGTGCACTTTGGAAGGAAGAATATAGCAGCTGAATATTATTTAAATTAAAAAAAGACTGCAGACAACAACAGCATGGAGGGATTTGGAAGTTCTCTTGCATGAGTTGCAACAAGCCAATATACATATTCAGCATGTAATAGGGAAGGCAACTGGAATGTTGGCCTATGTCAGTGGGAATGCTGTGTGAAAATAGGAAAGTGCTGATAAAACTATACAAGACATGGGTCAGACAACACGTGGAGTTCTGTGAACAGGTCTGGATTTTTATCGAAGGAATGATATACTGGTATTTGAGGCAGTCCAGAGAAGCTTCACTAGGCTGATTTTGGTTTTGGAGGGATTTTCTTATGAGGGGAGGTTGAGTAGGTTGGGCCTGTAATCATTGGATTACAGGGGTGATCTTACTGAAATGTACAAACTTCTTAGGGGACTTGACAGGATAGATGTAGAGGCATTGTTTTTCCATGTGGGAGAGTCTTGGACTGAGGTCATAATCTCAGAGTAAGGAGTCATGCAGTTAGGACAGGTGAGGGATGCTATTTTTCACTGAGGGTAGTGAATCTGTGGAATGCTTTACCACACAGGGTTGTAGAGACTGGGTAGTTAAGTATATTCAAAGTTAAAAATCACACAACACCAGCTTATAGTCGACCATGTTTATTTGAAAGTACTAGCTTTCAAAGCACTGCCCTTTCAACAGGTAACTAGTGGGGGGATTGTAAGACACAGAATTTATAGCAAAAGGTGATAGTGTCATGCAATTAAAACGATATATCGAACCAACCTAGATTGCTGTTACCTCTTTCATTTTTTTAGAATGGTTTGCGGGTTTCGGTTCATTAATATATAAATCCTAGAACTTCTTTTCAGTCACATGCTCGAGATAACTTAAGGTTTTATATTAAAAGAAAGTGACAGCTCAGTTCAGACAGTGTATTAAAGATGTTAGTGTGTCTGCATCCCAATCTTCAGTCAGACTGGTTGTGTTTCCAAAATACCAATTTATAAAATGTTATATGGATTGACTGCCTGCAGATTGTGTTTTTTGAGCAAAAATCCGCAAGTATAAATTTATGCGGTGAAATTGTATTAGCAGGTGCATTCTATTTTTGCTCAAAAAGCACACAATCTGCAGGCAGTCGATCCATATAACACTTTATAAATTCCGACTTTGGGAGTAGGATTGGACTGAGGGTGATTTAGCAGTTTGGATCAGAAATTGGCTAGCTGAAAGGAGACAAGATAGTGGTTGATGGGAAATGTTCATCTTGGAGTTCAATTACTGGTGGTGTACCGCAAAGATCTGTTTTGGGGCCACTGCTGTTTGTCATTTTTATAAATGGCTTGGATGAGGGTATTGAAGGATGGGTTAGTAAATTTGCGGATGACACTAAAGTCGGTGGAGTTGTGGACAGTGCAGAAGGATGTTGCAGGTTATGGACGAATATAGTTAAGCTGCAGAGCTGGGCTGAGAGGTGGCAATGTGGAACAGTGTGAGGTGATTCACTTTGGAAGTAGTAATAGGAATACAGAGTACTGGGCTAATGATAAGATTCCTGGTAGTGTAGATGAGCTGAGAGATCTCTGTGTCCATGTGCATAGATCCTTGAAAGTTGCCACCCAGGTTGATAAGGTTGTTAAGAAGGCGTACGATGTGTTAGCTTTTATTGGTAAAGGGATTGAATTTTGGAGCCATGAGGTCATGTTGCAGCTGTAAAAAACTTTGCAACCGCATTTGGAGTATTGCGTACAGTTCTAGTTGCCGCTTTATAGGAAGGATGTGGAAGCATTGGGAAGGGTGCAAAGGAGATTTATCAGGATATTGCCTGGAGGGAAGGTCTTATGAGGAAAGGCTAATGGACTTGAGGCTGTTTTAATTAGAGAGAAAAAGGTTAAGAGGTGACTTAATAGAGACATACAAGATGATGAGAGGATTAGATAGGGTGGACAGTGAGTGTGTTTTTCCTCAGATGGTGATGGCTAGCATGAGGGACATAGCTTTAAATTGAGGGGTGATAGATAGAGGATAGATGTCAGATGTAGGTTCTTTACTCAGAGAGTAGTAAGAATGTGGAATGTCCTGCCTGCAACAGTTGTAGACTCGCCAACTTTAAGGGCATTTAAAGGATAATTGGATAAATATATGGAGGATAATGGAATAGTGTAGGTTAGATGGGCTTCAGATTGGTTTCACAGGTCAGTGCAACATCGAGGGCCGAAGGGCCTGTGCAGCGCTATAATGTTCTCTGGGTCTGGTGGCTTCTCACCCAAACATCCAAAGGCCCAGTCTGTTCAGCTACTTGGGAGCCAATCACATAATTGTAAGCAGTCAGGAGGCGTTTGTCATTCAATAACTCGTCACTTGTCCATAGAACGATCAGCTACTTACTGACAGCCGGATCTCCATTCGTACACAGCTCCTTGGCTTTCCCCACTGTTTAAATATTATGAATGTTGGGTAACTTGCTTTTAAAAAGTGCATTTTTCTTTCAACAATCCTTAGCTTTTAAAAGTTTTTTTTTTCTTTTCCCATTTCAGTCCACAATCAGACAAAAAAAAGAACAATAAAAAGGTATGGTCTTTACATTAGGTCCAGTCAATAACTTGCTGGCAGCCTGCTGTGTGAGTTGAGAAGCTCTCAAACTTCCTTCTGACCATACTGAACAGCCATTCCTTTTTCTTGTCTAACTACATTATACTAACATGTCTGAATTTAAAGACAGAAACTGAGATAAAGTAGAATAATGGCTGATGCACAACAGTATAAAGTAATAATTCATTCTGAAACACACCATTGCTTTATTGTTCACCTTACTATCACTTGCCTCTTCTCTGCTGTGGCTTCACCCTTTGACCATCTTTCAATACTATGCTCGATCTCAGTTGGCTGTCTCTTTCATCTGCCAAGATCAGGTTTTCCCTTGCCTTTTTCTGCTGCTCTATAATAATTTTCAACTCCCTCTGAAGTGCCCCCAAGCTTTGAATACTGCATCTAGGCAAGAAATGAGTTAAAGGATGTCGTAGAGTTATACAGGATGGAAACAGACCCTTCAATCCAACCAGTCCGTGCCAAACATAATCCCAAATTAAATTAGTCCCACCTGCCTGCTTCTGGTCCATATCCCTCCAAACCATTCCTATTCATTTACTTATCTAGGTATCTTTTAAACATTGTAACTGTGTCCACATCCTCCTCCACTTCAAGAAGTTTGTTCCACATGCGAACTACTCTCGGTGTAAAATAAAATTGTCCCTCATGTCTTTTTTTAAATCTGTCTCCTCTCACCTTAAAAATATGCCCCCATACTTGAAATCCCCTATCTTAGAGAAAAGACATCTACCATTCTGTTCAAATATTTGACCCCCTCCCCCAACTCCCAGTCGCAACCTTTAGTTTATTGATTTCTGTTCCCGTCAGTACTTCTCTAAACCTGCCCTTGAAACTCTCCCTTTTGAATTCCAAAATGTCATCCTACATACACTTCTCCTGTCACAATCTCACTCAGGGCCATGATGCTACCCCTGTTAACTTGCACTCTGCTGCTACATTCTACCAGTGTGCTTTAGATGTATGTTGCATATTAAAACAAATGCTGATTTTTAACTCTATAATCTGGAGTATGTTTCGTGCTTTCACACTGTAATCCGAAGACCTCTGCATCACTGTAACACAGTAAACCTTCCTTGGGATATTCAGGTAACTTGAAAAAAATGCAAAATTTATGTAAAGTTTGTTTTCATGACTTCAATTCAGCTGTTAATCATTATAAACCTTGTGAATTACACTGTTATTATCAGGGGAACATGAATTGCATGCTAAGTGATAGCATTACAAAACTGATGGAAAGTTATTCAGTGCATCTCTAAAATGAAGAAGTATTATGTTTTGTTTACCATTGCCAGTTTTGAATCAGAAGGTCACGGGTTCAAGTCCAGTTGTCGAAATATTATCACAAATAAAGACTTGGGCTCAGGAGTGTTGCATTTGTGGATATTTCAATTTTGGATCCAGATGTTCAACAGATCCTGTCTGCTTCCCCAGTTGAATGCAATGGGCAGAAGGATTTGAGAGACGTTGACAAAATTTTCTCACTTGAAGGGTGGTGGGAATCTGGGACACTCTGCCTGAGAGAATGGGAGAAGCAAAGCCCCTCATCCACAGTGTAAACGAAAAGTGCTTGGAGTTCACTTGGAAGTGCTGAAAGCTGGAGAGCTACTCGCCAAGAGCTGCAAAAACACAGTGGTGATGAATAGCATGTTTTTGGACAGCAAAAATACAGTCAGCCAAAGGTTTCCTCCTGTGCTGTTTTGTGCCTTTTCCTAAATCATTCAATATTTTCATACTTAGAAACATCAAAGGAAACTGCCCCAGTGCCCTGAACAACATTTATCCTTTAACTAACATCAGTGAAACAGCTTATCTGCTTGTTATCCCATTGGCTTTTTTGTGATCTTTGTGCACATAGCCTGCTCCATTTCCAGAATTACAGCCGTGACTGTGCTTGGTGATTGTAAGACATCTTGAGGTCATGAAAGGCACGAAGTAAATGTCAGTCTTTCTAACAATTGCAGCGAGTTAATTTCAATAATAATGCAATCCAGATGCTAATTACTATAATATTCTTATAACTGTGTTCAGTTGACTTGAGTCCTTTTGTGAACATCTAAATTGGGAGCCCCTGGCATCTGCTTTGCCATTCAATAACATCACGGCTAATCCAATTACTCCACATGCCTGCCTACTCCTAATTACCTTATAGCCTGTTACTCCTGCAGAATCAAGCTTACTTCTGCCATTCAAAGACAAGACTCTGCTTCCAGTGCCCCTTGAGGAAGACTGTCTCAAAAGAATCACAGTTTTTGTGAGAAAAGAATTTGCCACATCTCTGATTCAACTGAGTGCACCGTGATTTTTAAACAGTGACATCTCATTCTAAATTCTCCACAAGTGGAAATATTCTTTCTACATCCAACTTTTTGAGACCCTCAGGATTTTGTATGCTTCAATCAAATTGCCTATTACTTTTTTTAAGCCCCTCTGGATACATTCTTGGCTTGTTCAACTTTTCTTCATAAGGCAATTGCTCATTTTAGGTATTTATCTAGTAAACTTTCTCTGAACTGCTTCTAATAGGTTTACATCCTTTTTTTTAAATGAGAATCCCAGGGCTGTCCCCTATTCCAGATGTAGTCTCACTTGTGCCCTGTTTAACTGATGCATAACCTGCCTACATTTGCATTCAATTTCCCTCGTAATAGGCAATAACATTCCATTACCTTTCCTGATTACTTGCTGTAACTGGAGAATCATAGAATTATACACAAACAAAAACAGAAATTGCTAGAAAAGCTCAGCTGGTCAGTCAGCGTCTGTAAAGAGAAATCAGAGTTAACATTTCGTGTCTGGTGACCCTTCCTCAGAAATAGAATTACAGAGGAACCTCGATTTATCCGAACAGGATCTGAAAGTCCCATAAAACTATTACAGCAAAGAAGTGCTGGGGACAATGGTGCAACGATCTTTGTCTTTTGTTTACAGGGTAAATGAGGATTACTTGCACTGAAGAAGAATAGATTAGATTACTTACAATGTGGCAACAGGCCCTTCAGCCCAACAAGTCCACATTGACCCTCCAAAGAGCAACCCACCCAGACCCATTCCCCTACATTTACCCCTTCACCTACGGGCAATTTAGCATGGCCAATTCACCTAACCTGTGGGAGGAAACGGGAGCACCTGGAGAAAACCCACGCAGACACGGTGAGAGTGTGCAAACTCCACACACAGTTGCCTGAGGCGGGAATTGAACCCGGGTCTCTGGCGCTGAGAGGCAGCAGTGCTAGCCACTGTGCTGCCTAATTGCAACAAAGAGGTGTTAATGACACTGGTGCAACAATCTCAGTCAGTCAATTGTAGCAATTTGAAATAATTTTAACACACAAAAATGTCTGACATGCTGAAGGATTTTAAATGCAGGTCAAAATCAGTGGGGTCTTCATTCCCTCTACAACTTTGTTCCGAGTACATATCTGATATAACTGATCAGGTTTGTTGTACGTACTTACCATGTTTGTGAAGAGAAAATGGACAGCAGTGACAATTGTACAGAAAAGCGAGATCCTACAATCTTGATTGTGGTGAAAAGGCACCAAAGATTGCACAAGAATACAACATTGGAATAGCAACAGTGTCTGACATCAGGAAAGCAAAACTGGTGATTGAGAAATTCATCAACCAAAGTGACACTTCAAATGCATTAAAGAGAAAATCCATGAAGCCAGCAAAAGATGAGCAACTTGACCAAGCTGTATTTTTGTGGTTTTCACATCAGCATGAAAAGGGGATTCCCGTATCTGGCCCGATGATACTAGAAAAAGCTGCCAGTTTCCATGAAAGACTCCACGCCGGTGAGTCTGATCACAGATCATCGGGCTAGTTACAGCACCTCAAACATCATGGCATCGGGCAACTCGGCGTTCTTGGAAAGCAGAAGTCCATGGTTGACAGCACCGTGGAAGGATACACACAGAAACTACAATCCATCATTCATGAAGGAAAGTATGAACTTGAGCAATTGTACAATGCTGTTGAAAGTGAATTGTTTTGGTGTGCACTGCTGGACAAAACACTTGCATCCAGTGTGGAAAAGCAGGTGTCAGGACTTGTAATGCAATGCTTCTGCACTTTAATTTTCTCTGTGTCAGCGCCACCGGCACTCATAAATATACCGCTGGTCTGCATTGGGTGATGTGCTAATCCATGTCACTTTAAGAACTCACTTCCCGTGAAGCACAAAATAAGGCATGGATGATATATCCACGTTTTTCATCCTGGTTTCAGGAAGAATTTGTTCCTGATTACATTTGGCAAGCGCTGGACTTGAGCAATGTGCCCCTCTGTTTGTTGACAAGGCAGGCATACACAATGAAAAACAACCGATTAGAATCACCAGATGGAGCTATCAAGTGTTTGTTTTTACCACCAAACATGACTTCAAGGTTACAGCTACTCGATCAGGATATCATCGCAATAATGAAAAATGTTGCGTGCTGTCCTTGGTGAAGGCAATGCAGACAAAGGAGTGCAGGAAATAATGAAGGCATTCACAGTCAAGGCTGCTTTGTTCATAATTGCTGAGTGTTGGGACCGCATCCAGTCATTGACAATCGCCGAGTGATGGTACAATGGCGTGCATGTTGTTAACCATGACAATGAAGAGGACCCCCTTCGAGATCAAAGGCTAACCACTGACATCACCAAGAACTGCAGACAGCTGGGATTAGGAGAGTTTGTAGAGGCTGAGATCGATGCTTGGGTAAACTGTGACAACAACATCGGAATAGAGACACTCGGCAATGATCAGATAGTCAATGTAAGAACAGTTGGAAAGTACAGACGCCATGGATGGTAAGGAATACCAGATACCAACACCACCTCCAGTCCCCATTAATGAAGCTATCGACAGTTTGTGACTTTTCATTGAGTGGTCTGAAGCACAAGATGAAGTCGATGCTGTTGATGCATCTTCGTCAAATGTTATCATTCGCAAAAGAAAGGAGAGCAGATCCTCAAACAACAGTGGCTGTATATTTTATTTGAAAATAATAGCCAACATCCACCTCAATGAATTTTATTTACACAAAAAGTGATTTGATTTGTAAAATATCATGATTTTTTTATGCGCTATCTGATGTTTACAAATTTTAGTGATTGAATGAAATCACTAAAATCTCTGTAAACGTGCTTTTAACGCAATTACGTGCAGTAAGGCTTCCTTTGTTTAAGGTCAAATCAATTATTCGAATAATAAATTATCTGAACGAGAAACTGCCCATTGCCTTCGGATAATCGAGGTTCCTCGGTATACGGTTCAAGGATGCCCTGCTAACCTTTTGCAATTCATGCATAAGGACACCTGGATCCCTCTGTATCTTAGAAGTTTGCAATCTCTTACTATTTAGATAATATTCCTCCTTTTTAACCTTCCTCTCAAAGTTGACAATTTTCATGTTTTCCTGCATTATATTCCATTTATCAAATATTTGTCCACTTACTTAACCTCTCGCCATCCCTTTGTGGTTTCATTAAGCCCCCTTTGTAACTGACTTTCTTACCTAATCTGTACCATCAGGAAATTTAGCAACCATACATTTTAACTCCTGTATCTGAGTCATTTATATAAATTGTAAAGACCTGAGGGCCTAATGCTCGTCCCTGTGATACACCACTCATTGCATCTTGCCAACCAAATAAAGATCCATTAATGTCTGCTCTCTGTTTATTGTTTGCTCTTCAATTTTTATGTCTATGCTAATTTGTTACCAAGCACACCGTGAGTTTTATTTTATGTAATAATCTTCAATGTGGCACCTCATCGAATACTACCTGGAAATCTAAGTACAGTACACATCAATCCATGCCCCTTTATTCACAGCATGTTAATTCCTCAAAGAATCCCAAAGAAAATTGGCTGAATGTGATTTCCCTTTGACAAAACTATGTTGATTCTGCCTGATTACATTAGCTTTTCCACGGTGCCTTGCCAAAATATATTTAATATTAACTTCTAAAATTTTCCATGTGACAGATGTTAGACTTACTGATCTATAGTTTACAATTTTGTCTCTTCCCTGTTGCTCTTTTTTTCTTGAATAAAGGAGATATATTCACTATTTTCCAAACCATTCGAAGCTACCCCAATTTCTGTGTTTGCTCGGCAACAGCTCCCAAACCTGTGACCACCTCCATATGGAAACAGCGTAGTTCCTCACAACTCGGATGTATATCATGGTTTCTTCTTTATAGCTGGGTCTAAATCATTAAGCCCCATTCCTTATGGCTTTACAGGAGCACATTTTCCTCAAGAGGTTGAAACAGTAGATAATTCACCCAAACCACCTCAAGGACAACAAGGGATCGGCAATGAGTGCTGCTCATTTCTTGGTGACAACTGTGAGAATGTATAAATAGGGATTGTATCCCACAGGAATATGTCAGCTGAGACATGATATCTCAAAATTGAATCATCCTATTGTCTATGCATTCCTGATCCCTTGGAACAGGCAGATAACTACAACTTTAAGCTAATATTACAAAATAGGCTTACACAGAAGCAAAAGATGTGGGTGCTTATAACATTGCACATAAGAGCAGGTAGAAATTAATCAATAACATTTTTTAAAAATCATCGATGGATTTCTGGTGAAGACGTTTAGTCATGAAAGGAGTTAGTGCTTTTTCCTCTTAGATACATCACTATTCTGGCTTTGCACGGATTTAGAAGTTGGATTTGTATTGTTTGATGGCTATTGTGCTTTATCCAGGTAAACAATTAATTTTGTCAACCAATACAAATCCAACTCCAGGATGCACTGGTGTCAGTATAGATTTTGTGCTTAAATCTGTAAAATGGCACAGCCAGTTGCAAAGAACAAAATACCACAAACAACAGTGAATTGTATAAATGATCCAAACAAAAAGCAGAAATTGCTGATAAAGCTCAGCAGGTCTGGCAGTAAATAGAGTTAACCTTCCAGTACCAGTGACCCTCTTTCAGAACTGCTTTCTTCCGATTTGTCTCCACAGCTGCCGTCACACCTGTTTCGTCTTTGTTTCTGATTTCCAGCATGCACAGTTCTCTGGGGGTTTTTTTGTGTACGTGATCCAGTTGAATTATAATTGGAGTGGTAGGATTGAGGATGAATGTTGGCGGGGACTCTGGGCGAACTCTGCCAAGTCAATTTTCAATGGTAGAGAATCTTTTATACCAACCAGAGAGGACAAACAAGGATTTAATTTAATGTCTCATTTGAAAGACTGCACCTCCAATAAGCAACCACTCCCTCAATACATGGGCAATCCTTCATGCTGTTTTGAACTGTAGTAGATAGCTAAAACACCAATATGAGATATACTATCCTGGCAAAATTACCAGTCAGATTTGTTTGCATGTACAGGTCGTTCTGTCACAACATGTGTTTCATCAGTTACAAATTGGGGACGCTGTATCTAAAATTACTGCACCAACACTTGAAGTGCTGTACAAGAATGCAACCATCGTCTTATAGAAGAACTGACTATTGGATTTACAGAGAAGTAAAGGTGTAATAAAAATGTCAATCTGGATTATATGTCTGTGCCTTGAACCTTGACTTTCTGATAAGGGTACCATTGAGCCACAGCTAGCACGTTATAATCATTATACGTTTTGACATGTATATCTTACAGCAAAGCTTTAAAAAAGCTCCTGTGAATATTTTCTTGTCACTTTTTTAGTCTCCACAGCCTGGCATGTTGAGATTGAGTGGTTTACGAGAGGGCATGTATGTGATTCGGTTGTCAGTCACTGACACGATTGGACAAAAGAGTGATGACAATGTCACTGTGACTGTGATGCCACCAAAGCGCCAAACAACAGGTTAGTTCACCCATGAATTCACATCAAGCTCATAGCATTGAATGCCATCTAGCCCAGTACTTGCTGCTCTGTAAAGCGTTTAGGAACAGTTGTTAGCCAAACAACATGCTTTTCCTCCTTATGTCATCTAGACAGTCCTCCGCCGCACCACCTCCTTCCCCCGTTCCACTGCTCTAAACCACCCGCCCCAATGCAATAAAGACAGAGTACCCCTTGTCCTCACCTACCATCACACCAGTTTCTGCATCCAATGCATCATCCTTAAATATTTCCACCAACTCAGAGAACATCTTCCCCTCCCCATCCCTCTCTGCTTTTCGCAGGGGCTGTTATCTTTGCCAGTCCTTGGTTTGCGCCATTCTCCCCACTACCCCCTCTGAACACCCGGGTACCTTCCCCTGCAACCAGAAAAGATGCTAAGCCTCCCGGCACACCACTCCCATCACCTCCAACCAGGGCCCCAAACAGTCTCTCCAGGTGAGACAGAAGTTCACCTGCCTCTCTTCCAAGGAGGAGAAATGAGGTCTGCAGATGCTGGAGATCAGAGCTGAAAATGTGTTGCTGGAAAAGCGCAGCAGGTCAGGCAGCATCCAGGGAACAGGAGAATCGACGTTTCGGGCATAAGCCCTCTTCCAACCAAGTTTACTGCATCAGGTGCTCCAGATGTGGTCTTCTCTACATCGGGGAGACCAAACGTAAGCTTGGGGAATGGTTTGCAGAGCATCACAGCCAGGCCTGTGAGGGCCGACTGGACCCCCCAGTTAATGCCTATTTTAATTACCCTTCCCACTCTCTTTCCTACATGACCATCCTTGGCCACCTCCATTGCCACAACGAACCACACTGCAAATTGGAGGAACAACACCATATCTTCTGTCTGGACAGCCTACAGCCCACAGGACTCAACATTGAGTTCCCAACTCCCTTCCCAGTTCCTCATCCCAGCCACCAACAGGATTCACTCCTCCTATTAACGAACCAGGTCAAACCCTCTGCCCGTGTTCACCTATCCCCACTTCACCACCCTGCTCTCTTCCCCCCCCCCCCCCCCCCCATCCCCTTTATCTGCAGCTCCCTGTACACCCAGTCCTGAAGAAGGGTTACATCCAAATGTCGACTTCTCCACCTCCTGAAGCTGCTTGGTTTGCTGTGTTCTTCCAGCCTCCTGCCCGTCAACTTTGGATTCCAGCATCTGCCGATATTTGGCTCTATCTGTCCCCTGAGGCTATTCTATAATTTAATAATGAGCAATCTGTCTTCATTCAGTATTCACATCTTAGTTCCATATCCCCTCAGATCCGCTGCCTTTGTACAAGAGAGAGTTCCATACTCCCACTACCTTTTTTGTGAAAAGGTACATGACCCTTGAATAACCTAATTAATTAAGCACTATTGTTCATGCTCTCCTGGTAGAGAAAGTAATTTCTATCTACTGTGTCAACTGCTGTTATTGTCTTTAACACTTCAGTTAGTTCACCCTCTGCTAAAGGAATTGCAAGCTTTGCCTCTACAACCTTTCAACATAACTTAGCCCTTTCAATTCCAGTATCAGCCTTTTAAATCTGTAATGCAATTCCTGTAAGGCCAAAGTGCAGTACTTTAAAGAGTTCTTACAAAAACTTAGGAGCACATACCACAACCCTTTGTATTCCAGTCACCTTGAGATAAGGGGTTGTTTTCCATTAGCTTTATTATTTACTTTAGCTCCTTCACAGGAATGTTTATGTAGCTATATGCAGTTGTTACACTGCAGAAAGGGAATAATTGTGAATTATACACTGATTCAAAAGCAACAGAAGTCTGCAGAACTACTAATGAAGTGTTCCAAAACTGGACCACCAACTGCCGCAAAAGTCGTCTCTGTTCCAGTGCCTTTCTCGGTCTTTGCAAGGTACCGTGCCCTGAAACTGCAAAGATTCAGGCTCCAGGGCAGGGTTTCTCACTCAGCCACACGTTGCTGGCTAAAGTCAAGCAAGGTCAGGGCCGAATGAAAATCTTGCCATCATTTCTGGATGCTTATACATTCACTCGTTATTAGAGTCCACCTTTTTTCTTAACACCAGAAGCATGGCAGGAATTGGAACAAATGTGAAAATTGAAGGGTGAGCTTCTCACCCCTGGGGCTTGGTGTAACAGACGCCTAGTGATTGAAATACAATGGTGTGTGTTTGGCTTATGGTTTCTTTACAGGTTTTCTGGCTGGTGTCTCACTGACTTTTCGTACCTCACTCCTTTGCAGACACCAAACAATAGTAGATTTTTCAGGAATCCTACTGATTTTAATTTTTAAAAAACTCATTAGCAACTGAGAGACACAAATCCATAGATCCAATTTTTAAAACGATTGTAAGCATGGGCAGAAAGGACTGTCGAGAATAATTTAATCGGGTAACAAGCAAACTCTGATCCAGTGGCTGCGGAAGGTAATGCAATGATGGAGATGTCAGGTGGCAAAGGGCAAGCTGTCATGTGATAGCTCCCCTTAGTATTTCTGAACAAAGTTTCAGTTACCTTCAGGAGAGTAAAGTCGTGTATGGCAGCCCTTTGTGGTAATGGTGCAGGTGATGGAACAGACCATTCACTTCCTACTTCAAGTGGGGTGTGACAAATTAACGCTTGAGGTGCTTTTCACTTTATCCTGAATTCAAAGCGTTCCAGTTGTATTTTGTAACTTGAGATTGCTGCTGCAAGAAAGCTACATAGGACAACCATGAGGCAGAAGTCACTATTAATAAGATGGAGAGTTTCCTGGTAGACTCAACTCCTATCCTCCTCCATTAGCATATCTTTTGGGTTTTGATGGCTTTCCACATAAGAATAGTAGTTGTAAACCAGATCAACTAAACCATTTCAGAATTTGAAATCCACCTTTTTGAATAGTGAGCTGCATGTTGCTCTCTTTCTGTTGCATGTGCACTTGTATATTTATGTTTGCTGCTGGTTTATGTATTGTGTGCTCTGCTTTGCAACATGGGCATAGGGTCATAGAGATGTACAGCATGGAAACAGATTCTTTGGTCCACTCGTCCATGCTGACCACAGAGTCTAGATTAATCTGGTCCCATTTGCCAGCATTTGGCCCATATCCCTTTAAACCCTTTCTATTCATATACCCAACTAGATGCCTTTTGAATATTGTTATTGTGCCAGCCTCCATCACTTCCTCTGGCAGCTCATTTCATACATGCATCACCCTCTACGTGAAAAGGTTGCCCCTTGGGTCCCCTTTATATTTTTCCCCTCTCATCTTAAACCAATACTATGTGTTTTGAACTCCTCTATCCTAGGAAAAAGACCTTGCTCCTCTCACTATCCTTGCCCCTCATGATTTTATAAACTTCTATAAGGTCACCCCTTAGCCTCTGATGCTGCAGGTAAAACAGCCCCAGCCTATTCAGCCTCTCCCTATAACTCAAACCCTCCAACCGTGGCAACATCCTTGTAAATCTTTTCTGAACCCTTTCAAGTTTCACAACATTTTTCCTATAGCAGGGAGACCAGAATTAAACGCAGAATTGGAAAAGTGGCCTAACCAATGTTGAAGGTGAGAGGGGAAAGACATAAAGGGCACAACTACAACATAACCTCCCAACTCCTATACTCAAGGCACTGACCAGTAAACGCTAGCATATCAAACTCCTCCTTCACGTGCTTGTATACTTTGTCACGCTGTGCATTTCCATACCTACTCTGTGTTGCCACTTGTCATTTATCTAATACTGCATGCATTTGTGTTAACCTGTTAGTATCCCTGTATTTTATGTGCACTCTGTTGCTTATGCATTTCTTTGTTTATTTATGTGTGCATCTGATTGTGTCATGTGTAGTTTAATCTGTGTTCAGATCTCGTCTAATTCTGCAGGATACAGCCAGCACATTCCATTACAATGAGCATTCTTTGTTTATTTTTAGTTGCTTTTACCTGGGAAGGTGACCTATTTCTTAAATGAATGGGCTGGGATTGAGCCAATCCATTGTGAGCTTTACAATGCATGTATGTGTCTCAAGGTAATAGGCTGTTTCTCATACTGTCACCGCCTCTTATTATCCCCTCTCGTGTGTTCAGATGTACTCCATCCTACACGCTTTCTCGCACACTTTTCCACTTCCACATGATTTCAGAAACATTCAACCTTCCTTAGACACATCTTTTCACACACTCACTCATACTTTGCACTCACTCATCCTCTCCCATCCTCATTCTAACCTTCTGTCAAGTACTCACTCAGCATTTCACTGTCCCCACTTTTATACATTAGCTCTTTTTCAAAGCCATTCACATTTTCTGGCATGCATGCACCTTTTCTCTCTTACTCTACTTGTACCAGATCTGTGTTGAAACTGTTGCACCAGATGTAGAAATCTGATGATGACGCAATCATGGAGTATTCAACCAGTATGTTCAAAGGAACTTGTCTGCTTGTCTGCCATAGGTCCAGATGAGGTCTACCTCTATACATCCTGGAAGTACCATCACCACAATGACTGTAGTGCTTTAAGGCGATGCAGCAAGCTGGCAAAAGAATTTAACCAAAGAGGCCAGTTGCAGTTAGGGGGTAAAGTTACACCTGCAAGCTTATAAAATCACGTAATGCAGAACAAGTCATTTAGCCCATTACACCCATACTAACTCTCAAAGCTGTCTAACTAGCCTGCAAAGCCTTGTACTTTTTTTACCTTTAAGTCTATGTCCAATTCCTTTTTGGAAATTAGCTGTTGAATCTGTTTTGGCCAATGTATTGTAGATCTGCCTCACTGAGTAAAACCCCTGCTGATTCATTTGCAAGTTACCTTAAACCTGTGTTCTCTGGTGAATGATATTCCTGCCAATGGAAACACTTTCTTTTTGTTTACTCGATCAATTCCCTTCTGAATTTCGAATACTTGTACTAACTCTCACCATAAACTTCTCTGCTTTAAGGGAAATCAGCCAGCTTCTCCTGTCTCTCCATCTAACCGGAGTCATTCACCCATAGTATAATTCTGGTGAATCTCCTCTGCACTCTGTCCAATCCTTCCCACTGCGTTGCTTGAACAGCCCCCAAGTATTTTATATTCTCAGTGCATCTCCAGGTCAGCCTCTCCACTCCTGTTCCTTGCTGACTGGTTTGTGAAGTTTCCTGATGCAGACCAAAGATGGCGGGGGGTGGGTGTAGTGTTTCTCCCTGCAGGTTGATCAGGCCTCAATCTCGTCCCATCTTTCCTGACAGTGTCACCCTTTGGGAATTCCCCTGTATTTTTGCTTTTCTTTTGGAGGAAGGAGAGCAGGAGCAAGAGATGGAGGCCAATCCAGGTCCAGCATTACTGGAGATACTTTCCACCCAACTCACCAGTGATCCCAGACCAGAACATATGGCACAGGACTCTTACACTCGCATTTGATTGGGAAGCAGTGCTTTGAAGATGCTGAGGTTTACAAGGTACGTTACAGCCAAACATACAAAAATGACAGACCAGGAATGTGCTGGTCCAATCAGCCTGACCCTCATGGTTGTGATGTCCAATTGATCAGAGTGCAGATACTCTTCACGCCACCCAGTACCATGTAAGGTAAAAGATAAAGTTGCTGCAGTCCTAGAGGACAGTAGTGCTGCTCTTTCATCAGAGAGGGACAACTGGAAGTGAGTTTAGTCTGAGGATCTCCATGCCTCCGGCAAGGGGAGAGGTTCAGAAGGCAGGACCTTCATGGTAATCACTACCATGTAATCTTGTGGGGAAGGGCCTTGAAGCTATTCTTTTAGGCAACTGAAACCTATACAGGATACCACTTCGGTGATTTATGTAACCCGTTAACCACCTCTTGTTCTTGTGGTGATCTTCAGGCCAGTCAGAAACCAACCTGGTGCCTATTGGAATGAACTGAGCCAAAGCACCTTTCACGACGTGAGTTCCACAGGTTTATATTTCACTGGGAAAAGAACCATCAAATGTCCAACCTATCTCTTTCCTTGCATAATTAGTAATAATTTGTCATTGAAGTTCTACTGTCTTCTCCATCATAAACAATCCATTGTCACTGGATGATAAAGACTCCACTACCCTTCTGTGCTATTGAGTTAATGCAGGTACATCTTCAGAATGGACCATCAGCTAAAACTTCCATGCAAGCAGCTGTGGCAAGTGAAACACAATTAATCCCTCGGGTTGATAACCATCCTTCAGAAATGGAAGAAATTAGGAACTTAAACAGTTCCAAGCAAGTGTTGAGTCAGGGGTATAGAGGAGGAATGGACAAAGAAGAAAGGTAATAGGGTGGAGGGCAGGGCAAAGGTGGAGGTAGTAATGGGACAATTAAAGAAACACAAGCTGATACACCATGAGGTATAAATGGTTATTGTAGAGTTATTGACAGTGCCTGAAGTTTGGTAAAAGGGACTAATGATTATGTAGGTGTGTAACCAGCAAATATCGTACCTCAAGCGTCATTTGAACAGTGCAGGAAGCAGAGGACAGACCTATCCAAGCAAGATTGAATAAATCTTGTTTTTTTTTACTTTAGATGTTTAGTATCTGTAATATTTTTCTCTTGTCAGTGGAATTAGTGGAGCTGATTGGCTTCTGCTAGAACAAAAGAAATCTTAACAGAAAGCAAAAAACCTTTTCAGCTTCTTTCACCTGGCAGGAAGGTGATAATCTTGCAGACATGGACTATGAACAAATGGCAGTTCCAAACCCACCCCCATCCCAACCATAACTTGTCATAAATACAAAACTGCCAGAGAAACTTGGCAGTATCCGTGGAAAGAGAAACAGAGTTAACACTTCAAATCTCCAGCAACTGCAGTGCTTTGCTTTTCATACATTTGACATCGGTGGGGACAGTCATAGAGATGTACAACATCGGTCCAACCCGTCCATGCTGACCAGATATCCCAACCCAATCTAGTCCCACCTGCCAGCACCTGGCCCATATCCCTCCAAACCCTTCCTATTCGTATACCCATGCAAATGCCTTTTAAATGTTGCAATTGTACTAGCTGCCACCACTTCTTCTAGCAGCTTATTCCATACATGTACCACCCTTTGCGTGAAAAATGTTACCCCTTAGGTCTCTTTCATATCTTTCCCCTCTCACCCTAAATCTATGCCCTCTAGTTCTGGATTCCCCCACCCCAGGGAAAACACTTTGTCTATTTATCCTATCCATGCCCCTCATAATTTTGTAAGGTCACCCCTCAGCCTCCGATGCTCCAGGGAAAGTAGCCCCAGCCTAATTAGCCTCTCCCTATAGTTCAAACCCTCCAATCCCGGCAACATCCTTGTAAATCTTTTCTGAACCCTTTCAAGTTTCACAACATCTTTCCGAGCGGAAGGAGACCAGAATGAGTCAATGTGTGACTGTAAGGTGTCGCCATGTGGCAGCAGCAGTTGTGAGGTTGGTTTGACCCGTGTTTTAATGGCAGCTTCTACCTGAAGTAGCAGTGTTAGGGCATCTCCTGATTCACTATTATTTATCTTTCATAGACTGTACAGGAGTTTGTTCCCGATATCAGTTCATCTGTGATGACGGCTGCTGCATCGATATCACAATGGCTTGTGATGGGACAGCCCAGTGCCCTGACAAATCTGATGAAACCTTCTGCCAGAGCTGTAAGTACAATCCCTAAGCATGGGCCAAAGGTTTGGCCTTGCTCTCACTAACTGGAGAGTGGGAGGATGAGTTGGAGAGGTGGAAAAATGATGATGTAAGCTGATGGTTTTTTTTCCTTTGTGCTAAAGTTAATGTAGGCCGTAAGTCAATTACACATGCAACACTTGCTGCTAGCTCAGAGCAAGATAGGGCCATGTGGCCATCTTCTGACAGTTTCCACAAGACCTCAACAGTGAACCATAAACCAACACAGTCATCCAGAACGGAAGGGATGGACAAACCCAATCCTAGCCAGCTTCCAGGTATGTGAGATCAAGTGATTTTGAAGAGAAATTGACTGGCATTTGGACTCCCCAATGTAGCAGACACTGTATCAATACTGCTGTATCAAATATATGAAACTTAAATAAGCACAAGCCTATCACAGCTTCATTTGGAACCTGTATTGTCGGGGCCTTGGATGGTGAGGAGGTTAGAAGGACAGATATTGCTTCTGCATTTTCATGGATAAGTGCTTTTAAAGCAAGAAAGTAGGTTAGAAACTCAACAAGAGAAGAAAGCACACAGAATGAGGGCAAAGAGTATGTTCTAAAATTGTTGAGCTCTGTAGAGCGCCAAGTTAAACTATCTGTGCTTTCCACTGAGCTTGCACTTTGCACTGGGAAGGGTGGGTGTCTGCTTTACTGAACACTTACATTCAGGCCACATGCATGACCCTGAGCTTCCTACTGCTGATCATTCATATTTTGCACCTTGCTCACACTCTAATCTTTCTGATCTTGACCCTTATGCTGTTCCAGTGAAACATTACACAAGCTTGAGGAGTAGCATCTCCGCTTTCGACTTGGCACCCCTGCAACTTTCTGGATTCAACATTTTAAGTTCAACATTTTAGATTACAACTATCCCTGTATCCCTGGTAAGACAACACTTCTCACTGTACCTCGGTACATGTGACAATAATAAATAAAATAAAATAAAATATCCCCATTTTATTTTGTGAGGCTTTGTTTCGGCAGTTCAGTCTTTCTTGATTTCCAACCATTAATACCTCATCCGGACATCTGATCATGGTAATCACTACAATGTAATCTTGTGGGGAAAGGCCTTGAAACTATTCTTTAGACCCTTTGACCTTTTGAACTATGAAATCTTTTGACATTTAATCCCTCTTGCCCATTACCTTATTCCACACTTATCTTTTGTTTGTCTTTCCTATTCTCCTCTTGCTCAAAATGCACAACATTTCCAACTGATGAAAGGTCTCAGATGTGATATTTTCTTTTCCTCTCCACAAATGCACATGGTAGTGCCATGCTGAGGGAGTACTAATCCTTTAGCTGGTACATTAAACTGAGACCCTTATTGCGCTGCCTGTTACACTGCTCCAGTTAAATATTTGTGATACTATTGAAAACTAAGTAGGTATGCCCTTCCAGTAATCCTTCCTGAACAAACTGTTAGTAAATCCAGACGAGTTGGTCATGAACTAGATTCAAGCTATGCACAAAATAAGTGTCATGTTTATCTACACAACTTGAGCCATAGTACTTAAAACAAACATATTCCGCATGAAATGCTTTATCCTGTTTCTGAGATTCTGTATACGTGCATTTCATATATAATTGTTAAACGTGCAGAAATGGCAACAAGATTCAGCCCTTCAAATCAGCTTTACCCTTCAATATGATCATGACTGGTCACCTACATTAATAAACATCTTCTTGAACAATCCCCGCATCTCTCGATTATGTCCTGACAAGTAATTTCCTAACCACAGATAGAAGGATAACTCGTCTGGTCACATGTGTAACCTTCTAATCTAAAGAACAGTTTCCAAGGTGAGAGAATTTTGGAAGATATAGTTAGGGCACCAGGAATGTTTTCAGTTTCTTTTAAAACTATGAATAGTTTCTTTGGAATATCTGACATACTCTATAAATACTATTGTGAAATACATATTAAGCATGTTAGCTAATATTCCCCAATCATTTTATTGGTAATTTAATAATTATCAGTATTTAAGGAGCTCTCTTTGCACCTGATCATTTTCTTTCACAAAGCGATTATAAAAGATTTGTGTTGATTTTGACATCCTTTGTCAGTTTCTTGTCATACTGCTTTTCTTTTGTAGCCTTTGCATGGTTCTCATTTACCAGAACCTACACATTGTTTTTGATTTTTGTCTGCTGCTTCTCTTAGTTTTTGTTGTCTCTGACCTTTTTAAATATCCAAGGATTCTTTTATGGACCTTATCTTTCCCATAAGGTAGTTCTTCCTTAACGTGATGGTTGCATTCTTGTGTAACCTTCACATTATAGAAAAATCACGCATTAGAAACAGTATTTCAAGTTTTGGCAATGTAATCGCGTTACAGCCAACACATGTTGTAAAAATTCGCCCTTTAGAAAATGTGTCTCCAATTCACAATTGCATTACAGCAAATTCATGTTAACAAAATATGCATTATAGCAGAACGACTGTAGACTGGTTCTGTAACCTCTCCCACTGATGTGTTATTTTACCTATTAACAGATTTACTCCATTCATAGAACAAGTCACCGTTACTTAATTTTGGAATCTCAGTGGGTGCTGCGCATTTCTACCTTTCAAACATTGACTGTCACCTTACTTATTTCCTTGCTGTTTGTTTTGAATTATCATCGAAACTCTACAGTGTGGAAACAGGCCCTTTGGCCCAATAAGTCCACACCGGCCCTCCAAAGACTAACCCACCTAGACCCATTCTCCTACCCAATTACTCTACAGTTACCCCTGACTAATGCACCTCACGTACACACTCCTGAAACTATTGGGCAGTTTAGGTAGACCAGTTTGCCCTACCCTGCACACCTTCGGATTGTGGAAGGAAACCGGAGCACCCGGAGGAAACCCACGCAAACACAAGGAGAATGTGTAAACTCTACACAGACAGTCACCCGAGGCTGGAATTGAACCTGGGTCCCTGGTGTTGTGAGGCAGCGGTGCAAACCACTGAGCCACCGTGGGTGTTGAGGGATAGGGGCTTGCAGTCCAGCAGAAAACAAAAAAAGCCCACTGACTCTCCCTCCACATCCACTGTCAGAACGGGCAGGAGGTTCAGTCCTGGGGATGACCCACAGCAGTGTCACTGGTGGAATCAGATTGTTTGGAGCTCTGGTTGCCCCCGCTGGAGCCTCCGCAAGCTGCAGGAAAGCGTGAACCTCCACCAGCACTCGGGGCAGGCGAATGGCCTCTCTCCGGTGTGGGCCAGCTGGTGGGCCAGCAGGCAGGAGGAGCGGGTGAACCCCCTCCTGTATTCGCTGTGAACCCACCAGTGCCTCAGCAGGTTGGAACAGTTGCTGAAGACCTTCCTGGACTTGGGGTATTTGAAGGGGTGGCATGGATAAAGCCCTTCCCACACTCGGAGCAGGAGAACAGCCTTTCCCTGGTGTAACTGCTCCGATGAGCCTCCAGGACAGATGGGAAACAGAAGCCTTTCCCACAGTCGTCCCACTTCCACGGTTTCTCCGGGTTCTCCATGGGCGAAGCTTCAGCTGCATGCAGACATATGTACAACCCCTCCCTGCTGTGAATTCTTCTTTCCAGGCTATATAACTGTTTTGTGCCCCACATTCAGTGTGCTGTAACAGTAGGGTGTCTCATCCAGTCCCACTGATGCTGAAAATACTGCAATAACCTTTTCAGCTTAGCACCCACCTCCCACTTACCAGTTTAAAGTCCATGATAGTGCCCTGTTTATCCCTTCTGCTATGGCCCTGCTCCCAGCCTGGAGGTGGAGCTTATCCCAGTTATCTTGATCCTTGTGCTAGTATCCATGAAAAGGAACCCAGCTGTCCCAAACCATATCTTTAGTCACGTGTTCACTTCCCTGATATTCTCCCTAGTTTTCTCCCTAGTTCAGCTTGCGTGCTACTTGAGTAATGCTATATCCCTTGAGGCCTTCAATTTAGCACCTTGTCCCTGGCAGTCCTGCTAATCCTTTATGTAGTTGGATCTTATAAAGATGGATTTTCCCACACACTCTCCAATACCTATTCAGTTCAGTTTGAGCTGTCCTTGGCACCATGAAGCCTCTAAACCATGTGTAACACTTTATCCCATTTACAAATGATGCTGTCTGTCCCTTTAAGTATCCATTTCCCATAATCACTAAGCTTTTCCCTTCCTCCCATTTTTATGGCTGCGTCCTGCTCCAGGTGTCATTGCCTACATTTACGCAGTCCCTCCAACAATCTGTCAATGATCTCTTTGCAGCAATTCTCGTCAACTTAGGTAATGCAAACCTCTGCTACCCATATCGTATCTTTTACCAAGTCCTGCACGCCCTGTGTTTGCTGATTTACATTGAGTTCTCATTTGTAAATATCTCATCCTTGATTTCAAATCTATCTCTATAACCTCCTCCAACCTACAATCCTCAAAGAACACTGTGTTCTTTCAATTGTGACACTTTTTTTAACCCCCAGTTTCTTTTGCCCTTTATTGATGGCCATATCTCTGCTGTCTAAAACCTAAGCTCCCAAATTCCCTCCCTAAACCTCTTCATCTTGATATATATATGTCTCCTCCTTTATTAGCTACCTTTTTGATCAACATTCATGGGACATGGACATCACTGTTATTGCCCATCCCTAATTGTCCAAATTGCTGTAGGCCTGGAGTCATATTTAGGCCAAACCAGGTAAGGGAAGGTGGTTTCCTTCCTTGATGGGCATTAGAACATAGAATAGTACAGCACAGTACAGGCCCTTCGTGTTGTGCCAGCCTTCTATCCTACTAGATGGGTTTGTCCAACAATGGATTCAGTCATCATTAGCCTCTTAATTCCAAATTTTTTGTAGATTCAAATTCCATCATCTGTTGCGGCGGGATTTGAACCCGGGTTCCCAGAATATTACCTGGATCCCTTGATTAGCAGGCCAGCAATAATGCCAGTAATCCAGCACCTCCTCTCCCCCCCCCCCCCCCCCCCCCCCCCCACGCCTTAACCCTTTATTTACCTCTCCTTATGAGGCTCAGTGTCAGTTTTTATCTGATAAGGTGCATCTGTCAAGTGCTGTGGCTTTACCACATTAACTATGATACATCAATGCCAGGTTTTTTCTTGCAGAGTACTGCTTGGTTCCTCCTGCCCCAGGTCCGTGCGAGGGCCACTTCCCTCGCTGGTATTTTGATAGTGTCTCAAAGACCTGCAGACACTTCATCTATAGTGGGTGCCAGGGCAATCGGAATAACTTTCTACAGGAGCTGGATTGTAAAAATGGATGCACAGGAGTCCAAGGTAAACACAGCAAACCCAAGTGCAGTTGTCATGATTTTATTCTTCAGAAATGATGGTGTGCGTGTAAACACTATAAACGTTTGATTCCAGAAACAAGCTCAGTCAAAACACTGCCTTAGTGATGAATGAGAAAAGAGTTTTTGTTTCTATAGTGTCTTCTACAAGCTAAGGACACCCCAAAGTGCCCCATAGTTGGACACTTTTTGAAGTGTAACAACTGTTGTAATGCCAATTTTCACACAGCTAGCTCTGACAAGCAATAATGGCTAGGTGATCTAAGTTTGATGTTTTAGCACGAGGTACATTAGTGGTCTTTAGATGGGGACAACTCTCCTGCTCTTCTCAGAGTAATGCTGTGATTTTTCATCTCCACAAAACCGAATAGACAGGCCATAGCTTTAACCTCTCAAAAGCCAAGTACCACAGATGCTGGAAAGCTGAAATAAATTTGAGAATCTCAGCAGGTCTGGCAGGATCTATGGAGAGAGAATGAGAGTTAACATATTGAGTCCAGTGTGGACTGTAATAAGAATATAATTTATAACAGCAAGAGTTATACGGCCCATTGAGGGTCTGATGCCATTCAATAAAATCATAACTGATATTTGGCCTGGATTCCATTTGACCTTTACATTCATACACAGCTCAAAATGAGAACTGTATTTCTTTCTCCACAGGTGTTCTTAGACCTGCTAAGTTTCTATATCATTTGCTTATTCCTTGGTTTAGCTGCTCGTCTGAAGGTCTTCTCTCCCTCAGTACTGCACTGGAGTTCTAAGATATGTGTGCTGCTCTCCAGAGGGGCAGTACAATCTACAGCTTTCTGAAGCAGAGCCAAGAACTGTACTTCTGAGCCAGGGCTGACACAGTTGAACCAGTAGGGTTTGTTTCAGTGTGTGATAGCTATTGAAGGACAAACTGAGGGCAGTGCACTATTAGAAGTCGAGGAACTCTCAGTAGAAATATGGGATACTCGCCTGTTAAATTCCACTCTGTCCTACACACTCTGCTCTGCACGTACTCCTGTTCAATTTTTTTCACTGAGGATCATTCTTTTTTGTTTTGGTTGCCCTGGGACTGGCCTGTGGGAGGCCCCGGCCCTGTATATCTCCATCCCCGCTCCATTTCGGGAGCCGGCATCTGAAGACGAGTCAGAGTCCTTTCAGTCGGCTCAGAGCCAGGACCCATCAGTCGATGTCCAACATTGGAGAAGGTGCGGGACCTACGCAGTGTGACCATCTCAAGCTTGGAGGCAGCAGATGTGGAAGCAATAGCACTGGTGGAGGCAGGAAAGGAGCACATTGCCAGGATCCCGGGCACAACATTGGACACCAGCAACTAGAGGAACAGCGAGGGTGAAATCTACGGAAACGAAAGCTGTTTCAGTTTTAGTAATACCAATTTAATATGAATTTATTCAGTGTTTTACCATTTATGCAATTTAATCAGTAATTTATTCTGTAATCCAAGATGGCACCAGAACGTGGCGACATTATCCACTTTTCACTGTACCCTAGGTACAAATGACAATATATTAAATAAATAAATAAACCAGTCTATGGAATTCTCCAACTTAGAGGATTGTAGGTGCACAATTGTTGAACATATTCAAGGCTGAGATTGACTTCAAGGGAATGAAGGCTTTTAAAGGTAAAGTGAAGTCGAGACCAAATACGGCTCAATGGCTCACTTGACTCTTGCTGTTATACATCACATTCTTATATGTCTTTTTCCTGCTGACCTTCCCGATAACAGTTTGCTCTGCCCTATTCAGACTCCCAGTATTCCCTGGATATTGTTTCACTGACCCCATGGCCAAAGGAAACAATTCGACTCACTTGTTCCTCCTAAACAAACACCAAGGAACGAGTAACACTGCTTTTACTTCTCCTTACTAGAAGTTCACGGTGACAGCTCTGGATATAGGGACATCTTACCATCTCCTGATCAACCTTCCCTTTTCAATAACCATCATCAAAGATGGATGAACTGTTTATATGTTTGTACTTGGTTATTGGGACTTTGTTGCATGCACATGATTGCTGTGTGTTTGCCTGAAATACAATGACTGCAGTTCTAAAAATATATTTCTCACATTTGTAGTCCTTTTGGATGACCAGTAGATCTGGAAAGTACGATATAAATTCACGTTCTTTCTATTTTTCTACTATAAAACCATAAGACTTAAAAGCAGAAGTAAACAATTTGGCCCATCAAATCCACTACACCATTCAGTGAGATTGTGGCTAACGTGATCATCCTTAAGGCCACTTCCTTGCCTTATCCCCATAATGATTAGAAATCTGTATGTCTCAGCCTTAGAATTCAGCTTCAACAGCCCTCTGCAGTAAAGAATTCCACAGATTCACTACCCCCTGAGAGAAGAAATTCCTCTTCATCTGTATCTTAAATGGGATAAGCCCTTACTCTGAGATTATTATCTGATCCTTGACTCTCCTACAAGGTGAAATCACCTTTCTGCTAGTACCCTGTTGAGCTCCCTAAAGATTAATATGTTTTAGTAAAGCCATCCCTCATTCTTCTGAAGTCCAGTGAGTACAAACCCAATTACTTCACATCACATTTTAAAAAAAAAAATCCCTCTATACCCAGGATCAACCCAGTGAACCTTCTCTGGATTGCATACAATAACAGTGGATCTTTCCTTAAACGAAAGCTCTTCACAATATTCCAGCTGTAGTCTAACTAATATTTGATGTAGTTTTAACAAGACTTCCCTATTTTTATTCTGGATTAGTGGTGCTGGAAGAGCACAGCAGTTCAGGCAGCATCCAGCATCTGCAATCATTGTTTTTCCCTATTTTTATACCCACTCCCTTTGAAATAAAAGCAGTCATGCCATTTGCCTTTTTTTATTACCTGCTGAACATGGATGCTAACTTTTTGTGATTTGTGCACGAGGACCCCCAAATCCCTTTCTGCTACAGCTTTCTGCAATTATGCTCATTGAAGTAATATTCACCTCTTCTACTCTTCCTGCCAAAGTGTGTCACTTCATATTTTCCCACATTGTATTCCATTTGCCAAATTTTGCTCACGCACTTAATCTGTCTATATGACTCAGTAGACTCTATTTCTGCTTTCCATCTCTCTGCATTTCATTTCCTTTGTGTGCGTCTGCCTCTCTCTCTCCATCTCTTTAATTTCTATTTATTATATGAAGCACCTAAAGACTTGCCAACATGATGCCAGTCAGACCTCATATCAGGGTTTTATTGTGTTTTTCACTCTTGCTAATACATTACCTGTTCTCCTCCTAATTGTTGTTTCAATCCAGCCAGCAATAGCAAAGAGGGATCCTGTCTAGGTTGGCATGCCCTGTTTGAGTTTGTTTTTCAATGTTTGTTCAGGTGATAACCCTTTAGAGACAAGCACAGTGGAAACAAGTGAAGCTGATGTTCTGATGTCTAAGATCAGCCATGGAAGAGGAATTCACCCAGTCCCAGAGTCAGGTCAGTCATTTGTGTGTTTATTTTTACCAGGTGATTCTAGTGAAATCCAACTCCCAGTGCAATTTTACAATCAACTGGAGTTTCCAGTGAAGGCCAGCACCCCCAATTCTCCAGGAAACACTAGCGTTGAGTGAGATTTCCTTTCCTAAAGTCTCCTTTTGTTTAATAGTTGAAGGCTGAACACAGTCAAGAAATATTGAACGAGAGAGAAGGGGTGGGGATGGGATGTGTGCATGTTGGGGTAGGGGTCATAGAATCATACAGCACAGGAACAGACCCTTCAGTCCAACCAATCCGTGCCAAACATAATCCCAAACTAAACTAGTCCCTCCTGCTCCTGGCCCATATTCTTCCAAACCTTTCCTATCCATGTACTTATCAGAATGTGTCTTAAACTGATGAATATGATTTCAAGATCACGTACAGTATTAATGGATCAGAGTCCGACTGGGAAGAATGGAAACATGTTAGCATTTACAACACCATGTATTTCTACTAACTTTATTATCCCAAAGTGTTTTATAATAAGCAGACCTGAAATTCCAAAGGATACGGGTATCTTGGCATAAAGAATGGGCAGCAGTTTGAGCAGGAACGATGCAATTTAACTAAATAACCAGACAGAAAATCATAGAACTGCAGCATAATTTTTTTTTAGAACCACACTTACAAGCTTTTATTTACTGAAGCACATCATAAACATGGACCTCAAAGCCCAGCAGTCACAGTTTCTGTCTGCCCCTGTGCACAAGATTGATTAGAAAATAATCTGACCTTTCATACCTTTTACCCCAGCCTCTGTCTGTACTCCATTCCCCCAGCCCCATGTTCCTAAAGCTGAGGCTGTGTAAGGCAGAGTGCTGACCATTTCACTGAACTTGCCTTACAGGTGCTGTGCTACCCCTGGCCCTGGGGCTTGCTATCACCGCCTTGCTCCTGCTGATGATTGGCTGCCGGCTGCAGTTGGTGAGGCACAGACTGAAGAAGCTCCGCCCCATAACATCGGAGGAGTCGGACTACCTGATAAATGGCATGTACCTGTGAGCCAGAAATGGTGCCTCTTAATAACAATCACCGTAGCAGTGTGCTTCTCGATGTAAAACAATTCAATATGCTTGTGTGTGTTTGTCCGAATCAATATGTGGAGCGCAGTAGAACCCTTTGATCTTATTACTTCCCGGTCACACAGGTATATCTGGCAAGTCCTGGGCGTACTTAAAAACAAAGCACAGTTTTCAGACCAAGCCAGTACTGTTGCCATAATGATTGACTACTACATGGCTGTCTCTAAGATTGGTGGTCAATCGAGAAATTTTAATTCTTCACCTTGCTGTGAAACATCTAAACAAGTCAACTTCTGCTGCAGTCTCACGTGCTGAATAAGGTTTGTGCTGTCTGACAGGAAGTCTGACTATCCTAACAAACTGTTCTGTGAGGTCCCCCTACTGTGTGATCCTGTGGTGGGTTGGCACTGGGTGAATTCTTGACCCCCTCGCTCCCTGAGGAAGCTGCATTTCCTCCCTGTCTGGGGACAGGTTTCTGTTTCCCCTTCTTAATTGCCCTGTGAGCAGTTTCCACCTTCCCCCTGTCCAATAATTTCAATGTAAAGTTGTGCCAGTGTTTGTCCCACTCGCTGTGTAGTTTCTGGGTCTCTTATCCTGGAGACATTTAATAACAGTCATAAAGTAAGCAGCAAAATTGCAGAATATCAGGGCTGAACTGATGATAAAATGCACCACTGGAGAAATTCCTAGCCTAGAAGGACAGCACTCAGCCTATTGAGTGTGTTAGTTTAGTATAATATATTGTTGCAAACTGTTAAACTTTATAAAATTGGAAGAGTTGCCTTTTCAAAGATTCCACTGAATACCAACAGTTCTTGACTCCTGGTTCATCTCTAATAAATGGCATTTACCCAGTGTGACTCTGGATTTGATTATCCAACATTATTACTTTATCTCATGCATTGTAATAATGACCACCCAAATAACCTGGTGTGATGATATTGATTGACGGATATGCATTGGTCAGGTCCCTGGGAAACACTTATGCTGTTCTTTGAAATAGTCCAAGTGGATCCTTTTACATCCATTTGGAAAGGAAGGCTTCAATTTATTGCCTCATCAAAAAAAAACACTTCCAACCGTGCAGTATTTCATTGACTGTGCACTGAATTGCCAGCTCAGATCATGTCCTAATGTCTTTGCATTGGGACGAAGGAAAGACAACACTGCATGCAGTTAGGATAGTGCCCAGAGGAGGAAGAATGAAGATGTTGGGCATCATGAATGAGACAAGCAAGAAGGAATGTTAGAAGAAATTTTGCTCAATCTACATTCAAGGTACTTTACATTCATATGGTTTAGTTAACCTTCCTTGCCAAAATTATGTCTATTGTATGGAAGGAAAGATTTGAGTGAGTTCAGGGGTTTAAAGCATTTCACGTTTAGCTGACCTTGAATCAGGTAGCACTGGTGTCACCCTACTGCTAATTGAGCCAGTGAGATCGATATGCAGAGGTCACAGCAATGTCACATACAGAAGACGTTATGAACTCAGTGCCTGAAAGGTTAGCACAGTGGAGGAAAATTACCCTTCAACCATTTGTTCCTATTCAGCATCAGTAAGGCAAGAGATCTATGCAGTGTCTTTAAAATGTAAATGTTTCAGGCATTGCAGATAATATCAAAGGGTAAATCTTGTAGTGTGTACTGGGATCATTTATGCACGAAACTAGATATGGAGATCAGTTTCCCTTCCCTGAACGAGTTTACGTTCATTTTAACATGCAAAATTGACAAATTTTCAGGTAATTTTACCTGGTGCTAGCCCACAGATAACCATATCCAATTTACCAAGGGCTTTGAACTGTCAGTCTCTATGGAGGAGCACTCCAAGACCATAATTACTACGATTTTAGAAGATTGAAGGCCCAATAACAATAGCTGCAGAACAGATTACAGGTCAAAAAATAAGAATAGTTTGTACGATAGGTACTGCGATAATCATGACAACTTTGTATGCTTGTATCACTAAAGCCGGTTTGGGGGGTGGGTGGGGCTGGAGGCAGTAATGTTTCTAGCTTTATTTGAAATTCATTTATCTCAAAACCTAATGGAACAAATTTCCATGAAGCTTGGCACATCAGTGTGCTGTGGCCTCAGGAAGAGCTGGTTTGTTGTGGGCAGGAATGTTTTTTTTAAAGGAGTCTCTAGTATTGGGAGATAGGGCAAATTGACATGGTTTCAGAATTATGGATTGTCTTAGCTGAAATGGTGGAACTTGTTAGTAGTCAAAATATGTACAGATATTTCACAGCAGGTTGTTTGATGTGGATTGGTCTGCAAGCTCCTGATAGAAATGTTTCTTGTTTTCAACTGTGTAGTTACAGAGCATCAACCGCAAGGAAAATCCTTAAGCCACTGTGTACTGCTTTGATGGCCCTACTTAAGAAAGGATATAATTGCAGTAGAAGCAGTTCAGAGAAGGTTGACACCATTTATTCCTGGGATGATTCTTATGAAGAAAGGCTGAATAGTGTTGGCTTATACCCGTTCAGGTTCAGAAGAAACTTACATATTTTAATAAGATCAAAAAAGTAAGATCAAATGGGGACTTGACAGAGTTATACAGCAAGGAAACAGACACTTCAGTCAAACTCATCCATGCCAACACATATCCTAAACTGATCAAGCCCCATTTGCCAATATCCTTTTACATGGTGAACATGAAGAGGATTCCCGGTGGGGGGAGTTCGAGAACTATGAGATGTGGTTTAAAAATTATGGGTGTTCCCTTTTTAAGCCTGCTCTTATATTCAATGCTCTGACCAATAAAAGAAAGCATACTAAACACTTTCTTCAATATCCTATCTACCTGAGACTGCACTTTCAAGGAACTATGAACCTGCACTCCAAGGTCTCGTTGTTCAGCAACGCTCCCCAGGACCTTACCATTAAGTGTATAAGTTCTGCCCTTATTTGCCTTTTCACAATGCAAATAAGGGCAATGCACCTCACATTTATCTAAATTAAACTCCATCTGCCATTCCTTGGCCCATTTGATCAAGATCCTGGTGTACTGTGAGGTGACCTTCTTCACTGTCCATTACACCTCCAATTTTGGTGTCATCTGCAAATTTACTAACTATACCTACAATGTTCACAACCAAATCATTTATATAAATGACGAACAGCAGTAGATTCAGCGCCGATCCTTGTGGCACACCACTGGTCACAGGCCTCCAGTCTGAAAAGCACCCTCTATCACCAACCTGTGCTCTAGTTTCAAGCTAGTTTTGTATCCAAATGGCTACTTCTCCCTGTATTCCATGTGATCTAACCTTGTTAACCAGTCTACCATGAGGAAACTTGTCGAACGTTGACATATTGCAGTTGTAGAGGACATTGGTTAATCGACTTTTGGAATATTGTGTGCAATTCTGTCTCCTTCCTGAAACTTGAAAGGGTTCAGAAAAGATTTACAAGGATGTTGCCAGGGTTGGAGGATTTGAGCTATTGGGAGAGGCTGAATAGGGTGGGCTGTTTTCCCTGGAGTGTCAGAGGCTGAGGGGTGACCTCATAGAGGTTTATAAAATTATGAGGGACATGGATAGAGTAAATAGACAAAGTCTTTACCCTGGGTGGGGGAGTCCAGAACTAGAGCACATAGGTTTAGGGTGAGAGGGAAAGATTTAAAAGGGACCTAAAGGGCAGCTTTTTCACACAGAGGGTGGTGCATGTATGGAATGAGCTGCCAGAGCAAATGGTGGAGACTGGCACAATTACAACATTTAAAAGCTATCTGGATAGGAAGGGTTTAGAGTGATATGGGTTAAGTGCTGGCAAATGGGACTCTTTAATGTAGGATATCTGGTCAGCATGGACAAGTTGGACCGAAGGGTCTGTTTCCATGCTGTACATCTCTATGACTCTGAGCAGGATGTTTTCATTAGGGTCCTTAGTTTGTGGAATTCACTTTACCAGAACGCAGCATAATTGAAATATTCAGGACTGAGTTAGACAGTGGAGTATTTTGGGAAGCAAACAGGCAGGCAGAGTTTGAGACCACAATCAGATCAGCCATGGTCTTTCTAAATGGCAGAGCAGGCTCAGGGTGCCATATACTATTTTTATGACTTTTTTTGCAAAACCTGCATAGTTGAAATGGCATTAAGTTACCACAAGGTGGCAGTTGTCTGCATCTGCTGAGTGCTGCCTTGTTTTTCACATCAACTTCGCAAATCCACTTTCAGATGGTTACCTTAACAATGAGTGTGCATCGGACAGTTTCTACAAACAATATGCTGTGAAACCAAGGGAACATAGTATAATAAAGACAGAAAATGCTGGAAAACCCCAGCTGGTCTGGCAATATAATGGAAAGAGAATCAGTACATAATCATTCATCTGAACTAGGAAATACTAGAAATGCTAATTTTTAAGTGAGAGGAGCTGGGATGGTGAGAAAGGACAAATGAAGATCTGTCATTGAGTCTAAGACAGGAGAGAGAAAATGGCAAAAGAGTTAGATAACAGAACGAAGATTTGTATCACATGCCTGTGAAAGATGTGAATAGCAGAATTGTAGCCAACATGGCACTCTGTGCAGTAAGAGATGAGAGGAGGGTGCAGGGGTGGTATCAGATGCAATCATTAGCTGTTCAGGGGGCACAGGGTGGCATCAGCAGTGAGGCTGGGGCAAGGCAGAAGGTTCATTGTAGTGCTGCGACATCATCTCAGCCATTTGTGCAAGTGGCTGACAGCCATCTTTGGTGTTGGCAAGCAAACACTCAAGGGGGAATTTTTTAAAAATGGGCAGAGAATAGAGTCTGAGATTGTCAAACTCAAGTTGAGTCTGGAAAGCTGTACAATGTTTAAATGAAAGATGGGAAGCAGCTCCTTGATCTTGGATTGAGGTTAATTAGAACCTTGCAACAGGCCAAGAACAGAGAATAAGATGGAAATTAAAATAAACAACCAGTCGCTTGAGGTTCTGCTTGTGAACTGATCGGAGGTGTTCCACAAAGCAGTCATCTACCTGTGTTTGACCTCTCCGATGTAGACATTCCCATAACCTGTAAATACAGTATATTAAACTGAAACAAGTAGGTTTAAATTCCCATTGCACCTGCAAGCAGTGCTTGGAGTCTACATTCCCTTCAATCCTTTTTTCCTCTCGTGTGGACCTTCTCGGTCTGTGCATGGCAGCAACTTCAGAGGTTCTGGTTTTTAAATTATTAACGGTGTAAAGGCTTATGGGGATAGTGTAGGTAAAAGGCATCAGACACTATCTTATTAAATCACTTCCTCAATTGGTTGCAAGTTTTTACTTGTTTGCAATCACTATAGACATTTTATAATAAGCAGAGGCTGGGAATCTTTTCACTGGAGTGTAGGAGTTTGAAGTGTGATCTTATAGAGATTTATAAAATCATGAGGGGCATAGATGAGGTGAATAGCAAAGGTCTTTTTCATAGGATAGGGGAGTTCAAAACCTCTGCAGTTGTGGGTACATTCACAGTGCTGGGAAGCTGATTTGCAGATATTTTGTCCCATCTAGGTCATGTTTTCAGAGCTTTGAAGCCTCCTGTGAAGCACTGCTGAACTATCTTTTCTGGAATTTATTTGGTTTCCTTCCTGCTGCTTCTGGTTGGTGGTTCCAGTTGTTCACTGTAATGGTTGGTATATTGGGTCTAGGTCTAAGTGTGTTGAGTCTGTGGTCGAATGCCATGCTTCGAGAAATTCTCCCGCTGTCCTCTATTTAGTTTGTCCTATAATCGTTGTGTTGTCCCAGTCAAATTTGTGGTCCTTGTCATCTGCGTGTATGACTACTAGGGACAGTTAGTTGTGGCATTTAGTGGCTAGTTGGTTTTCGTGAATACGAATTGCTAGTTGTCTGTCTGTTTATCCTAAATAGTGTTTCGTACAGTCTTTGCATGGAATCTTGTAAATTAGTTAGTCTTGCACATGCTGGGTACCAGGTCTTTTGTCCTGCTGAGTTGTTGTCTGAGTGCAGCTGTCGGTATATGTCACGGATCGCAGTGATCAGAAAAGTCTGGCTATTGGTTGAGACATTTTTTATATATGGTAGTGTGGCTAGTGTGTTGGGTCATGGCATGTCCTCCTCATGTTGTTTGTCTGCCAGGCATCTGTGAATGAAGATGGAAGGATAACCATTCTTGGTGAATACGCTGTAGAGGTGTTCTTCTTTTCGCAGGTCAGGAGTGCTGCAGTGTGTTGTCACCCTTTTGAACAGAGTCCTGGTGCAGCTTCTCTTGTATGTGTTCAGGTGATTGCTGTTGTAGCTCAGGATCTAGTCCATGTGGCTTTTCTGTACACTCTTATAGTGCATTCCCTGTTGTGTTCTTTCTATCATCACATCCAGGAATAGCAGTTATAGCATTCTCCACTTGCGTAAATTTGATCCCTGTGAGCATGGTATTGATAATCTGTGGTGTTCTAGTTCAAAGCTAGAGGGCATATTTTTAAGATGAGATGAGAAAGATTTAAAACGGACCTCAGGGGCAACCTTTTCCACAGAGAGGGTGGTTCGTATGTGGAATAAACTGCCCAGTTTCCACATGTTCCTATGATGAGGCACAGCTGAGGTCTTCCTAATGGAGAAACTGTGTACCGAGGGGGAGTCTTTTTCACATTGCAACGCACCAGTGATGTGAGCTGAAAATGCCAAATAAACTAGACACACAAAAGCAGAAACTCTCGTCGCCATCCCCCCGGCCATATACTAGTTACACCACATCAGTCTATTGGACATACATTGGAGTTGGTAACCAGATTTAAGATAGTTGGCAAAGAACCATTAGAAAAACTTAAGACATTAAACATTTTATGATCTGGAATGCATTCCCTGATGATATAGTGGAAGGAGACTCATCAGTAGCTCTGAAAGAGAATAGAATAAATAACTGAAGGGAAAGATTACTGGGCCATAAAGAGCTGAGGGGCTGAAATGGTAAAACTAAATGGAAACCTCCAAAAACCAGTACAGGCATTATGAACCAAAGGAGTCACAAGATTGCACAATGATATTTTTGCAGTAAATACCTAAGAAGGAGATGAAAGGAACTTTTTCTGGAGGTTGTGAATTTTAATAATGCTATACTGCAGAAAGCTACAGCTGGGTTACTGAATATATTCAAGGTTGTGTTGGAAAGAGGTTTGAGGTATGAGGCAGTTAAGGTAACATATTTAGTTTCTACCAAGTAAGTGAGTCATATTGCAGGCCCAATTAATAATGTTAAATTGAATAACTAAATCGATCCCAGGTTAATGATTTTGAAGGAGAAAAACACTCCGACTTAGCCAATTCTGCCATGTAGATTCTTACACAGTAGCTTAGTTGTAAAAAAAATACAAAACAACTCAACTGCTTTTAAAATTTATTTTGCAAAGCAATAATGCATACACTGAAGAAATTTTAACTACGATCCATAGTGTGTTGTAAGCTTGTACAGCATAGGTTTAAATAATTTCTACTACATTCAACTGTGAAGCAACACAAAGCAAAGGAATAGCAGCACAGAACTTAAAAAAAACTATGTTTGAAAGCATCAATATGTTCAAATCTGTGTTTACAATCAACAATGCATTTGCCACCGTATTCATGTAGTGCTTGGCAGGGTTGATTCCAGAGACTAGTAAAACATGGCAATCTGGATGGCAACTCAAGGCACACTACAAACTTCAATGTTTAGTGCTTAGTTATACCTGCATACAGAAAGGTCTTGCATACATTATGTCATTGGTGCCATGGGTGCACAGGTTAAGTTTACGTTGTAATGGTGCAGGATTTGAACACCTATCAATTCAGATGAGGGAGAAAAAAAAAAACTAGCCACACCACACATCTGCTGGTACCACCTTGCTGCAGCTTCACACTTGCCAGTTAAAAATGAAACCAAGCCACATAAAATTTCTTCCAAATCTGCACTTGATTCTGAAAATCCTTTATAACAGCTCTTCCCCAGGCAAGGTTTATTGAATTCATTGCAAGAATACTGCTCCACACCAGTTAAGTGTGTGGATGTTTTTTTTTCCAGTCCAAAAACAAGCTGCAATGCTGTCATTTTCAAAGCATTTAGAACGGGAGATATGTACTCCACATTAACATCAGGTTCTGAGCACACAGATGAAGCTTCACATTTCATCCCTGTGGGTTTAAAGAGAGAGTTAGGAACTATAGCAGTATCAACTCAAGTGATCACAATAATAAAAAGTGGCTATTGCATTTAGCGGATCTTGTTAGTCATTGTTCTTGCAGCAGAGAACATGAGAGGGAGAAAAATAGGACTTTAAAAGGACAAAGGCTTTGAGAAAGTTGATTTAGAGAAACTTTTCACCAATAGAAGCATTGACAATGAGAAGGAACAGATTCAAGCTATCTGGCAAAAGAACTACAGAAACGTCACTGTTTGATTTAAAAATGAATTACAACCATGTGGAATACATTCCTTGAAAAGGTAGTGGAAGGAGATTCAATAATAACTCAAAAGGGAATTGAACAAATGATTAAAAGGAAGAATTGCCTGGTTATGGGAAAGAACTGGTGGGGATGAAGATGGGAAAGCATTGGTATGGTAGGACTAACTGGAAAGCACTTTCTGAAAGCCAGCACAGGCACAATGGACCAGAGGAGTCACATGATAGTACTATGATTTGTACACTGACCTACCTACCTCAGGGACTTACTTATTGGATTGTATTTTACCTCCACGTGGTTTTTATCTGCACTGCAAACACCCCACTGGATGAAAATGTTACCTACAAAAGAAACGGATTCCAATGTAGAAGTCCATCAATGGCAGTGGTCCTAAAACCTTCCATCTTAAATGTACTCACAAATAATTCGACATGGACAGGTTGAAAAGGACCAGGGAACAGAAGTATAAACGAGATTAGATGTTTTTCTTAAAGAGATCATACTCTTTGGAATAAGCTTCTCTCAGGAAGACCAAATTCATCTGGTTCAAATTCTGGAACGTGGGAAGTATGGTACACATGGGTAAGTTATTAATTCATATTTTACGAAACAAACAGAAAATGTTATCCAGTTCTTTGATGAAGCAACAGGTTGATAGGTGGTTGCTGGAAAAATGAATATTTGAAAAGCATTTGAAGAAATATCACAAATTAAACATCAATTTCACAACGTCTATGGGATTAAAGAAAGAATGCAGCATGGACATGGCTGAGGGACACAAAGTCAACAGCAATGGCAAACACTTATGGTTCAGATTAAAAGACAGATAAAGTATTGCTCCAAAAGGGGTTAGCCCAAGGATCACATCTCTTTAATACATAGAGGTCTTGATACAAAACTGGGAGATATAAAGAAAGTTAGGACAGAAGGAGACCTAGACTTCTGGGAAGTTTGGCACATAAAATTAATTAAATGTGAAATTACACTTTTCATATAAAGAATAAGAACAGGCAACATAAACTAAATGGCATAATTATTAAGGTGGTGGAGAATCATACAAATCTTTGCAGATTGCAGGACAAGTTGAGAAGGCTGTTATGACAATATAGCAGCTCCTTGTTTTTAATACAAGATAAGACTACAGAAGCAACCAAGTTATGCTTAACCGCTCTCTACACAAGTTCGGCCAATGCTTGAAACAAGAGTTCTATTCTGGGCACTACACTTTTTGGAGTTTGAAGTGGGCTTACTGGAATGGTGCTTGGTATGGGAGACAGCAATTACATAGAGGTTGGAAAAGCTGGGATTGTTCGCCTTCAAACAGTGAAGGTTAAGAGGTGATTCAATAAGGCTGTTCAAAATCAAAAAGGCCTTTGATCAAGTAGTTAAGCCAAATCATTCCGAAGTCAGTAAGCTGTGACACAGATCTAAAACATGAGTAGCAAACAAACCATAGGGGACATCAAATCAGTTCATTATTTTTACACACTTAGCTCCTGTGACCTGGACTGCTGAGTCTCTAAAAGGTGGTGAAAGCAGCTCCAATAAAACTACTCATAAGTGAACTGGATAAATTATTCGGATGAAAACAAAACAGGACTATAGGATTATTTGGAGAGATCTACTTATGTGGAGGGACAAAACAGAATGATGCACAATGTAAAAGCAATGTTACAAATGTGTTATTTATAACAATTACAATTTGGAATCTCTAACTTTTAAAACATACAGTAAATAAAAGAACACAGTCTGATAAGCCTGGGAGAATTACAGATCAAGGCAACTGCCATGTTAATAAAGCCAATGGGTGTCTCGTTATCTTTTGAGGATTTTGTTGTAGAGCATTTTGGGAGAGGATTTGCAGATAATGTGAGGGAGTTTAAATTAATAATGCAATTTGCTCAGATCAGAGACATTTGCAGATAAGTAGTTAAAAAGGTCATAAAGTAACATATCCATACCTGCCAAGTTTCCCAAAGTGAACTAGTCCCACTGGCCTGCATTTGGCCAATTCTCTCTGAACCTTTACTATTCATGTACCTGTCCAAATGTCTTTTAAATGCCAAAGTTTATCTAAGAAACAGTTCTGCTGGGCATTAGACCCCAGATGTTAAGGAAATAAAAGGTAGGGAGGTGGGACTTGGGGGAGGGGTGTTGGAAATGCAATAGGTGGAAGGAGGTTAAGGTGAGGGTGATGAGATGAGGGTGATAGGCCTGAGAGGGGGTGGGGGTGGAGAGGTCAGGAAGAAGATTGCAGGTTAGGAAGGTGATGCTGAGTTTGAGGGTTGGGACTGAGACAAGGTGGAGGGAGGGGAAATGAAACTGGAGAAGTCTGAGTTCACCCCATCACCCTAACCTTATCACCCTCACCTTAACCTCCTCCCACCTATCGCATTTCCAACACCCCTCCCCCAAGTCCCTCCTCCCTACCTTTTATCTTAGACTGCTTGGCACACTTTCCTCATTCCTGAAGAAGGGCTTATGCCCGAAACGTCGATTCTCCTGCTCCTTTGATGCTGCCTGACCTGCTGCGCTTTTCCAGGAACACATTTTCAGCTCTGATCTCCAGCATCTGCAGTCCTCACTTTCTCCTAATGCTCGAAATGCTCCAGATTATTGACCCAACGGGATCTGGGACACTAAGTCATCATATGGCTCTTTCTGCATTCATGTCCTTAAAAAGGTCTACAATGGGATATGGTGAACCACTATTCAATAAAATCTTTTCAGATGCATTCACCACTAACCGACTCAAAGCTTCCTTCAATTCTGAGGATTGAAAATTTGGAAGAATCAGAATAATAGACAAAACTATATACAGTGAATGTGTAATTGTACATTGAGGGTGTAATAGAACCTGGAGAGTGCAGTGATTCTTTGAATTGGTGTGGCTTGTTTGCTATATGTCTACATGTCTAATGTTTCTGTGACAATACAACTTCAGGAAATAAACATCCAGTTTCCTTTAGCAACCTCAGCTCTTGAAATGCTGATCTCGTCTTCATAGGGTCAGAAAGATCTGTCTCTCACACTGTTTATCGTATCAGGCCAAACTTCCAAGATAACTCTCCATAATCTCTTCAACCTTTTTGCTGTTTTGTCCTGAAGTAGGCTGCACTTGTGTTTACCAAAATTGAGTTGGAAGATGAAGTCAATGCACATCATCTACTTGTGCATGCAGCAAAACAGCTGCATCTTTTCCATATTTGGTTATCTGATTAATGCATCTGAAGTAATCATTCTACTATCCGGATTTATTACAGGGAGCAAAAACATGACGGCACACTTTTGAAGTTTCTGCAGTGTATTTGGTGCATTAGTCAGTACCTTATACCAAATCATTTTAATGGATTATGGTTAGTTTTCAAAATCAATTATTTACCAAATAGGTGCACGTTGAACTCATGCGGCTGAACAGTAGAACACATATCTTATGCTCCATACTTCAGTATCTGCATTGCCTTCATGCTAAGATTTTTGGTTTAAATGCTGTCGGCTTCATCAAGCATTATACATGCTCCTAACACTGAAATATGCCAACTTGCAAAAGATGATCTCCTTTCTTGGATCTAATATTGCAAAATACATGATTCTTCAGAGAATGCCAGTTTGCTGATTCAAACAGTTAGCATGTTTCCTTAACAGCTCAAAGTGATAGACTATCAAAGTTGAATATGTATAGAACTAAAATACATTGCTGCAAATCTGCTCTCTCCTGGTGTATGTCAGTACTTCAGGTTTGCTTGTATCCAGGTTTATTCAGGAAGTCTATTTTTCGTGACTACATTTAATAACCTGGTCCACATGCACCTGGCATTTCCTGTTGTTGAAGATGAACTCTATGATGAGCCGATGAGTGTACATTTCGAACCTGCTCTTATCCAGTTTTGCCCGTAATTATGATGGCACCGTTTATGTTCCTGGATGCAAACACCATGTGTAATTGTGTCCACATGCTACAGGCCTAAATCATGACTACTGGATAAGTTAAGGTAATTAAGTATCGGAAACAGCATCTTCTGAATGGTGTCCTGAAAATAGTAATGCCTTGAGGTTCTACCAAATGAAGCGACCAACACCACCGCTTGCTGTCCAACTTGATTAATTAAATCCCAAATTCACAACAGCAACGTTGAAATTTTATGGAACCTCTCTTTACAGCAATACTTACCTATATACTGAAAATATTTGGCCCTTGATGTAACAGTTACACAAGTCATGCTGATACACATAACAGAATGCTTTTGTGCTCCACATCATTGAATGACCTCCAACTTCTCCCGTACATGTACAGGGGCACTTCCTGGGAGGGTCAAGTGACTGGGTTGGAGCCTGCTGTGTAGTACAGCCATGCCTCTGAAATGTCCTATTCTATCAACCTGTCTATCTGTTGTAGGTAGCAGATTGGCACGTGCTTATTTTTAGCCTCCTCTGCTGCAACTGCTACACTGGTGACCCTCATGTACGGTCAACGTTACATACATTAGTAACCCTGCTAATGCTGCTGCACTTACATCCACCAGATCGAATATTTATGACGTACATGTAGACTGGCTGCTTTTCAATGTCATTGAGTCACTCTGTAATAACAACAAAACACTGGATACAGTGAGCGTGGCCACTGCAGATTTTGTCATAGACCCCCAGTTGTTCAGATATACATGCTTCAGGATTTAGACTTGGAAGATATTCACACACTTCTACGTCAACTTTGAGAGTGAGCTTTTTAAATTCGAGAATAAATCTACTTTGAGCTCTCCTCTAACATGTATTAGTTCCAGTCTTTTTACTTTTCAGAACACTGATTAAAGTCTTTTGCATCTTAGGTTTGACTGAAAAGCAGCGTTCCTTCAATTTTGTTACAGCAAGAATGGAGGTTAGGCAAAAGTTTTGGTATATAAATTATGGCTTGGCTACAGGAGAGAAAATGACAAATGCCCACCTGCTCATTTAAAATGCAAGCCACAATCCAATAGCTACTGTGTTGGTTTACAATCTCAATATAGAAATTCTATTTGCCAAGGCAGCCCTTATGCTCCAAATTAAGGTACTGAAACTAGTGATGCTAGACCATGAATTAAATTTAAACTAACTGGTTAGGTACATATTGACAACTGATTTTGACTTTCTACTTAGGGAAACATAGAACAAATAATTTAACTCAAAAAGGCTAACAGATACTGCTACATTAAGGCTTATCAATAAAATCTCCATCCTTACTCTATGAAGATACACATACACACTTCAATGGGCGAATCTGCATTCCTCCATTTATAACAGGAGTACATCCCATCATATCTTAAACTGAGAGAATAAATGCAATTCAGGACGAAGACTAATCCATGCATTCCAGTGCATTACCGGATTAATATAACCTCTCAGCAAAGTACAAGGCAAAAATTTTTCAATTCTCAAGACTTACAACACTGAAGGGTAAATTCAAAGTTAAAAAAGGCAGTCAGATCTTGACAAACACAAAGTGTTTCAAGATAATCAGAATCATAGAGACCTTACAGTGTGGAAGCCCTCAGGGTCACACCAAGCCACTGAAGAGAATCTCACCTGGACTCAAACCCCCTACCCCATCCTTGCAACCCTGCATTCCCCAGGGATAATCCACCTAGTATGTACATCTCTGGACATTATGGGGCAATTTAGCATGGCCAAACCACCTAACCTCCACATCATTGGACTGTGGGGGGAAACTGGAGCACCCAAAGGAAACTCACACAGACAGAGGGAGAATGTGCAAACTACAAAAATGACCCGTCTGAGAGTGAACCAGATCCCTGGCACTATGGCAGCAGTATTAACCACTGTGCCACCCTGTAGTACGAGTGAATTATATACATTGTTGACATATTTATAAAATCTTGGTTTTCTGGATGATTTAACAGTAAAATGCACATTTGTGCATTGCTGGAAAGAGGGTTTTTTTTTAATATGTGGATGAGCCTCTCCGGCATGTCATAACATAACTGTGACAGTCATGTGATAGACACTACAGGGCTAGAACTTGAACAGCTTAGTAGAGGGAATGCTGCTACATGATCATTGCGCATATAATCTAAATAAACACTGTTTGAAGAAGCACCTGGAAGGGTTTAAGATTAGATTAGATTCGCTAGTGTGGAAACAGGCCCTTCGGCCCAACAAGTCCACACCGACCCTCCAAAGAGCAACCCACTCAGACCCGTCCCCCTATATTTACCCCTTCACCTAACACTACGGGCAATTTAGCATGGCCAATTCACCTAACCTGCACATTTTTTTTGGACTGTGGGAGGAAACCGGAGCACCCGGAGGAAACCCATGCAGACACAGGGAGAATGTGCAAACTCCACACAGTTGCTTGAGGCGGGAATTGAACCTAGGCCTCTGGCGCTGTGAGGCAGCAGTGCTAACCACTGTGCCACCGTGCCGCCCAGGTTGTTATCTGAACTTCTAAACAGATGATATCCAAACTGCAGATATGCTAAACATGATGGCAGAAAGACAAGGAGAGACTGAGGAACCGCAAGATTAACAAAAAGAAAGTCCTGAGAACACTTTGTGAGCATCTCACCTCACTTCAGATAAGTCTTCAACTTAAAATGGGGTACACTCTGAATCAGCAGCATATCTGCACCAGCCAAGCATTATGTGGCCTTCTCACAGCTGTCTGATATCGGTGGGCCAAAGCAGATATTTAGATGGAAGTTGTGGAAGTATACCTTCCACAAATTCAGAAGGGTCGCAAAGCCACTGCTCAAAACGGGAACTGCTCCAGGTCAGTACAGGTAATAAATATCACTGCAGATGATACCCCTATCAGACAGCAGGTTGCCAAACCACAGCAGATTTTGTTAGTCCTGGCAATACTTAATGTCCATCTCACAACAAAAAGAACTATGTTCCTGAATATGCCTTGTTCAACCACTGTTCTCAAGCTAGGGAAGAACAAACACCTTCCTTTACTGATATGATTCAGCAGACACCCTTGGTAATGAGTCAGATAAACTAGTCAGTTTAAACAGTTATGACACTATAAACTAATGTATGGTTTATACGAGATAGAATAGTGGTCAGAGTCCTCAATGACAAACTGATTGTTTGCAGTCTAAAGAAGACCTACCATGACAGCAGGTAGACCTGGATAAGAGGCAAACACAGCTAAGAATTTAAAACTGGGACGCAATTCACGGCAGCTTGAGGCTTAGTCCAAGCCCATGATATGACTAAGTCCAAAGTTGTCCACCTCACCCAACATAAAAGGCAGCCAAGTCAGGGAAAAGGCAGGAAGCAGTATTTTGAACCGCTGGCATTGTGTGCAAGACAGCATCACAACTCTGACTAATTAAGGGGGTACACAGTTTTATTGTGGTAAAATCTATAATTGTGAATCTATAATCTTCTATGGAAGATATACATACAAAACAATAATTCTGGTCACTGCATTAAGCTTTGATTTTAAATTTGGAATTTAAACTGGATTCAGGAGTGGCTGTCACAATGTTGGTGCACCATCTCAACAGGCCTCACATAATGAACCTCCAGTCACCTAAAATCAAATTACAATCTCTGCCCTTAAAGGTCATTTCAAAGCAATTCTTGGCCACAATGGTCAACATATTAACAAAACTATCTCTTTGGTTTGCAACCAGAGAATCTCATTCCTAAGTAGGCAAACGTATAACCAGTTAGGCCTTCCACAGTGCATACATCAAATCACCAGATAAAGGGTGTGCTGTCACTGTGACTAGAGTTCCCATCAGTCAGCCAAAGGCTGGGTAAGTTTAAAACCAAGCACCGCATTACAATGTCACAAGATGTTCCCTAGAAGGGCCCTGCACCCTGCACTATTGGGCAACAGTAAAGGAAGAGTTGGGTAGGATTTTATGAAGGAGTCATTTCTTTTTCCCCAATCAGAGCCAACGCAATTGTGCTCTAGCCTGGTCACTGTTCCAAATCCAAACTAATTAGCTCCACCTCTTCATCAATTTAACACAATAAAGCGAGATGAACTCCATGTCCTTGGATGGCAGCCTGGGAAAATCCACCAGTAGTGCACTTCTTAGCTAACAGCAGCTTCTGGTAAAGTGCCAACATAACAAGGGTCTAAACTGCTGACCTCACTAAACACATCCTTCAGACATTATTGTTACAGTTAGGTCCCAGGTGAAATATTGTCACGTCCAGAGATATTTCAAAGCATTAAGCTCACAATTCTGAAGGAAAGGGCTAAATGGAAGATATTTGGATCCATGCGGCTATGAGAAAACAGCACAACAACACAATTAGTGGAATTTTAATGTCTTTTCAGAAATTGGTCTTGCATCGAGAAACAAAATGTGGATGTGCAAAAACAAAATCGGCCAAATTGCTGGCTTGAATCATTCAAAAAAAAAGATTGACTATGATCTGCAAAAGGCAGACCATCACTGACATTAACAACCCAAGTGGTTTAAACATTCAGGTTTCCTGGTACGGTTAACCAAACAGGCAGCTTCATCTCCAACCTTGTCCCTGTCATTGAACCTTGAAGTTACCCACCTAAGAGTCAACAATGGTACTGAATAAGTATTTCTAGGGATTAAAGAGAAACTTATCATCAAGTAGCTCTGGCCATTGATGACCCCAAATTACCTATTAAGGTCACAATGGACATCTCTCCACTGGCCTTGAAGTAGTCCTTATTCAACTCCAAGTGAACAAGAAAATCCATGTACTTTGCATCTGACCTTGTCAGAAACAGAGCGACTGATAAAGAGCTCTTAGCTATCACATGAGCTGGTGACAAATTCTTCACAAATCTAATGGGTCTGCTTTCAGGTGAACATGGACCACAGGTCCTTATTCATCCTCTTAGCTCCAATGAGTGTGCCAAGATGCCCTTGAGAACTCAATGATTCAGAACTCATTTGATTCACTATTATAGAAATAACATTGCAGGCAAACACAAACTGTGGCAGATGCTTTGAGCAGGGTGATGGTCCATTCTATTACAGAATATGATTGACTTTTGTCTCTGAGCAACATTGCCCTCAGAAGCCCTTTGCTTGCCTCAAAGAAGTTTCAAGCAATCAAAATGGTTTAACCAGCAGCTGATCAATGCATCCAAGTCATATTTTACCAAGAAAGATAGCCTGACTACACTGACTAAAACTCAAGTGATATCTCAATGAAAACATCAACACCAGCTGTGGATGATCTATTAGTCTTCAATGATCATCTGGCCATACCAAATGGGAGCTCAGAAAGCATCATCCTGAAGACAGTGATACCAAGTGGCCTCCATGTAAGTGCAGGACCAAGCCCAGCAATTAATGGAGTGGCTGATTATCTCCAAGTCCATGGAGAACCACATTTCCTCCTGCCGCACATTTAAACTTCTCAAACCGCAATACAGCTAGTATTCCCAGGCTGGCGATGGTAATGGTCATCAGACCTCTCCACTTTTAAAGAGAATGTTTACTGTATTGTTGTGGACTACTCTTTCAAACTGGTCAAGATCAACCACAATGCAACTGTCCACACAGTCTTAAGTTTTTAAATATATGTTTGTCATATCCATGTAATCGCAAACGAGGCATTCTAATAAATGACAACTTGGGAATGAGGTCTTCAAGAAAATATGCTATTGACAAGCTTAATTAAGTCATAAGCTCTGAATTGAACTGAATTTATTGCCACATGTACCAAGGCATGGTGAAAAGCTTTCTTTGTCTTACGAGCAATACAGGCAGATCACATAGTTAAGTTGCATAGATAAATAAATAATTGGCAAACAGCAGCAAAAACAAAAACACAGGTACAGGTGAACGTTAAGACTTTGAGTGTCCATTCAGTATTCTAACAAACAGTCAAGTGGAATCAAAACCAGTGTGTGTTCAGGCTTCTGTACCTTCTCCCTGATGGTAGAAGTCGAAGAAAAATATTGCCAAGGTGGGATGGATCTTTGAGAATGCTGACGGCCTTTCCTTGACAGCGGGCCTGGTAGATGAATTTGATAAGATGGGAGGTTGGCCTATGTGATTGTCCAGGCCGAGTTCACCACTCTCTGTGACCGTCTCCGATCTTGAATGGGACAGTTGCCATACCAGGGAGCGTAACATCCAGACAGAATGCTCTCAATGGCACACCTATAAAAGTTGGCAAGGGTATTCACCATCATGCCAAAATTTCCTCAACTGCCTGAGGAAGAGGAGACATAGTTGGGCCTTTGTAACCAGTGGGTGCATGTGAAGAGTCCAAGAAGGCTTGTTGTAGATGACCACTCCCAGGAGCTTGACACTCTCCACTCGTTCACTTCTGTGCTGTTAATGTGTAGGGGGGCATGAGTAACATCCCGCTGAAAGTTGAAAATGAGTTCCTTGGTTTTGCCAGCATTGAGAGCTAGATTATTCTCTCTGACCTCCGTACTCATGTAGATGGAGAGAGTAGAAGGATGCTGAAGATGTTCTTGCTGAGAAATGCTGACTGGAGTTAAGCCTTGATCACCTACAGGTGCTTAAGTAACTGCTTCTCACCATCTGAGCTGATGGGCAGGTATTTGAAAATCCAAATTTCAGCAGGGAAACTGAGATCACATATCCTGCCAAGGGACCAGACAGGGAGAGTCTTTGAACAAGCATGTTGAACAGATTCCATACCCATTATCCTGTAGCCTTTAGTAACTGAATATGATTGGCAAACTCCTTGGAGCTGGATTAAATCTGGAAAAATTGATCTGGAGAACAGAATGAACTTGGCCAGTGATCTCAGAGCTCATAAGAAATAGGAGTAGGTCACTAAACTTATCAAGCCTGTTCCATGATAACGAGATCAATTTTAACTAATGGAGGAAAATTAGATCAAGACTAGTTGAAGAAATCTCAGCGTGGAGAATGCATTGAGTCCAGCTGAAGTAACGGTTTGAAACGTTACCGAAACCCCCTCTTCCCCTTTGTTAGCCCCAGGCCAGAGAACTGCATTGCACTTCTGGACTTTAACCCTCTGTAAACTGGAGGTCATCTAAAACTCATGTTGTTACTCTCAAAGTCAGACCAATGACCACTGTTGTCACTGACTTATCCTTGCTCCCAGTCAAGACACTCTTGAATGCATTAATTGAACCTGCCTCTACCATACTTCCAAGCAGCACATTCCAGACTCTCGCTGAGTGGAAAAGCTTTTTCCTTTGTTCCGCACTTTTCTTTTGCAACAGATTTTAAAACTGTGGCCTCTGGTTCTCAATGCTTTTAGGAGTAGGATCTTTCTCTATATCTACACTGTCCAGACTCATGATATCTCCTCACCAAGGAAAACAGTCCCCAACTTCTCCAATCTTTCCTCAACTGAATTCTCTCATCCCAGAACTATTCTGAAATGTCTTCTGCCTTCACAACCTGTCTACAATAACACTCAGAACTGTATGCAATATTCCAGCCGAGATTTAACCATTGTCCTATATAAGTTCATCATGATCTCCCTGCACTTAAACTCTGAGTCATATACAGCATGGAAACAGACCTTTCGGTCCAATCCATCCACACCAACCAGATATCCCAAACCAACCTAGTCTCACCTGCCAGCACCCAGCCCATATGCCTCTAAACCCTTCCTATACCCATCCAAATGCCTCTTAAATGTTGCAATTGTACCAGCCTCCACCACTTCCTCTGGCAGCTCATTCCATACTCTGTGTGAAAAAGTTGCCCCCTCTCATCCCTATTTATGAAGCCTAAAATTCTGTATACTTTATTAGCAGGTCTTTATCTATTTTGGCACCTTTGATAACTAATGTACATACTCATTCAGATCTCAATGCTCCTGCACAGCCTTTGTTTTATACTGTCCCTCCATGCTCTATTAAAGTATCACCGCACATGTCTCCACATAGGTAGCAGATGAAATTCAATCTGCCCAGTCTAATTTCTCAATGCCCTTTTGAAGTTCTACACGGTCCTCCTCTGAATTCACAATTCTCCCACAAATCATCCTCAATCTTTGAACTGTCCCCTGCACACCAAGATCTAAACATTCAACAAACATCAGGAAAAGCAATAATCCAAACTAACCCCTGAAGAACTCCATTACAAATCACCTTTAAACTTGAAAACAGCCACTAACAATTAATCTGACAGCCTAAACCAAGTGAATTTTGTACCAACTTGCTACTGTCCCTTTTATTTCAGAACCTATAACTTTGTTAGTCTGTAATGTGGCACTGCCTTTTGGAAGTCTATGTACACCATATCAATAATCTTGCCTTCAAACCTTTCTGTTACCTCTTCAAAAAGCCTTTTATTCCTGAATAAATCTACATTAAAACTGACTTGCACTAGTTCTGCAGAGTCAAAGAAACCTCTTGACCTGAAATGTCAACTTTCTTCTCCACAGGTACTTTGGATTGGTTTGCTTTTTATGACCGATTTATTTTCAAATCCTTTAGTCTTTGGGAATACATTTATCACAAGTTCCCAACAAACTTCTAACTCTTTCATTGACATGTCTGCTTCGGAGAAAATATGGCCCATTTTATATTGATTACAGCACCTAGTCTCATCATTTGCCATCTACTTTGCAATCAACTGCATACTTTTAAGGGCTGTTACACAAACAATGTAATAAATTTGTAATTTCAAATTAATTGGATCTTAGTGTGATTGAAGATGTACAGAGTTTTCTTCAGTTTAATAAGGAAGTTTAATAAGTCAAATATTCGATACTTGAACTTCCTCACCCAAACTAAATGTGAAAATGCTTTAAAATGTATAGGAAATAGCAGCATTTTGTATTCTCATTCTGAGGCTCTTTGTTCAACAATTAGATTTTGTATCAATATTTGAACTTTGCATTCAATTTAAGGCTGCACATTCAAGTTTGTATACTGGAGAATATTTGGGGCTACTTTATTTCAATGTAATCATCCAAATCCACAGTTATGCAAAGAAATGGTTATGCTTCGCTTATGCAGAGACTTGCTCAAACCCTATTTACATCAGTTTTAGGCATGGGACTAGACAAAATATCTTAGTTTCAGTGTTTGAGGGATGGTGGAGAAAGAGACACAACAGAATTATACAATGGTTTAAAAGATTAAATTGCACAGACAAATTGTACGAATGTCTTTTTAAGACTGAGGAGCGATATCTAAATGAAGTACTTAATCCAGAACAAGAAAACACAATCTGTAAAGTAGAGTAAGACCAATTAGGAATGAAATTGTAAAGTACTTTTTCCATATTAAGGGCAGTGGAAAGTTGTTCCTAAAAAAAAACTAAATCACTGAGTCAAGTGTACCAAATGCCAGAACTGCTTCATGATAAGGTACCAAAATGCTGCATCTGCAACAGTCTTCATGTTGCAAGGTCTTATGAAACTATTGTAGGGTGGAATGATCAGTGTCATTACTGATTGTCATTTGGAAGCACTCAGGACACTGCAAGCAATTTTTCTCAAAATAAAGCACTGAACTGTGGCTGCATTTCAGGTACTTGGCAGGAATTTTGATCAAGCTGTTTAATACACGTTACAACACATCTGAAGGGCAGACTTGAAGCCAGACCTTCTGGCCCAGCGGTTATAGACACTAACACCAGGAGACCCACTCTGACAAAATTTGTGTACTATGTTTAAGCCTAACTGAAGAATTGGAGCTATGAGAGAAACACAGCAACACAGCTTGAGTGGAGGTGTCTTAAACCTGGTGCCTGACGAATTTGCGTTGATCCAGTAAAGGTAGAGACTTCAGACTGTCAGTTTCCCTTCTCCCAAGTAAGGCCTCTTCCTCGATGCAATTCTTCATATTTTCACCAACTGCTTCCTATTCCAATTCCCCCTGTGTCCCTCACACACTATGTTTAATCTCAGTGTCCAAACCTTGATGACTGGCAGAGTAAGAGATAACATGATGGGTATTGTGCAGAACCTCAGGTCAAGTCCTAACTCTCCTAACTGGAGTGTTTTAGATGTGGAGGGAGATAAAACAATCCTCATTTGTTTGCAGAACATTCAAACTAACAACTCAGACAAAGCAGCCTGTTCAACTGGCACTCCTTGCACACGTGTATCGTCTACAACTCGCTGAAGCTCCTTTGATAATACATTTCAAACCAGTTGTCTCTTTCTTAGACAAGCAAAAGGAGATTAGGATCCCCATCCACGATCAGCTCTTCTCCAAGTCAAATACTATCCTGACTTGAACACACCCATTCCTTACCTTCATACACAATGGCAAAATGCAAACCCTGCAACAATGCTTTCATACCGAGCTCTCTCCTTGGCAGCGCACCATTGCAAAGTATTTCTTCCACCAGGTATATGACCTCAGCTATAACACGCAGCTCCTATTTGTAGATAGTTTAGGTCTCCAAAATGCCTTGTTGGAGTTGCTTGTATGTCTTTTACTAGGATCTCATCTTGGTTTGGGAGGTATTGGAGGATACCCCAATAACTGACATTGTTGCCTTTCCCCATCTAGACTGTAGCCAATGCAATCCATAGCTTAAAAACTGCTGCCCTCCCATGTCAAGACTTGGAGGCATGTGGTAGACCCCTGCTCGAGTTGAACCCAGGTCAGTTAGAGAATCGCTAGAACGACTTCCACATAATCAGAGGCATGTCAGAGATTCCATCTATGCCATTTCACTCAGCACAAAGGAATTTCTTGTACTGGCTGCAGCTGTATATTTTCCACTGTCTGCCCTCATCAGCCGTCTAGACACCCCATGACATTCCATCCTGTCATCCAGAGGTGGTGGTGGTGAATGCTCCTAGGATAGACTCTCTACAATTCAGGAATCAGGAGTAAAGGGTGTTGCAGGCAGCGGCCCGGTGCAATAAAAGAGGCAAAAGATTGTTCACAGCCTCCAGGGTTTTGTGCAGCCTTGAGCAGACTGTATTGGAGCAGTTTGCAGCCCCTCAAGTTTGTTGGCACTTCAGCCCCACAATCATATTTCCTTTGGCCATCCAATGTGAAGGGGGGGATGAGACGACAGATGAGAGGACTCCCTCAAGGGTCTGCTCCTGGGCCTGGCCAAGGTAGTCATAACTATGTCCAGAAAACCAACAGGAGTCCACTGGCACACTTGAGGCCATCTACAGCTATGAACACTGCAGGAGCGGGAATTTTTTTAGGAATTCACAAAGCATTTTCATTGGAATTTTAAATTTAGTTCTATGAATTCTGTTACAGTGCCCCTTTAAGACCATAAAATAGACAGCAGAGTTAGGCTATTTGGCCCATTGAGTCTGCTCCACCATTTGATCATGGCCAATATGTTTCTCAACCCTATTCTTTAATTTGGTTTTGGTTTAATAACACTTCACTGATTTTAAAAGAGCTATCACCATTCCTTCATCATCATTAGGTCAATATCATAGAAATCACCTACACCAAACATACAAGTTGAAAGCAACGTCGCTTGCAGTTAGTTGTCAGGAATGAGTTGTTAGGAATAAGCAATAAATGCCTGGACTTGGCAATATGCACAAAGTCATGAACAAATGATAAGGGTGTGGCTTCCCTTCCTAGCCATCCATAACAAACCCATTCACATACCCATCTCAGAGGCAGGCAGCAATATCTTTCTACATTTCCCAATTCATGTCATTTGTTGCATTTAGGACTAAAGGCTGTCTCTGCAGATTTTTCTTTCAAATACAACACTCAGTCCAGTGCAGTTGTACTGACTACATACCATAACAGAATTTTCCAATCTTTCATTACAAATATGGCTGCCCAATGGTAGAACATCATTCTAAGACCCCACCAGGAACAAGATTACTATCTTTCTTATCCACATGAAAGGGATATGTTAGCCTGTAGACGCTCTCTCATATTACCACTATCCACCAAATAGGAATGGTTATGCTCTGCCGAATCCCTAGGTTATGAGACCCTCCTCTTTCCCAAGTTTCTGCTACATCTATTTATTTCTTAAGGTCTCTGAGGAAGAATTTTCTTGCTGTAGACGGAGTGTAGCAAAGGTTTACCAAATTTACTCCTGGGATGGCAAGATTGACTTTGAGGAGGGATCAAGTCAGATAGCATTGTATTCAATAGAGTTTAGTGAGAATCTTAAATCCATAAGGTTCTTGCAAAACTAAATAGGTTAGATGCAGAATCAGGGTCATAGTTTAATGATGGGGCAAACCTTTCAAGACTGAGATAAGGAGAAATTTATTTTCCCAGAGAAAGCGGTGAGTCTGTTGAAATCATTATCACAAAGTGATTGAGGCCAAGATGGGTGTTTCCAAGATGGAGGTGGATGTAACTGCTATGGCTAAAGTGATCAAGAGATATTTAGGGAGGGCAGGGGAATTAAGGTATTAAGCTTGATGATCAGCCCTGAGCGTATTTACTGGAGATGCAGGCTAGAGGGGTTGAATGGCCTATTCCTGCTCCTATCTTCTGTGTTTCTATGCTTCTCTTATGCACCCACTTTTCATCAAGTCACACACTCATCATTGCAAATTGCGCAAGTATTGCTCTTCCTTCATTATTACTGGATGAAAAACTTTCCACCAAACAGCATCATTAGCAGAGTACAGTCTCAGCAGTTCCCACAACCCACCTCAGCTAATTCTGTACTCCTTTCCTGCAGAATAACATTGTTTTCTCTCTCTCTCTGGTTGTACTGCATTTTCCTGATCTCTTCGTCTCCCTTACCTCCAAGTTTTGTACATCACCATTCAGCCAGAGTCTGCAAGACGTGCTGTGCTGCACAAGAATTTCCAAAAAGATCATCCATTCCATAAGTGATAATATTTGGGTTCCGATCAACCCTACAGCTGCAAATAATGGAAGGCTTTTGCAATGGCAAGTGGGTCGATTATCTCCCTTATCCTGGTTGTTACCTGGATTCCTAAGACTTGGGTGATCTCTGTGCATGGAGAGGGAAGAAGGGATTGAAGAATGTGTATTCCATACCAGGTAAAGTTTGTCCATTTTCAGCATTGGGATTACTGGCTTTGTGCCAAACACACTGTAATCACTTGGCGGGCCACCTTAGGCAAGTAGAACAATCAGAGGGCTTGGGATGTGGCAATGGGTTTCTGCCACGTTAACCAGATCCTGTGGTAATATTTTGCAGATAGAAAATAGCCACCTCCCCACAGTGCTTTCAAACTATCACTAAAACGTTAGCTTTCTGATTCAGGAATCTGAAGCTAAAACAATGTGCTATGCAGGCAATTAAACAACTTCAGTTAAACATTTTAATTTAATTATGCAGCAATTATTGAACTGCTACAGTCAAAATATACAGTAGAAAACTAACTTCCAAAATGGTAGGTTAATGTTAAACCTACCATGCCTTGCCTTTGCCCACCCATTGAGTGGTTCCTTGGAACTATTTAAAACAGCATTTCCAAAGCATGCAACACTCATATTTTATTAACCCAAATCCTCATTCATTATTTTTGTAAACAATAAACGTCTGAATTAGTCCATTTATTAGATGGAATGGAGTTACAAAAATATTAAAAGTAGCAGCCAGGCAAATCAGTGCAGCGTGCTCCAATCCACACCACTTCACCTTGTTTCTGAGGAAGACTGTGCAGAGTCACTTCCACCTTGGCACTTGCTTATCTTGATCTGTTAAAGGCACGTAGATCACTCCCATCAGGGGTTTCGTGCTGATGCTGCCATTCGCTAGCTTGTCATGTTGCTCCAACATCTGGTTTCCTCCCGGAGGGCCGACTGGCAAAATCATCCTCCCACCTGGCTTCAACTGATCGAGCAACTGGAGAAAGCCAGAATGGTTTGGAGGCAGAGGGGGACAATAACAAGGAGAGGATAAAGCAAATGAGAGTAGAGACACGGAAGGGTGAGAAGCACAAGGAAAGAAGAGATTCACAGGGTGAGAGACATTGAAAGCCAGAGTACAATCATTGTGATGGAAATAGAGAGAGAGGGGGAGTAAAGCAAGAAAAACCAGAGTGCCGCACCCCACAGAGAGAGCGAGCGAGCGAGCGGAGAGAGAGCGAGCGGAGAGAGAGCGAGCGGAGAGAGAGCGAGCGCAGAGAGAGCGAGCGCAGAGAGAGCGAGCGCAGAGAGAGCGAGCGCAGAGAGAGCGAGCGCAGAGAGAGCGAGCGCAGAGAGAGCGAGCGCAGAGAGAGCGAGCGCAGAGAGAGCGAGCGCAGAGAGAGCGAGAGCAAAAGAGCGAGAGAAAAAAGAGCGAGAGAGAGAGAGAAAGATAGACAGACGTACACGGAGGGGTGGAAGGAGAAAAAGAGGGGAAATTAGAGAACATGGATGAATAAAATTTTATATCACTAAGAATTTCAATTAATCACGTGCTTCTATCCCCATCACATTAGCCGAGCTGCTTAACATCAGTTGCAACACAATATTTCCCTCACTGAGTCAAGAGGTTGCCCAGTCGAGGTCTATTCTAGAGGCAACCACAAAATGTTAGGTTGACAGTGCAGTACTCAGGGATTAAGGCACTGTTGGAGGCGGCCTTCTTCTATCGAGACAAGACAGCAGCATCCTATCCATTGTCTCAGGTGAACAAGAATCGATCCCCAGACACTATGCAAAGACACAGTTATTCCAGTGTCCTGGTTAATACTTATCCTTCAAATCAGCTTGAGGCAGATCACCTTTGCTCTATCACATTGCTATTTGTGGATTCTTGCTGTGGGCAGAAGTGGTGTGTAATATAAAAACAAGTTTATTTTACTTGTTTTATTTAGTACGTATGCTTAACATTAACTTGCAAGGAGCAAGTAAAGTGCATAACATGATTTTGACTTGCTCGCTAACTACAATACAATCTCACAATTCCGCCTGCCTCCTCACATCAGGCAGCAAACTGCATGCCTAAAACTGTAGCTGAATTTAAATAGTAATTGATACCATCACAGTAAAACAAAACAGAGGTCTCACTTTGAAGCAGTTAAACAGTTTGTTCACGTGCACAAGCCCTCAGAAATTAAGCAAAACCTTCCATTTAGTTCATGGCATTTGATTCCAGTGAAGTTGCCAAGTTTATAATGCTGACTCCAAATGTTTCAATGAACGATCCTCAGACAATACACAGTTTCTTGAAATGAATGTCACAACATTAAATTACTGCCTACAAGTCAGCAGACTATCCTGTGTAGAATTAATCCAGATTTAGCCAGTTTGAGAGAATGCAAGAACATTCTGGGTACGTATCAGGTTACAAGTACATCTTTATTAATCAACCCAATTCATCTCTGCACAATAGCTCTTAATTTTTAACCAAAAATTATCTTGAATGTGTCTCAAAAGTGGGAAATTTAGCTGAAGTTAAAAGAACAAAACTGACCGTTTCCTAGCTACTATTTGGTGTCTACTTGTGGCACTGATCCAATTACAACAATATTAGCTTTTGGACAGGAGAATGAATTTTAGAAATCCAACTTGGGTGTCAGGTGAGGACAGATTTGAACTACACCATGGAACCAAACTAAAATATTCAGCCCAAGTCAGTGAAAGGATTAGATTAGATTAGATTAGATTAGATTCCCAACAATGTGAAAACAGGCTCTTCACACCAACCCTCCGAACAGTAACCCACCCAGACCCATTTCCCTCTGACTAATGCACCTAACACTATGGGCAATTTAGCATGGCCAATTCACCTGACCTGCACATCTTTGGGCTGCAGGAGGAAACCTGAGCACCCGGAGGAAACCCACACAGACACGGGGAGAATGTCTGTGTGGAGCTTGCACAGTCACCAGAGGCGAGAATCGAACCTGGGACCCTGGTGCTGTGAGGCGGCAGTGCTAACCACTGAGCCACCGTGCTGCCCCAAGAAACTGAACTGAAACAACCATGTGAAAATGTTTGCTTAAATTCAAGTACTTTTCACACATTCAGGTAGTACCGATAGTAGAACACAGCCCAAAAACATATTCAGTCAGATCAGGCTTGAAACTCAATCTCTTCATAGATGCTACCAGGTCTATTGGTTTTCTCCAACATTTTGTTTTCATTTCAACTGTTTCAGCGTGCAGCATTTTGCTTTTATTTTTAAAAGAATTAGTCTCTACTTTGGAGCAGATGGTTCCGTGCTTATTGCGATTTCAGTTCAGTCAACACAGGAAAAAAAACAGAATAATGTAGAGACCTCATCCTGCAACGCACTGCATTTTTCTCCAGCTTACAGTATTGTTTGAAAATGACTTACTGCCTGTGGGACCATGCTTGCTGCTGCCCCCACATGGATGGCATCATAAGGAGCTTCCTCTGGATATCCTTGTCTCCCATCGCCCACTATGAACAACAATTGAATATCAAACAATTAAAATTATTCAAAGGAGGAATTTTAACATTTATGATTCCAAAAAGAACAAATCAATTTTCAAAAAAAGTGTTTCTATTGTGCTCTATTTGCACCCATTAATCAGTTGCAGAGGACAGGTTTTACACACTATTTCAGACAAAACCAAAAGAAAAGGTAGAAGCTGAACAGTTCAAACAGAAATTCAATTTTGTGGTACCACTTTCCAGTTAATCATTGATAGATATGCACACAAAGCTGCTCACTCACCTAAAAACTTTATTCTTCCTGATGACAGCAAGGTTGGATCATCTTTCTTAACATTATTTATGGAGTCATTTACCAGTTCCTTAATATGCTCAATTCCCACCACTCTTCCACTTGGACCGACCTGGATAAAAAGACATATCTGCATAATTTCTAAACTATTCCTTTCCCTTCCGTGGTAGGTTTGATCTAACGTTTGCATGATGCTTTGCTGTAGATTTGAAAGGGACACAAGCTGGGTTCACAAAAGGAAAACAATAGTGAAAGGAAGAATGCAGTTACAGGAGGTGAAGGAGGCAAATGGTACAATGGCCTTTATAGTGAGAGAATTTGAATGCAGGGCTATCTTGCTGCAATTGTATAGGTCCTTGGTGTGATCAAACTTGGAGTATTTGGTTTTGGACTGAGGAAGGATATTCTCACTAGAAAGAGTACAACAAATATGTAGCAGACTGATTCCTGAGACCAGGCCCGAATAAAACATTAACCTGCCTGGTATCTAACAGCAAGAAAATAGGAGAAGGAGCCCATTTGGTTCTTCGAAAACTCCATCATTCAACATGATCACAGCTGATCATCCAACTCCGTATTCTGGTTCCACTTTCTCCCCATACCCTTGGACCCCTTGAGTCCTAAGAACTAGATCTAATTCCTTCCTGAAAACATTCAATATTTTGGCCTCAAACACAACCACTGGCAAAGGATTCCACAGGCTCACCAGTGGATGAAATGAAATTCTTATTTCAGTCCCAAAAGGCCTACACATATGCTTAGACTGTGACCCCTAGCTTAGCACTCCCAGTCATCAGAATCATCCTTGCTGCATTTACCCAGACTAGTTCCTTTGTAATTATATAGGATTCTATTAGATTACCTTCATTTTTTTTATATTCTAGTGAATAGTTTTAACCAATCTTATTTCTCACTTATAATATCAGTCCCGTACATATTCGTTGCACTCCTTCCATGGCCAGAATACCCTCGCTCAGACAAGGAGACCAAAACCAAATAGGTTATGTTGAACTCTTCTTCCTTCATTTCTTTGGGCAAGAGTCCTCTCACCATCCCACAGACTCCTTCACCCACCTCAAAACTTTCTGTTCACTTGGACCCATCCCTCTGGCCTTTTACTGCACTCAAGATGTTCATTAAGAACTGTCAACATGACTTTGGTTGCCTCAATTTCCCTGACATACCCATTCTAATCTATCTCTTTCTGAACTGACTGCACTGTGCTCTCAGATCCAACCCTGGCTTGATAACTCAGCCTGCCGACATTCTCTACCATTATGAAGAGTTCTAGTAAAAAAATGATAATTCTTACCCAAGGGACCTTGCACAGCTAGAATGCCAATTATAGACTTCTCAGTCCAGGATGGCTTGTTTTCTAGTTGTTTCCTCAATGTATTGATCCAGAAAAGAATCCCATGCATTTTCAAGGAATTCCTCATCTATGGAATTGTTACGGATTTGTTTTGTGCAATTTATGCACTGATTTACGTCATTCATAATTACAGCTGTACCTTATTGCTCACATGAGTAAGTTTCTACTTTATGCCTCCTCCAACTTTACCACTACAGTTTTTGTAGAAATGTGTAAAACAGAAATATGAATATTTCATGATTCTGGGTAATCCAAGATGGAGGACGGGAAAAAGTTGTGGCTGTAAGAGCTGCTCCTTATTTTGAGGTATTTTAGGTGTTGGAGGTGATGTTCTCGAATTCCAGGAGCAGCAATTACTGTTTTAAATGCTGTTGCATTGTTTTGGAACTTTGGGGAAAAAAAGTCAAAACAACAGTGGTTTTAAAAGGGAGAAGAGCAGACGATGGAAGGACGGACGGGAGGGAAGGGAAAAGGGAAGGGAAAAGGGAAGGGAAAAGGGAAGGGAAAAGGGAAGGGAAAAGGGAAAAGGGAAGGGAAAAGGGAAGGAAAAAGGGAAGGAAAAAGGGAAGGAAAAAGGGAAGGAAAAAGGGAAGGAAAAAGGGAAGGAAAAAGGGAAGGAAAAAGGGAAGGAAAAAGGGAAGGAAAAAGGGAAGGAAAAAGGGAAGGAAAAAGGGAAGGAAAAAGGGAAGGAAAAAGGGAAGGAAAAAGGGAAGGAGGAAGGGGAGGGAAGGAGGAAGGGGAGGGAAGGAGGAAGGGAAGGAAAAAGGGAAGGGGAGGGGGAAGGGAAGGGAAGGGGGAAGGGGAGGGAAGGAGGAAGGGGAGGGAAGGAGGAAGGGGAGGGAAGGAGGAAGGGGAGGGAAGGAGGAAGGGAGGAAGGGAGGAAGGGAGGAAGGGAGGAAGGGAGGAAGGGAGGGAGGGAGGGAGGGAGGAAGGGAGGGAGGGAGGAAGGGAGGGAGGGAGGGAGGGAGGGAGGGAGGAAGGGAGGGAGGGAGGGAGGGAGGGACAGACAGACAGACAGACAAAAAAAAAGAAAGGAAAGGAAAGAAAAGAGAAAGAAGAGAGAGAGGGAGAAGAGAGAGGGAGAAGAGAGAGAGAGAGAGGGAGAGAGAGAGAGAGAGAGAGAGAGAGAGAGAGAGAGAGAGAGAGAGAGAGAGAGAGAGAAAAGAGAGAGAGAGGGAGAGAAATAAAAACTTGCACAGTTGCTGCCTTTGCTGTTTTTGAATTCATGTATCGCTGGACATCGGAGTGCATCTGGGAAAATTAACAATGAAATTCACAACTAATCTTGGAGGAACCGATTTGGGCAAAGTTCACAACACAGAATCAGATAAGTTAATTGTTGTTTTAAGTCTGTCCAAGAGAAAGGCAGTATTGGTGAGTACAATAGGTTCTTTCTTGATTATGTGTTTTTGGAGACAAATCTCCTGATTAAACTTAAAATATAAGCCATAGCTATTAATTTAACCCAGTGCAGTGTTTTATAGATGAATACGACGGTGTTATTTTCTGGGTCTGTAGATTGTGAAGGAGCAAAAAATGGCCTTTGCAGTGATGTGTACTTCTTGTCAGATGTGGGAGTTGAAAGAGAGTTTAAGGGTTACTGCGAATTATATCTGCCATAAATGCTGTTGGATGCGAATCTTATCAGATGAAGTGGATCGGTTGGAGAGACAGATAGAAGCGATGAGGAATTTGCAACAGCAACAGTGTGCGATGGATGGCAGTTATAGGAAGAGGGGAAAAGTCTCAGATACAGTCACATAGATGGATTAACTCCAGGAAGGGTGAGAGAGGTCAGCACCTAGGGCAGGAGTCTTTTGTGGATATACCCATTTCAAACAGGTATGCCGTTTTGGAAAATGTAGGGGGTGATGGATTCTCAGGGGAACGTAGCACAAACAGCCAAGTTTCCAGTATTGAGACTGGCTCTAATGCAACGAGGGGTACGTCGGCTTCCAAGAGATCAATTGTGTTAGGGGATTCTGTGGACCGTGGTACAGACAGACATTTCTGTGGCCAGCAGAGAGAAAGCAGAATGGTGCGTTGTTTCCCTGGTGCCAGGATCAAGGACATCTCAGAGAGGGTGCACAATGTTCTCACGGGGGAGAAGGGCCAGCAAGAGGTCATTGTCCACAACGATATAGAAAAGGAGGTCCTCAAGGGTCAGAGTATTGAGTACAGGAGTTGGGAGGCCATGTTGCAGCTGTACAGGACAGTGGTTAGGCCACTGTTGGAATATTGCGTGCAGTTCTGTCTCCTTCCTATCAGAAAGATGTTGCGAAACTTGAAAGAGTTCAGAAAAGATTTACAAGGATGTTGCCAGGGTTGGAGGATTTGAGCTATAGGGAGAGGCTGAACAGGCTGGGGCTGTTTTCCCTGGAGCGTCAGAGGCTGAGGGGTGACCTTATAGAGGTTTACAAAATTATGAGGGGCATGGATAGGATAAATAGACAAAGTCTTTTCCCTGGGATCGGGGAATCCAGAACTAGAGGGCATAGGTTTAGGGTGAGAGGGGAAAGATATAAAAGAGACTTAAGAGGCAACTTTTTCACGCAGAGGGTGGTACGTGTATGGAATGAGCTGCCAGAGGATGTGGTGGAGGTTGGTACAATTGCAACATTTAAGAGGCATTTGGATGGGTATAGGAATAGGAAGGAATATGAATATGGAGGGAAATGGGCCAGGTGCTGGCACATGGGACTAGATTGGGTTGGGATTGGGATATCTGGTCGGCATGGACAGGTTGGACCAAAGGGTCTGTTTCCATGCTGTACATTTCTATGACTCTAGCGGGGGGGGGACCGAAGGTTAGAGAATTCTGTATAGAGTAACTCCATTCTCAACTATTTTCACTGAAACAATATTACTTTTGTGATGGAAACCATACTCTCTCATGGTACTGTAATAATATGGATCAACAGCATACATTCCAGAGAGCCTGCCAGGTGCTTGGTCCAGACAAAGAAACAATGATGTTGGCATTCATTCCCATCATGGCAGAACTGGGTAACAATGCAGGTAGGAGACATATTTCAGATTTCACAGTAATAGGTTATTTAATGTAAATAGCAGCGACCTGAAGGTAGCACAATTTTCTTCAAATGGGATCCTTAGTGCTGTTCACTTTCCCGCTCCTGAAAGCCTACTCAGTAAATGGGCCTAGAGATGGTCTGCAAAACCTACTTCAACTTGGCACCTCACAGAACAGCTACTTACCATCCGAGCAAAGCAGGATGTGAGGATTCCACTGCCAGATCCCACATCAAGTGCTTTAGCCCCTTCATATAATTGATCATGTAGCAGTTCCAGGGCATATGCATGCTGCGAGAACAACAGATCACAACATAAATATCAATTAGGTACATTCACAATGACTCAGTTACATGATTTCAATCAAGGTGATTTCCTTAATCAGTTTCAAATTACATCTTTTAGAGAGAGTTGGGGATACAAGGTGCATCATCTTTCATTTTGGTTAGAATATCAAACAACTTTAGCAAACCAATGCATCATAACTCAACAGTATTTAGGTACCTTTACAAAATCTTGCCAAAGCCTCACACTGAAAAGCAAACTTCACTCAAATTGACCTTTTTTTTAAAACCAAGCACATTTGGCCACAGTTTAAAACATTCGATAATTGCTGCAAGTAATCGTGAAGGAAGCCAGGAATGGTCATGGTGTTTCAGGAAATGCAGATGACAAAATCATACTGTAGCAGTAAGGCTAGGAAAACTGAGCATCTGGTTCGATTCGAGTCACCGTGCCATGTAGTACAGGCCAAAGAAATGATACCTCCTTCAAACGTCTGTTGTGCAACTTAAAACACAAAAAGAAATGACTAAAATAAAAACAACAAGCAGCAGCTGCGGACATAGAGAAAGGGTTGATATTTCAAGTCCAATAGAGAAGGGAAGTAGAAATCTGACATGTTTTTACTGCTTTCCATGACCCACCCAAAAAAGACAGACTGGGGCAGATTAGAAAGCAGAAGGAATTAAATAATAATAAAAAAAAATCATGGAACACGAGGCGAAGTAAATGCCAATGGTGACAGTAAAGAAAAAATATTGTTCCAGACTAAGTGTTAATGGCAGAATAAAGGACAGCTCAGACAGAAAGCAGAACATGAAAAGAAGATACAGACTGGCATGACACAAAGAAAGTCTGAAGTTGTTGTACTCAATGTTGAAACCAGAGGCTAACAAGTGCCTAACTGGAAGTGCCTCGGCCTGCACTGGACTTCAGCAGAACTTTGCAGCAGAGGTCAGAAATGTGATCAGAACATGCGCATGCTAAATTGCCCATAGTGTTCAGGGATGTGTAGGCTAGGTGCATTAGTTAGGGGAAAATGCAGATTAATAGGTGGAGGGGAATGGGTCTGAGTAGGATACTCGGAGGGTCAGTGTGGACTTGTTGGGTCTAATGGCATGTTACCAAACAGTAGGAACTTGAATTCTAAAAATCATCAAGCTTCTTTCCTTTTTATATTCCACAAGTCATCCAAAAATATATGCCCAAGTTTCATATCATAATACATACTAAACATTACTATTTAATATCAAATTTTACATCTTGGATATAGGCTTTGACCCAACAAGTTTATTTCACAAATAAACTACTTTATATCATTGCACCATAACAGCACATTACCCTTTCTCCCACACGTGTCTTAGTTATTCTTAGCAAGTTTGGGGTTATAAAGACGACTTGAAATGTTAACGCTTTCTCTCTCCACAGATGCTTCCAATCCTGCTGAGTTGCTCGAGCATTGTCTATCTGTTTCAAGAGTTATATTGTTTTATAACAAAAAGCATATTATTGCTACAGAACATGAATGCATCATCAGGTCTGATCTCCAATGACTGGATATATCCTATCACCATTTGGGCTTCCTTTTCCTTAACACTGAGGCTGAAACCCAACTATTTCCCATGAACATCTGCACTCATTTTTCTTAATTTTAAGGCGCTGGATCAATACAAAATGAAGAATACTGAGTCATGTTAGAGGTGGCATGAGCATCTGTTACACAAATCTGCTGCACAGAAGGAGGAAGTTGTCTCATGGTGTGGTGTCTCATTCTGCCTGCGCCAGAAGCTTCAGGCTCAAATTGCATTCCATGCTTTAATGGCCAAGGAAGGGAGTGTGCATAATGCAATCAAACAGGTTAAGTGACAAATACTTCCAAAATATACCAATGACAGGTACTAAGAGCCAGGCAGATTCCTGATCAGCGATGTGATGGAAGTAACTGAAGCCACTATCCATAACTCCAGCCTACACTATACAGGATAAGAGTATGTTAGCAGAAATTCTGAATCCTTGGGGACATGGCCAGTGGCTAGATGGTCCATCTGGTTCAGAGTGGAGCCATATCACTGAGTTAATTTCCCGCTCTGGCTGGAATCTTGCATTTTCATTGCAAATGCAAGCGATAGAAACAGAAAGTTCATGACATTATCACTTGCTACATAAAAGCACTCTTCACATGTCCCCTGAATCTCGACTAAAAGAAAAATCCATTACCTTTCATTTTTACATTATCAACAAATAAGAACAAATTTTGACTACCTTACCTCAACAGGTTAATTTTGTACACCATGATTACATCACCCCTTATTCTATTTTGCCTCGAGAAGAACAAAACCTCATCTTCCGTCTGGGCAGCCTACAGCCTGAAGGACTCAACATCGAGTTCCCCAATTTTAAATAACCTCCCTTCCCTGGATTCCCTTCCCAGCACCTCCCCCTCCATCCCATTCCTCTCATTGACCCTTCCTTCTAGCTACTGACCTGATTCATTCCTCCCACCAACAAACCAGGTTGTATACCCTCTAACTGTCTTCACCCATCCTCACTGCATCACCCTGCCCGCCCCACCCCTTTCATCTGCAGCTCCCCTTATACCCACCCCTAGTCCTGAAAAAAAGGATTACATCTGAAACGTTGACTTCTCCACCTCCTGGTACTGCCTGGCTTGCTGTGTTCTTCCAGCCTCCTGCTTGTCAACCTTGGATTCCAGCATCTGTGGTTTTATTTGTCTCTAGGAGAAGAAAACCAGCTTTTCCAATGTAACCTTACACCCAAATTCTCACTCCTGAAATCACTCTACTCAAATCTCGTTTGCAACCCCTCAAGGACTTCCATGTTCTTCTTCAGGTATGTAATAGCGTAGTCACCAGAACTGAACAATAATCAGTAGGTTTGCTATAGACTCAGCATAATATCCCTGCTTTTGTGCTTAATATCATAACCTACAAATCCAAAAGGTCCCTGTCACTGCAATCTTTAGAATTGTACCATTAAGTACATGCTGTCCCTGCACATGCTTTCTGCCAAAATATCCAATTGTTCCATTGTTTTCTGTCAATTGTTTACCATCCTGCAGTCTATCCACTATTGCAATCAACTGATATCAAACTCCCTGTTTATCACACTTTCAAGCCCAGTATCAAAAGGTAAATTTTGCTCTGTATTGCAACATCTACATCAAGGTGTGCGCCACAACAGAAGTGATAGACAATATCCCACATACTTGAAACACCCCAATTTATTTTCTTTGCTGAAAGGTCAAATGGAGTTATAACCAAGCATTGAGCTGAGGCGTAGGATAATTGGACAAGGCACTCAGACATAATTCAGTTCCAATTTTACACCTTTATATACTTTTTGTAATGGATACCAACCACCATTTATGCTCAACTAAAAGTCAGTGTAAAAGTTGTAGAGTCATCCAAAAATTCTGAGATTTTCTATACGTCTCTTGTAAAGGTCGATCCTTGTTCTTCAAAGATAACTGATTGACATTTGAGAATCAAGATATTGTATGAAAATGTTGTGATGAGGAAATGAACTTTTTCATGCTGTGTGTGTTGATGTAAATCACACCAACTTGGCGCAAAAAGGTCAAGTGACAACCAACTTTGTGGAATACAGTCACATACCTAGTTGAGGTTTTTAAATTTCAGTGTAAAAATACCCTCCAGAGAAAACAAAAAAAAATTCAGCAGCGTTTAAACTGAAAGTTATTGAAGTTGCAGAGAAGACAAATAACTACGTAGCAGTAAGAGAAGTGTGCGTTTTGGAGAACCTTGAGAGAGACTGGAGAAAGATATCAAACCAACTTCAGATAATACTAAAATAAAAGGTAAACCTCGCAAATGGCAACAATTGGAGATAAAAATTGCTTAGTGGGTCCTTGAAAAATCACCAAAATGAAAAATGTGTTAGGCGTAAAGCCATCCGAATCTATACACGGAACAAATCAAAGGGGGGTGGAATTTTAGATTTTACGACAATTGCTGGATGGTGCAAAAGGTTCATGAGAAGACATGGCTTAGTATTTTGGCAGAGAACTAAGAATGCATAAAAGCTGCCCACTGAACTAGAAGATATTACAATATCACCAGGTTGTATTCAGAAATCTGCATTAGAAACATGGACAAAACGCCTATTACTCTCGACATGCTGGAGAATTGAACTGCGAACCAAAAAGTGAAAAAAAAAACAGTATTGGTGAGAACCACTGGCCATGAGAAATGTAGGTTTACTTTAGTTCTTTCTTGTATGGCTGGTGGCACTAAGTTAAAACCGATAGCAGTTTTTAAATGAAAAACTTTGCCAAGGATGAAATTTCCAGAGGAAACTGTTGTCCCTATGCATGCACAAGGCTGGACAGATGAAGGTAGATGCAGAAAATGGACAAAGGAAGCTTGGAATTTACAACCTGGTGGACTATGCAAAGGAAGAGAGCACATTTGTCTGGGAATGCTTTAGATCACATTTAGTAAAAGAATATTGTTGATAACATCCGATCACATAACACTGACGTATCTGTAATTTCCGGCAGACTTATGTGTTTTGCAACCAGTACATGTTGGTATCAATAAGCCATCTAAGGACATGATGAGAATGAAGTGGAATGAACCGGATACGTGATGGAGAAAAAATATACACGAAAGGAGACTGTATGGAGGCTCCAATCACTGCCACTGATCTGTGAATGGATCATTGATTCATGGAATAAATAAAAGTTGTCACTATTTCAAATTATTCAAGAAATGTGGAATTTCGAATGCACTGGACAGCACAGAAGATGATCATCTATGGGATGACATAGAAGCAGCAGTCGATGATGTGCTACCGCTAACTACAGACAGTGAAGCTGAAGAGGATCCATACGATATCATTCATCCTGATGATTATAAATCCGATGCTGAAGATGTTAACAAGGTAATTTTGCAGATTTAAATGAACTTTCGTATTTGACATGTTTAAGATGTAATATGTATTTGCGATTTAAAACCATATTGTATTTCTACTTTATTTTTTAAATGTACAAATAAAAGCTTACTAATTCATTTTTGTTTCTATTGTCTTTATCTGTTAATTACTGTTGTTCATTGTTTTCTTTGTTTCGAGATCAACTGGGCTTCTGCTAACAATATGGAATTTTGGACTGTAGCATGAATTTCAGTCCCTCAAGAGTAATATCCATGTAATTGTCAACCCTATAAATTTAACCTTAACAAGTAGTGTAAAAAATTAGACATTTACACAAGTATATATGGTACATGAATTGATCATATTGTAGTTGCATGTAATGATACTCTAGCATCTCCACGGAGAGGAAGTAATTGCAGTGTGACTGTTTATACAAAAAAAACAGAAGGAGATGCCATTTGGACCCCAAGGCCTGCTCCACCACGTAACAAGACGGTGGCTAATCTAATAATACCCTCAAATCTATAGTTCCAGCTACTCTTGATAACCTTTCAAACAAGTTGCATCCTAATCTAAACTCCAGCGAATACAAGCCCAGCAAGTCCAACTGTGCCTCATAAGATGATAACTGTGTGATAACATCCTGTTTCTAGGCATCAGTTTGGAAATCTTTGAACTCCATCCAACTGACTTACATCCTTCCTTAAATAAGGAGTCCAACAGTTGGTAAGCAGGACTTCCCTTTCATAAATAACGTTGAGTCTGCCTGATTATCTTGAACTTAACCAAGTGCCTAATTATAATTTCCTTACTCAAGCTTTCTAATGTTTTTCCTAATGATAGATGGTAAGCTATTTAACACATAGACATTAAATTTACTGTTTTTGAAACTAACAGGACTTTCTCTGAATATAGGAAACTTTAAATGAAAACTAATGCATCGATTATGTCACTGGCCATTTCTTTCAGGACCCTGACACTTTTTAGCCTATAGCATAGACAACTTGATGCATACCACTTTCCTTTTGATTAAGATTAGAGAAGCTTCGTCCCTTCCATTTCTTTCAACATAGCTGTTTCTGGGATGTAACTTGATCCTTTATAGTGAATGCAAAATACTTGTTCAACGCATCTGCCATCTCCTTATACTTCATGATTAATTTTCCAAACTCATTTCCTACAGGAACAATGCTCACTTTTCTTTAGAATATTTAGAGAAACTCATTGTGTTCATATAGAAGATATAAAAACAAAAACTTAATGGTAAAAGTTTACCACAAGCTGTTGGACAGTGGTTCAAAATCTGATTTACTCTCACCTACTCTCCGAAGTGCTCTGGCAAGTTCCTTGGGTCCGTTCAACCACACCATCTCTAAAACTCATCATCACCTCAAAGCAAGGATAATCAATCAGTCTTGAATACATTCAAAAACCAAGAATCCACAGCCCTCAGTGGTGAAGTCTAAACATCTGAAGAAATTCCTCCTTTTGAATCCTAAACAATCTACTCCTTTAACCTAAGATTATGCCTCCTAGTTCTAAATCTCTCCAGTCAGGGGATACACCCTTCAAGATCTACCCAGTCGAGCTAAATCCTGAACACTTGTTCAGTACCTGGCTACAAGGCAAGAATAGCTTGGAAGTACATTACAATGTCAGATCATAACTATTGTCTCAGGCATTAAAATGCTCTGAGAACATCCCAACAGTTATTTAACTACACAGAATAATCAAGGGTTTATCAATAAGGCTACAGACACAAGCTGGACAGTCATGTCTTTTGCATGTTCTATTTTGTTTCTCAACAATTTCAAATACAGATTCAAGAAACATTTATAAATGGGGATCTGATTCAAAAGATCAAGCTTCTTTGTTTACTATAAATGACCATATGGAGCAAATATAACTTACCTCGTTTTTAAATGACCTAATGCAATAAAGTAATGACTATGCTACATTGAATCAGTACACCCTATTTGAAAAAAAAAACAAGAATTCCCAACGATCCCTCTGCACGATCCTTTGCCTTGCATACATATTAAAATTCACTCGAAAAGGTTTAGCCTGTAAAAAGTGACTTAATGATCGGTTCACTATCAGGTAGTATTAAATGCAGCAATACTGTATTTATCCACCAGAGGGTGGGACAATGTTTCCTGCTTACCCAACTATGACTGTGAAGAGATCATAACATGATGCCCATCTCCAATATCCTGTTACCCTAAATAAACATCCATGTAATGGTACATGCTAAGTGAAACATAACTTTACTGAATCACAACTTTACAATATCAAGCTGTGACACAAACACTCAAATAACCCTACCGTTTAATAATAACCTAAAGAGTGCAGATTTTAATGAAATGCATAAACTGCATCACCAAACCTGTTTCAACTTAAAAAATGAAGAGGTATTCTATATTCCAGAATCCATAAACTGCGACTAAATTGGTGCTGAACAGCATCGTTAGCACCAGCAGTATCAGCGTACATTAGATGACACTAAAATGTTTGATTGAGGCGGTTTCTTATTGACAAACGTTTGCTGTTGTTTACTAGGCAGTGGAAAAAGACACTACACAACAGTTCTCAACTCTAACTTCTACCACAAATAACCACAAATAGCAGTAATATTGCAGGAACACAAGCACCTCCAGGTTTCCCTGCAGCTCATTCATCATCTGTAATTACACATATAATTCATATTCCTTCACTGCTGTTAGGCCAATACTATTAATTCATTGTGTAACAGAACAGGGGCATGATTGCCACAAAGATTAATAATTCAGGAGGGGACCATCTTCTTGCAGCAAGGAGAGCAGAGTCACGCTGTTTGCCACAACCCAAGGATAAAGTTTGGGTTACTTAGCATGTTTTGATTAGATGATGTTTTTTCACTATCAGATATACTAACTGTGGCACTTTTAATTTCATAGCAAAATTTTTTTTTGAAAAAAGGATAGTTGTAAACATTAGAGTCTGCTCATGTAATTATTCACTTGCAATCACAAAGAAACTCAACACTATATTCAGTTCAATTGTCCAAAAGCTCGTTAGAAAGCATCAATGCTGGATAATCAATCGGGATGGCAACTTAAGGGGGAAACCTGGGAGATGACAGAACTCTGAATATCATGCTGCTCCTCTTTTACCTGACAAAGGGGCAGCACTTCAAAAACCTGTGATTTCAAATAAAGCTGTTGGACTATAACCTGGAGTCGTGTAACTTCTGAACTTGTCCACTCCAAGCCAACACCAACACCTCCACATCATGGCTCCTCTTTCCAACTATATCATCTGTCCAGGCACCAAGCTGTTCGCATACTCTGTCCCTTTAACACAACATTTAAACCTTACCACTTTAACCAAGTATTTGGTCACGTGCCATAATAATCAATGTTTAGTTCAGTATCAAACATTTGTTTACTTATTTTTCTGTGAAGTGCCTTGGGACATTTACCAAGTAAAAACCATAAAACTGCGAGGAAATCAGCAGTACACATTCCAGGAAGGTGATAATCATAGTAAATTGCTAGATTGCACCCTGAATTCCCCCGTGCCGAGTAGACACCAATAATGGAAGTCCACAGCAGGAACACCAATCAAGCCAACTGCTCCCTCATAATGGTGTTGAACTTGGAGCACTGATATGACAACAACCCATCGCAAGGTTCAGAAGGCACTGTTAAAGCACTCAACCTTTGTCTGTTCTTGAAGCCACACTAGTGACACGGCTGATCTAATTCAATTTCTAAGCAATGGTGACATCGTCCCTCCTACTTCTAATATACAGAAGGTCTTAACAATGATGCTGCTGTACTCTGGAGGTCATAGGAAAATATCCTGGCTTTGAACTGGCTCAGGATTTTAAATGTCACAAGGTAGGAGAGTTGCCATTTAAATTACTTGTCGACAGCTTGTCGATCTTATAAAGGGTCCAGGACACTTCTAAGGAACTTAAAGTGACTTCTTTGTTGCAGAGATGATTGTCTTCTGACATTTCAAACCATTTTCTTTTACTTCACATATGACTCCAACTATTAAAGGATTTTTTTATTTGACCACTGATTCCAGCTTTTCCAGCAAGCCTAGGTGTCAATGACAAAGACCATCAACTTTCTCTGGAATTCAGCTCTATTCACATTGAGTCAAAGTTGCAATGCAGTTTGCAGCATAGGCTCAACTAATACCGTTGTAAACCTCACTGAAACATACACAGCCTTCAATATAAAGGCAGCACTTTATCAAAAAATAACTTGCACTTACCATGTGTGGAGCACTGATTGTAGCTTGGAAACCTATAAAACAAAGCAAGTTCCATTTATTTACAAATGTGAAACATTTTTAAATCTTGCAATTCATGTGAGTAAATGCATAGCTGCAATGTGCAAATGATATCCTTGGCAACATTGTCAAAACAGACTTTTAAGTACAATACATCATTATAACACAATGAATGGAGCACAACAAATGAAATAAGTCTCAGGATTCTCTGCCAAGGGTCAAAATTTATTTTTTTTGAGAGCTACGAGTGAGGCACTCAAGGACTACTTTCTCATATTCACTAACTCCTTTATTAGACAATGCACTCATATACTAACATTACCTTTGTGTGTGTGCTGAATCCTATCTTAAAATAAAGTTCTCTTTTAGAGCAATAGGACACCACAAGCACCAAAGACTATGTACATTTTAAGTTTTCAAACTTGGAATCTATAAACAAAGTGCGTGTTTTGAAAAGAGCAAAGAATGGCATTAAGTCAGGACACTCATTTGGGCAGCTGCTGCAGACATGGTGGGCCCGAATGGCCTCCTTCTGCACAATTATTTTATGACAACTAAAATCTCCCATAAATTGTGCAATGGTAGGACAGGGGCTGATTCTAACGTCCACTCTGTTTTCCAAATCAACTGGTTGATCTATTGCAGAAACAATACCAATAAACAGAAGCTCCCTTAACAGATAAATGTCGTTCTTGAACTACCTGATGTCACTGTGGGTTTCTTCAGCCAGTTCCACTGATGGTTCAATACGGTGTGCTTCTGAAGTATCTCGTAGGCTTTTAGTTGAAGTCTATGCAGTACCAATATATTGTTGCTTTACAATGATAAATAGCCTTGTCTAGCACTGGAAGGCCATGTTTTGGAAGGCATTTGATTTCTTCACTCAAGTTAAATTTGAGCGCCACATTCTTTGAAACACAAGAGACATAAAGTTTGCTTGTTTTTTTAGATTACTTACAGTGTGGAAACAGGCCCTTCTGCCCAACAAGTCCACACAGACCCGCCAAAGCGCAACCCACCCAGACCCATTCCCCTACATTCACCCCTGCCCCTAACACTGCAGGCAACTTAGCATGGCCAATTCACCTAACCTGCACATTTTTGGACTGTGGGAGGAAACCGGAGCACCTGGAGGAAACCCACGCAGACACGGAGAATGTGCAAACTCCACACAGTCAGTCGCCTGAGGCAGGAATTGAACCCGGGTCTCTGGCGCTATGAGGCAGCAGTGCTAACCACTGTGCCACCGTGCCGCCCACTTTGTAGGCAAATACATAGAAACTTACTAAAGATCCTTAGACAGCACATTCCAAGCTTGGAAATATATCACTGTTCCTTCACTGGCACTGCGTCAAAATCCTGGAATTCCCCAAGTACATTGTGGATCAACCTACAGCACATGGCCTACAGTGGTTCAAGAAGGCAGCTCACTACCACCATTTCAAGGGCAACAATGTTTAGACAATAATTGCTGGCCAGCTAGCAATGCCCATGTCCTACATGTGAATAAAAATAAGCATGATTGATGAGCATCCTTAACAGCTCTTTTTTCCCCCAAAAGTTTACTTATCAGGAACAACCTATAGCTTGTTTTAGTGAGCTTCCTCATCGCCATCTAGCATTTGAGTTCTGCACGCCCTTTCCCTAAACCCCAGCACATCCTTCCCACTGACATTCAAGCGCTGCTCCCTCCCCTTCCTCACTGATGCTCAGTCTTGGCCCGAAAGCACACTTCCCTCTGAACAGCCACTGTTCTAGTCCCCTGAAACTTTGCTGCACAAACTCAATCAGAGTTCAATCCTCCCTGTCCTTACTATGCCTTCAAATCACATTATTTTTCAAACTGGAGTAAGAACAACAGAAGCAAAATCTATGAATGGTGGAGCTGGAACAGGCAAAATGAGGGAGAGATGGTGTATCCCTTTTCGCCCCGCTTTTGGGAGGGAAGGTATGATTTTTTTTAAGAATTACTCAATCACTCTTTCGATTTAATTTTTAAAGGAGCATTTTGTGATATCTGGGGCAACTTGCTTGCCTCCCCCATGTTGAGAAACCTGCTGCCTACAAGCCAAGACTGGAAATCAAAGACAGCAAGAATGCAGATATGAGCATGTGCTAGGAATGAATGATAATTGAAGGCAGAGGGTAGAAGAGTGGAGAGAGGAGAAACTTGCTCGCCAAACCCACCTGATAACAGGTAATGGAATTTGGTAGTGCTTGCGACTATTATCACAATCAGAATGTGTCATCAGGTGCTCAACAGGTCAACAGCATTTGTATTTTCCTGCAGTTGCGCATAATTGAATGGATAGCCAAATGAATGCGGTAAAGAAAGCTTAACCTCATGATTTGTTCCCTTTGGATCTGATTAATGTTTTCATAAAAGAGAGCAGGGAAAGTGGCAGCAGACAGGCTCTTATTAAGGAGGGAAGCTCTCTCCTGGTCAGTGCCAAGTTTCTTAAATATTGTTGAAGGTGCACTCATCTAGGTATGTGGGGAATATTTCATCAGTATCCTGACTTGCGCCTTGTAGGTGGGTGAACCCACACTTCGGAGAAATTAGGTGCTGGGTTATTCACTGCAAGATTCCTAACCTCTGACCCACTTTAATAGCCAATGTATTTATATTACTAGAATCGAGAGTGGGGTGCTGGAAAAGCTGGAATTCCTGATGAAGGAGTTTTGCCCGAAACATCGATTCTCCTGCTCCTTGGATGCTGCCTGACCTGCTGTGCTTTCCAGCATCTCACAGCTCTAATCTCCAGCATCTGCAGTCCTCATTTTCGCCCGTTTGTTTCACTAGTCCAGTTTAGTTTCTGGTCAATGGTAACTCCCTTCACATTAACATTTTTTTTGTGGGAGAGGGGAGACAGTGAAGTAACACCATTGCATGTCAATGGCCAATGCATTGATTCTTTTATTAGAGATGGTCATTACATGGCATTTGTCTGGCACGAATGACACTTGTTCCTCTTTAGTCCAAGCCTGGACATTGTCCAGCTTTTGCTGAATTTGGACATGGGCTACTTCAGTATCTATGTTGTTGTGAATGGTAGTGAAATTTGTAATCATTTGCAAACATCCCACTTTATGTTATCATAGAGGGTCAGTCATTGATGGAGCAGCTCAAGATGGTTGAGCCTAGAATGCTACTGTGATAGTGTTCCTACACCAGGGTCACAATGTCTGGGTTCAAGACCCATCTGCTCCAGTCACGTGTAATAACATTTCTAAACAGGTTGATTAGAAGGTATCTGAGGAACTATATAGTCTTGTGGCACACAAGTAGCATCCGTATCTTTGGGACTACAAGATCTGAATTCAAGGCCTATCAGTTCCAGAGGCGCATCATAACATATCTGAGCAAGCTGACTGAAATGCATTACCAGAGGAAGTCTTGCAGAGATGTTTGACCTCCAACAAACACAACCATCTTCTTTTCTGCTAGGTATGACTGCAGGACAACTCCTTCCTGACTACGTACTACTATGCCACCACCTTTGCTGGGTCTGTCATGGCAGTGAAACAAGACATATCCAGGGACAGTGATGGCGGTGAAAACAAAAAAGTATTGGAGATCATAGCAGGTCAGGCAACATCCATGGAAAAAAAGCAAGCTAACGTGTTGGGTCTAGATGACACTGTACGTCAGCTCTGATGAAGAGTCATCTCGACTCGAAACATTAGCTTGCTCTCTCCATGAATGCTACCTAACCCGTTGTGATCTCTGGCACTTTTTTGTTTTCAGTACAGATTCCAGAATCTACAGTAATTTGCTCCTATATACGTTGGCGGTGGTATCTGGACATTGGCTGGAAAGTATGACTCCATGAGTATGACTATACAAGGCTGTTGCCTGACAGGTCTGTTAAACAGTTCTCCCACTTTTGGTACTAGCCAAACGGAGGCCTCTGCAAAGTTGGCATTGCTCAGTTTGCCGTTGTCATTTCTGGGGCCAGAGCCAGGTGATCCATCTGGTTTCACTTTGTTTTATCAATTTCTAGGAAGTCTCAAAAAGGAGTTTGCTACGCCACCTCCGAGGGCAGTTAAGTGTCAACCACATTGATCTAGGTCTACAGTCACTCATAGACTGGTTTCCTTCCCTAAAGGACATTAGTGTTTTTTTACAGCAACTAACAATGGGTTTCATGTCATCATTAGACATTTAATACCAGATTTTTATTGAATTCCTGGTGGGATTTGAATGCAGGTATCCAGAACACTACCTGGGTCTCAGGATTAGTCTAGAGATAGGCTAGTAAACCATCACTACTTCTCTAAATACGATTATTTCAAATAAACTAAAACAAATAGCGATTAAGATTCAGTACACCCAGCTTATGATCAAAAAAGTGTGTTTCCAGTCGTAAACAACAATCCCTCACTCAAACAGAAGCAAAAAAATTAGAGGAGGAAATTGCAGTTTGGCTCTACTGGGGGGGGGGGGCGGGCAGCAAGTGCTTAACATAATGTTTGGAAAAAACCAAAACTTCTGCAGCTCCTCTGCTCAGGTACTTCCTACAAATAGGCTGGATTTCAAAACAGACCACTTACAATGGAAGTCATCACTTAGTAGAAGTTGCACAATAAAATTTGCACAAAAATCACGGCAACTTACAAGTTACTATGGCTGTTTCACAAGTTTTCTCTGGTGAATAAGGTAAGTTGATTATACAAGTATTTTTTGAAAAGCATATTTATTTACCATGCTATGATGTTCATACGTTAAAAATATAACAAAATATATGAGTTATTCTAAAAATATCCATTGAAATTATAAGTTAAATGCAACTAATTTCTAGAACAGATGTCAAGAGGTCAATAATTCAAATAGGCCAGCAATAATTTCTTGCAATATTCGAAGCCCACTGCATTGGAAATACAGATTAAGGCACAGCCAAACGTGCATTAGGTAATGGGGAGGGATGATCAGGTTGTTGCTGAAAAGAGAAGTACTTTGGAAATGCTTACCTATAGACTGAGGGGAATCTGTATAAGGATTACTCTTTACATAGTGGCAACGGTCTGTAGCCAACATTACATTATAAACTTTCTCTGTCTTGACTATTCCATTCTCTGTAAAAGATGAAAAAGGAAAGTATTTATGAACTTCCCCATTTGGAACTGCAAATATTAAGAACAGTGACATTAGGAAATATATACATTAATTTTTTAAAATCAACCTGTTATGACATTTCGGCCGCAGCTGGGATTTGAATCAGGGCATTTGGGCTCAGAGATAGGGATATTACCACAAGAGCCCCAAACATATATTTTAACCTGTCACAACTCAATTGGGAAAAGTGCACGAAATTTGAGACTCACTTTCCAAAAGCCATCGCAAATGTGTAACAAACTATTTACATCAGCAAGGTGATCAATTTCCCTGACTGTTTCAAAACCAGTGTAAATCATACCAGGTTTTATTATTTACAAGTTAAATTTATTGAAAACAAACTTATTGTTTCACAAATGGCAATAAGAAATGGATTACTTATTTCTACCAAACAACTTAATGTCAGTTTAAAACATGGAGTAAAACAGATGAAAAGGTTCAGATTGATTATAAAAACAATGTCAGTCAATAAACAGAATGAATTGTTTCGCATTCTTTATTTTAAAAATTATGGTGACACAATGTTGTGGCAGTAATAGTTGACATTCTATTCAAGAGTTGATTAGGCGGACCTATGTTTTTTCACTTGCACAAGAACTCGTTCTTTTCAGAGTCTTCAAGCTCTGATTTTAAGTATTAAAACAAAAATAATTCCCCCATTTATTATCTCACCTCTCACTCCCCATGGAATTATTCCCATACCAAACAAACAACAGCTGCTCTCAGCCTCCAATGGGTTCTTTATTTCCTATTTTGCCAAGTGGCAAGGGCTAGTGTTCGCTTACAGGTATTTTTCTTGCTTTTGTTTCTTAAAATCAATGACCAGCAAAACCAATTACAGCAATTCTTCAACCTGAATACACCAGAACAAATCCCCTGGCATGTGTCTATTTGACTGGAAACCAGATTAGCTCTTCATCCAACTGTGATTGATTTTGTAAGCTATCAGCCCTTCCCCCTTGTTAGCCATACAGAACCTTAGAGTCTGGTATTTATGAATATAGGGAAGCACAGATAACCCAATTTCAAGATTGCTTGTTTTTTCCTGTGGCAAGAAGATATATTAATATTTCTAACTAATAAGGCTAATCAGCTAGCCTCAACCTCCACTCCCTTTCATCTTGGAAGTGGATCATTTAGAATCTGATACCTACAACTTTCCAGAACTTTGAGATCCATCCCATTGTAAATTCAGAGCATGTTAATATTGTCTCTGAACGCAAGTACCTTGCACCTTCTTCTCAATAAAACAATCTAAGTTGCTCTTTGATCGCTAATAGCTTAAAAATGAGATGGTTCGCTTATCAGCAGAACAGGTGACATAACCGCCTTTAAAATTTAATATTAATAAAGCATTAATTGGTTCCATATGAGAAATGATAACCTGCAGCCAAATTTGACATTAACTTCTTATATAAGAAAGTATTACATTGGCACATTAAATTATCAAAGAATTTAATACAATAGCCCACCTGTGGTAGAGACTGAAACTAAATTCAGGAGAAGGAATTTTACTCAGTGGTAGGAATGTGAAACCCAATACAATTCCAAAACAGGTTAAGGCATGGAGGGAAATTGTAGGAAATGGAGTTCCCAGACACCTGATGCTATTAACCTAAGTAGTAGAAATCACAAATTTGGGGGAAAAAAAAACTGGCTTTGACAAGCTGTTGCATTCCAGCTTGTAGATGACATACATTGCTGATACTAGAGAAGCAAGTCAATACTTAAAGTGGTGAAGATGCCAAGTAAGCAGAATGCTTTTACCTTGAGCGCAGTTGGAGCCAGCAAGAGGAGATCATTTTTTACTTGTGGCTGGATAGTAAATGGAAAGGCTTTAGGGAACAAAAAGGCAAACTATAATCTGTTATTGTAGCCACACCATTCATATGGCTCATCCAATAAGGTTTCTGGTCATTGGTTACTCAGGATTTCAGTGAAGATAATGCTTTTAATGCCGAAGAAGTGTAGCATATCTATTGTTGGAGATTATCAATGCCTAACATGCACAGCAGAAATGTTTCCCATTAAAGTACATAATGGTGGAAGGAACAAAACAATTAAAGAACAAGATGGGTTGAGAAGACAACTAAACTGTACTGGTTGAGCCGTGCTTGTGGTACTTTTGCAGTGAAGACCAAGAAACATAAAACTCAAAAAAAGCCCCTGCTTATTATCGCACCTCTCACTCCCCATGGAATTATTCCTATACCAAACAATGTTTGAACTTTTACCAGCTATTTGACATGTCCAAAGACAGGAATTTTATTCAAGACCTCCTAACTTAATCAAGTTCATAGATCTTCCAGAGGTGGTCACTATTTGATGGAGTCTACTCAAACAAAAGAAATGCAACTACTTCAATACATTCCAAAATAAAAAAAACCAAGCCATCATATTAGACATTTTACTTATTACACATGCTATATATGCTAATCAAATACAATAATATCCAATTCCTACAAAAAGTACCTCAAAATCTAGGTTGTTTGTTTTTAGTTTAATTAAAAATATTTTTATGAGCAGCTTCCTTGAATTTTTTTGGTCATTAGGTCTCCCTGAAACAGCAAAGAAAAACAAAGCAGTGTTCACACATATCAGGCTCTGGCTGAATCAAAAAATGGCCAAACAGACGGTTAATTAAATAAAATGCATTATTGAAGAATGTAGATAGGCACAAGTGTTAAGAACTGCAGCCTGGTACTGTGCCCAGCTTCCTCAGATGGAATGATCCTTGTTATTTCAGAAATTCTAGAGTCTCAAGTCTCAGAAACATACAGTGAAGAGTTCAAGTTGTTCAGTACTTCCTTTGTCTTCAGTCTTTTGATATTTTGTGCCAACACAATGTGGAATGGTTTTACAATCCCTAACACTGTCCCTTATAGATATGAAATGTATGCTCCACACCTGATCAGTTGTTATTACTTATAAATATGGATATACTAAACATTCAAATCCACCAGCTGTTCCCACTATAAATTTTTGGTTCAGTTTTTAAAATTAAAAATGTCTAAAATTATAATTAAATATTACATCCGGTATTGGAATGAACTAGGTCCAACAGCCAGAGGATGTAGTTAAAACATGACAAACTTAGCCATAGGAATTTGAACAGGATAAAAATAAGGACAGATGAGCAACTTTAAAATAGTAACAGAAATATGCCTGCATATACTATTATCCTCTTCCTGTCTATATAAAAACTAGCACATGCACATTAGTATGCACATTCATATCATTAGGGCCAAACAAGCACTGAGATTTAGTCCTGAAATGTGATCATTAAAATGTGCCTGTTGAACGGTTTTCCCATGGCACTGGGAAATATATCAGAGTATATCATTATGTGTCCATTGACGATGCAGCACAAGTATCCAGGCACTCAATTGCAAAGGAATTTTAGGAAATTTCACATCTTGTGCATCCTGACTTTTAGTCACAGAGACAAACAGTACAGAAACAGACCCTTTGATCCAACCCGTCCAAGCCAACCAGATATCCCAACTTAATTCTAGCCCTATTTGCTAGACTTTGGCTCATATCCCTCTAAACCCTTCCTATCCATATACCCATCCAGATTCCTTTTATATGCTGTAATAACACCAGCCTCCATCACTTCTTCTGACAGTTCATTCCATATGTGCATCGCCCTCAATTGAAAAAGTTGCCCCTTAGGTCCTTTTTAAATCTTTCCCCTCTGACCTTAAACCTATGCCCTCTAGTTCTGAGTTCCCCCACCCCAGGGAAAAGACTTTGTCTAATTACAATATCCATGCCCCTCATGATTTTATAAACCTCTAAGGAGTAACCCCTCAGACTCCAAGGAAATCAGCCCCAGCCTCTTCAGCCTCTCCCTATAGCTCAAACCCTCCAACCTTGGCAGCATCCTTGTAAATCTTTTCTGAACCCTTTTAAGTTTAATAACATCCTTCCAGTAGGAAAGAGACCAGAATTGCACACAGTATTTCAAAAGTGGCCTAATCGATGTCTTGCATAGCTACAACATGACCACGAAACCTCCTCTACTACAATCCCAAACGACTCACTCTCTCCTCATATGTCAGCTCTGCCATCCCAGAAAGGAATCTGGTAAACATTCGCTGCGCTCCCTCGATATCAAGAGCATCCTTCCTCAGATAAGGAGACCAAAACTGCACACAATATTCCAGGTGTGGCCTCACCAAGGCTACTGAAAAATGGCAGCTAGACATCCCTGCTCCTGCATTCCAACCTCTCACTACGAAGGCCAGTGTACAGTCTGCCTTTTTAACTGCCTACTGCACCCTGCAGGTTTAGTTTCAGCCACTGGACAGTGCAGGCCAAGAGAATGAAAAGATCATGGACAAAGCAAACGATATGAGTCCTGTGGAGGGCAAAGTTCAAAATGGAAAAGGCAGCATGTTCAGTGCAGGGGAAGTCTTGTTTTCACTGCAAGACACCAAACAACTTTGCACATTAGTATCTGGCTGTGTGGAAGCACAATAAGCAAACACCATCACCTGCTCGAATCTGGAAGTATAGAATCCCAGTGTGGAAGCAGGCCATTTGGCCCACTGAGTCTAAACTGGCCCTCTGCAGAGCATACCCAGATCTTTATCCTGTTCCATTCATTTCCCATGACTAATCCACCAAATCTGTGCATCCTTGGATACTATGGGGCAATCTTAGCATGGCCCATCTTTGAACTGCTCCACCATTTTCGATTATGTTTGATCATCAATCTAAATGCCATATCCTGCGCTATCCTTATATCCATCACTATCTTAAATTCTATAAATGTATTGCTGTCTTGAACTTGCCCAACAACCTTTCACCTCTGGGGTAGAGAACTGCAAATTCCTCTTCCCCCTCAATCGTAATTGGTTTGTCTCTTATTCAGAGACTGTTGAAAACATAATCGCCAGTCCTTCTCTGCCACTGGGTGAAAATCTTTGAAGTCCCTCCTTACTGCATTGTGGGTCTATATATACCAAATGGATGCAGTGGTTGAAGGCAGCAGCATAGCACCATCTTCTTCACGCGAACTAGTGATGAGCAATAAATTCTAGCCCAGCCAGTGATGCCCATATCCCATGAATGAATAAACAAAAGCAACTTGTAAATCACAATAACCTACTGCATTCGCTGTACACCCAACTTCCCGAAACCAGTCAGGGATATGTAACAAGATATTGCATTTTAAATGCACAGTAGCACCTGGGGATTAGAAAAGGTGTTGTTGCTCCAAAACCTGGGAGATGGTAGCGGGTTTTGAGAAGTGTTTTAGCTCAGGTTGAGGTTCTGGATGTAAGTTTGCTCGCTGAGCTGGAATGTTCATTTTCAGATGTTTCGTCACCATACTAGGTAACATCATCACTGAGCCTCCGGTGAAGCTCTGGTGTTACGTCCTGTGTTCTATTTGTGCGCGGGTTTCCTTGGTTGGTGACATCATTTCCTGCTCTTTTTCTTAGAGGATGGTAGATGGGGTGCAAGTTGATGCGCTTTTTGTAGAGTTCCGGGTTGGAATGCCATGCTTGTAAGAATTCTTGTGCGCGTCTCTGTTTGGCTTGTCCTAGGATAGATGTGGTGACCCAGTCAAAGTGGTATCCTTCCTCATCTGTATGTAAGGATACAAGTGAGAATGGGTCATGTCTTTAGTGGCTAGTTTATGTTCATGTTATCCCGGTGGATAGTTTTCTGCTGTTTGTCCGATGTCATGTTTGTTACAGTTCTTGCAAAGTATTTTGTAAATGACGTTCGTTTTGCTTGTTGTCCGTATAGGGTCTTTTAAGTTCATTAGCTGCTGTTTTAGTGTGTTGGTGGGTTTGTTACCATGATGCCAAGAGGTCTGAGTAGTCTGGCAGTCATTTCAGAGATGTCTTTGATGTACAGGAGAGTGGCTAGAGTTTCTGGGCATGTTTTGGCTGCTTGTTTGGGTTTATTGCTGAGAAATCAGCAGACTGTGTTCATTATGCGTTCACTTAGCAGCATTAGAAACAACACAAAGACAACAAACTCACAGATGAAACTGACCAAACCAGACAGTCGCACCAACATTAAGCAGGAAAAAAGAAGGAAACACACCCAATACACAAGAAAGGAAAGTACTAGAAGGACTAAAAAAAGATAAAAACATTGTTATCCTACCTGCAAACAAAGGACACTCGACAGTCATTTTAAACCAAACAGACTACATTGAGAAAACGAACACACTGCCTGCAGATGCCAACACTTAATAGATGGCAGTAGACCAGACCCACAACTAGAGAATCGAATCACAGCCCTACTCAAAAAAACTTCAGAAATCTGGAGAATTAAACAAGACTGACTTCCAAAAAACCACATGGATCCAACACACCATGCTTCTACAGATTATCCAAAATTCACAAACCAGACCCCCCCCAGACCCATAGTCTCACTATCTGGAACACCGATGTACAGATTAGCCAAGGAACTACACCAAAGACTAAAAGACTTAGTAGAAGACTCATGTCACTCCACCCAAGAATTGCTGAACATGAAAGATACCAAGATAGAAGAGAATGAAATAATGGTTTTCCCATCAACATCAACCTATTAGAAGAACCAAAGACACCTACACCAAACACCACCAACTTCATCAGCAAGGACAGAATTGTCAAGTTAGTGGACCTATGCCTTACCACCCACTTCAATTTCAATAACAAAACCTACAGACAAACTAATGGAACATCCAT